>NW_006159849.1:9141-40194 GCF_000334495.1 Tupaia belangeri chinensis
CCGCCCCTCAACAAAAAACCCCCCCCCCCCCCCGAAAAAAAAAAAAAAAAAGATTAAGTAAAATAGCAAATGCATTGTACCGAACTAATATGGAGCCTTACAAATGGTAGGAATCAATCGATGGTAACTATGCTTTTTTATAAGGTAGAATTACATAGTGGAAGGAGCTTGGACTTTGGTGTTAGACTCGCTTACTGTGTTGGTTTCTTACTATATTATATTTGAATAATCTTTTTAATCATCAGTTATCTCACATTAAAATAGGGTACTACCTACCATAGAGGGTTGTTTTGAGAATTAAATGAGATAAATTATATAAATTGCTTTACTAAGTATCTTATACATAGTAGTCTCTCAAGAAATGTTGGTCTTTTCACTACCACTACCAGGTCATGTTGTGGAAGTGTTTGGTGAATGTGTAAATTATTTTAAGTAATTTTCAGTGTTTTCTTTATTATATGTAACATAGATTCACTTGGACCCTCAGAATCGTAAACGCATTATCTATCTGTGTTTCCTACTCCTTGACAGGTGAAATTTCTAATGTAAAGTAGGATTATTGGATTTAGAGGCCACTTCTCAGAACTTATTGTGTGCTACATACTGTAAATATGAAGTAAAAAATTTGATTTCTGTTGGCAGTAATTTAAATTATAGTAAGGAAGACAGCATATAAACAGATCATTGCAATATTTTATGGTATGTGTTACATTCATTGAATTTTGGTGATAGCACAGAGGACATGAACAAGAAGAGGTGAAGGAGTAAAAAGAATTTGATAGTTAAATGATTATATTTTCTGTTTTGACTCTTTTCTCCATAACTTAGCTAAAGCAGGTGACAATGACTTAACTTTATTGATCACTCGCCATGGGTCTAGCAGTAGACTAAGCTCTATGCATGTAGTAACTAATTTACTTCTCAAAGTGGGTAATAATATTATCCCTGCTTTACAGATGAAGAAGATGCACAAAGAAATAAAGCAGCTTGTTCAAGGTCATGCAGCTAATAGGTAGTTATAACAGGTATTTAAACCCTCAGGTAGTTTAGTTCCAAAACTCAAGCTTTTAACCACTACATAGTACTTCTAGTTAGTTAATAGCATTTAAACATCCTAATGACATGATAAACTGAAATACCCATTAACCACCTCAGCTTTTTAATTCATTCAAATTGGATGATTGTTAGAGTTAAATGAGAATTTAATACTGGAGTTTAGTGCCTGTATGACAGCAATAGGAAACTCATGGGACTATCAAGGATGATCTCTGTTGTACTTATGAGTGAAGACAAAATCAAATGACTTTTTAAAACTAATCAGAGCATTGCAGAATGTATAGGTTTGAGGGGGAATTTAATTTCCTTCAAACTGCCATTTGTATAACACCTTCCTAGACTTGAGTCTGTAAGACCATTACATCTTTTCCCATCAACTTAAAGTGTGTTAAATGTGGTGTATACAGGACAGGCGTCCTGGAGTTCGGATTCATGAATGCCCTTGAGCAGTACCTATGGCAGTCAGTTCAGAGTGCCAATCAGTTTAGAAATCAATTACAAGCAGTATTATAGAGCTACCAAAATTTTAATCATTTCTCCTGAGTATTGCTTGTTAAAGCAGGCCACCTGCTAGGTTATTTTTGTAGGAGTGTATAGTTCTGTTATAGGCATTACGTAAGCACAGAAGCAAATAACAGTGATGAGAAAAGAAATGTGTATTGGGTTATTTTAATTTAATTAAAAACAAATGTCAGATGACCCCAGGTTAATACTTACTAAAATAGTTTTAACTGGGACTAGCAGGTGGTGATTACTATTAAGTCACTCCCACATAGTCGACTGCTGTTCAAATCCCAGACTGAGCAACTTTAAACTCAACGTCAGACACATGTGCGTGCATGCGCAGAATCCCAAGAGGAGAGTGGAGGAGAGGGAATTGCGGCATGGGTATCCCCGTCAGGGGGTGATTTCTCACTTTCTGGCTCTCTCTGTCTCTCCGGCAAGCACACGTGCCCTATAGCAGAAATCTCTCTTAAAAAAAAAGAAAAGTTTTATAAACCTATGTGAACCTCGGCAGCCCAAAAGCTATTTCAGTCATTGTATACACATATATTTTATTGAATCAAAAGTTAGAAATTATCAAAATTACAGTTCTGCGATAAAACTTGAAAGTATAATAAATAACACAGTATTATAAACTGGAATTTTGTCAATTGAGTTGAATAAAATATTTCAATTAAATTGACGTCTTTCATGCAAGAAGCTCATACCCATATAGGAAAATGCTTAGAAAAGATCATTAGGGGACTGGCTCTATAGCTTAGTGCTTAAGGGAACTGGATCCCCCACAACCAACCATGGTTTGAATCCCTGTCTCAGTGGCTTGATAAACACTCTGTGTACTTTATGCATACTCCAGATTCCTGTAGGATGGAGAAGAAGGGATTACAGTGTGATTATACCCTGCAGGGTACTTTCTCCTTCTGTCTCTTTCTGGCCAACACACATAATGGCTGGAAATTAAAAAAGAAAGAAAGCAGTAGGATTATGCATAGCAAAGTTACCTTATGTTACTCATTTTCTCTTTTGGAGAAAAGTAACTTTTAAGCTGATTTTACAAATTATTGTAAACTAAAATTGACCTGCAAGTATTTTCAATTAATTATACTCTTAAATAGATTGTAAACTTCTTAAAGACAGGGTCTCCGTTTTATAACTCTTTGTTGTCCCCATAAATTATACAGTGTCCTGTTGGTTGAATAATTAACACCAATTTGTTATTGGATTGTGCTAATTACAAATGGAGAAAAAAATACTTTAATATTTTTCTTAGTTAAACTAGAAGTTTTATGCACCTACATATCTTTTTGGTCAAGTTAAATACAAAGAATAGCTGTACTTCAATGTATGCTATGTATGGGATTTCTTTAAGAATATGAGATTTGTTTTCCCCAATGAGGTCTGGTTACATAAATGACTAGGTACACTTTAAAGGGAAATGTTTACCTTCTTTTAAAAGTTGGGATATGAAATATTGCCAAGAGCAGTCCATTAGGTGAATGCAGAGCTAAAGAGCCTTGTTTCCTAAATTAGTGAAAGGATTTTCACACTAGGTTGGTCAGTATAATCCAGATAAAGTTCTTATGCAAGTTTCTGACTCAGACCACAGAAGTCATTGTTAAGGTAAGGTTTTTTGTTTTGTTTTGTTTTCTGTGTAGTTTCATTTTGAGTTGTGAATATGAAGTTTAAATGAGCAGCGGTAATGGGACTTTTGGTACCTAATCTTACTGCAGTACATTCTGATGTTGTAAAACACACTGGAGATTATAATAGTTTGGTTCTTATATAAATAAAGCAGTATTTGTTAATGTGTCTGTTACAGGTAGTTATAGTTTAATGTTTGCTTTTACTGGGACTTGTTTTGATTCATCATTTTTGACTCACTAGCAGCCATCTGTTATAATTTAACTTTCAGTGATCTATGTAATTTGGTTGTTGTTAATGAAGTGCTATAAATGGCATTATGAAGCTTTTCTCTTTTAATCTTGAAAGGAAAAAAATCCATATCTAAAAAAGCAATCACAAGGCACAAGAAGCACAAATCTGGAAAAAAAAATCCATATCTAAAAAAGCAATCACAAAGAAGAGGAAAACTGTCACAAAGTCACCTACTGTACCAGAATTTCAGGTAAATGTTTCAGTTTTGTCTCAACAGTTTTAGTTTAATTTTTAATTTTGCTGTTTATATCTTTCCGTTGGAGATTAACTGAATTTCAGGAAACTGTAACATACATGTTTTTAATGAAATGTTTTTGATGATGGCTTTTTTTCTCTAAGTCCAGAGATAGCCAAGATATAATCTGCTAGTATTTTGCCCTTTTTTACCTCTACTTTTATCTGTTGATAGTCAAAAACCTCTGTGGTAATTTAATGTGCTAACCTATAAGTTTTGTAGAAGTATTTTAATAAAATACATGTGTTTGTGTATACACATATACAAATGTGTAAATTTAAGTCTTTCAAGAGCAAATCTTAATTTGTAGATGGTAATATTACCTAGGCAATCCATTTTCATTTATTTGGATATTGCAAAAATAGCAGATTTATTAACTTGGAAACAGATCTTTTAACTCTTAGCTATATATGAACTTCAGAGAGAAGATTCATTAAAATGGTCTTTAAACATTTCTGAAAAAAGGAAGAGATAATTAATTGTATTTACTGTCATATGATTATGTGGAGAGTTTTTTTGTTCGTAATTTATACTAAGAATAAGCAGAGACTCACCATAATTGTATAATGCTTTTTATTTTCTATTTTATAAAAGATGTATTTTCTTCAACAAATGACACTTTCCTTAAAAATTTCTCCATATTAGTGTGCCTGGTTCATTACTAAAGGCTTTATAAGCTTATACTTAACTACCAAAAAAAGATAAAAGTGATATTAAAATGAATTTGTGAGTCTCAAATCAAGTAGAGATGAAAATAAAGGGAACAATAATTATAAAAATATTCATAACTTACAAGTGATTTTAACAATTACATATGTCCAAAAATGTGACACATCTATTTTAAGTAAAAACTATACTTTGGGAAGTTTTTAACAGAAGTTACTAATTGATAAAAATACAATAATTTTAAATCAACAGTGAAAGAAAATAGACATGTTTTTCTCTCAATATTTCAGAAGGTAGTATTTTTAATGACATTCCTAAGATCAATTACAAAATTTCAACAAAATTCTTTGTATGATCTATGACCTTAATTTCAGCATACATATTCAATTGAAATAGTATCGTATTACTGTTTACCTAGAAACCTTTCTGCTATTATTTGTAGTACATTATTTAATGTTAGAATATTCTCATGCTTCCACTGATATCATGCTAGCCTTTGTTATTTCTCCCACTAATTTTTTCCTCTGTTCCTCAAAGCATTAGTTCTGGGAATAAAGATCAAAGGACAAATCTGGCCCGTTAATATTTTCTCCGTTCCTGTCTTAATGAATAGACTTTTACATGTAATAAGTGGCATAGAGATAGTAGGCAATACTTTTTAAAATTGTAAGTATTCATTAGTAAGGCATGAAATCAGTTTAGTGAATTACATGTCCAGCATTATTTAAGCCAACAAAATTAAACTAGAAATTTATCAGAGTTTACCAAATGTACAAAGGTGTCACTATAGTAATGTGAATATGTATGGTGATATATTATTTCATGAAACTTGGTTTCAGTTCTGTTTGTACACAATGACATGCATAGTACAGTGTCTTTTTTTTACCATGAGTCGTAGGCAAAGAAGTTTGAAAAACACTGTCTTGAAAGCTGCGTTCAGTCAGTTATTCGCCATTTGCCTACCTCTCAGAAACTTAGGTCAAAAGTACATGTTTTGCTAGATGAAGCTGTTTAAAATAAATAAAGTCCCATTCCTGGTTCTTAAGCTGTCAGAGAGAAAGAACACAGGAATGTGCATGCGTCTGACTAGAGGTGAGAATAGTCTCATGAGAACAGTGATTTTTATGCCTAGCTTACAGTATAAATACCGTGGTTTTCCTCATTAAGAAAATTGGCAGTTATCTCACAGAGAGTAAGTCATTGGCTTTAAATAAACACATTAACAGAATAGGAGATAGTTATTAGTCACTGGCAAACTTTATTGTTAAATGCAAAACTTACAGCTTTGCCTCTCAAAATAATTTTAGGTAGTTTGTTACTGTAATTGAAAAATCTCACTTGTAAAAAGGCTATTATGTCATAAAGAAGTGAACTTCCTTGCCAAAGTTCTAGTAATATGATAGATAGTACCTTAGATTTTGCAAATTACTCATGTTATACATGTTGTTTTAAATATCAGATTCTAGTATTAAACATATATATTTTTAGGGATATTTAGCTAGAAGATTTTTAAAGTCCTAATGAATTAAAAAAGAAAATTGCTGTTTTGACCTACTTTTTAGTTTGACAATGTTTTTATTGACCTTCTTAAAACTAGAAATTAAACTTGCTTCTTTATTTGCTTTAGGAAAAATCCGTGTTTATTTATATACCTAATATCTGTACATCACCTTAAAAAATAATCATCTTTTTCCTATTTAGAGTAAGCACTGTGGGCATTCAAATGATGAATAGAATAATTTTTTTGTGCATATATTGGGACTAACTATATCTGTGCCACGTTTTCCTAAGGATTATGTTAGTAATTCTCAAACTTTAGATGGTATGCAAATAATCCGATGCCTTTATTATATAAGTTCCTTGGTTTCATCCTCCAAAGACAATGATTTAGTAGGTTTAGGAAGGTACCAGAAATCTGCATAATGGTTAAACACATGAGTTCTAGAACTAGGCTACTTGGATTTAATGCCAGCTATCCCACTTACTCACTGTAACCTTGGAAAAGTTACTTAACTTCTCTGTGATTCCAATTCCTCATCTATACAATGATGTAATAACAGTACCTACTTTTTAGGGTTGTTGTGAGGATTAAATTATACAGCTTAGTATTTTAGTTATTTATTTTTTCAAGTATGTAAGCTAGACACTTCTGATAAAAAGTACTGCATTATGAGTAGGAATATCAATTAAGAATTAGCTTAAGAACTTCTGTTATTGACCTTTAACAGTTTTTTCCAGCTTCTTTAGACCTTGAAATAAATCTTGGATTTGGTCTTATGAAAGTAGCAGATGATTAAGCCTACAAGAATTCAGAAAGTCAAAAACTAAGTAGTAATGTTTCCATCATCATATTTAACCAGAGCAAAAGCTGGTATTTATCCCTGCTCCAGTGTTAGGATACAGTTGGCATGTAGGAGAAATAGTTGAATTTCTTTTAGCCAGCAATAATTTCAAAATTAGGAAATCTTTTTAAGTGTTTAGAGTATTGATGATTTATACTTAGTTAAACTTAATATTTAGTTATAATTTTGCCAAATCAACTAAGTTGTTTTTTCATCAGTTTTGTAATATAAGAAATATTATTAGACTTAAACATGAATATCAGTTTTTCTAATAGTTAATTTTTTCAGAAGTATTTTTAAATTTAATATTTAAGAAAGAACTATATCATATAAATTCTTTTTGTACATAATTATAATAGAAAATATTTTTAAAATGGAGTGTGTCAAGTCTCAATAAGATATATTTTTTAAATAATTTAATTCCTTCGTTACCATTGACTGTGCTTTTCACTATGTTTAGGACCTTTTGATGATACCATTATTTTGAGTTGCTGCCTCCTACTAAGCAGTTTTTGGATTAGTTTTGTTTTGTTTTTTAAGTTTTTGCCTTAGGGCGAGAGGACTTACCAGAGAGAGACAGTGAAAAGAATACTGAGAAATCACTCCCTACCCCCCCCACCCCTCGCAGAGGGGATGGCCATGCCACTATCCTTTCTCCTTCACTCTCCTCCTGGAATCTTGGGTATGCACACATGCACCTGGTGTGATTTTCAAGCCACCAGGTCCAGGACTCGAACTGTGATCAGCCACGTGGGAGTCCAGTGTCTTCACCACCAAACCAGCTGCCAGCCCCTATAATGAGTATTTTCAACCTCAGTTTTTTGTTTCAGTTTTAATAGTAGGGATTTTAACTTTTCCCTTAATTTTTTTTCAGTTGTTTAAATATAGTGCAATGAGATAAACATTTACTTTAAATCACACAGTAGTAAAAATACTTCATTAACTTATTTATCAGACTAGTAGTCTTTATGTCACAAGTGGTATCTTCATTTGCAGATTTTGAAGTAATCATTATTGCCAAGGTGTTGATCATAAGAAATCAGAGAAAGTTTTCCTGTGTGCATATTTTTTTTTAACGGATATTGGTATCATTTTAGTTTAAATATAATATAAATTTTAAATTTATACAACGCCCTTAGTGAGTGATTTGCCTGCAATTTTTATAATAAACAGTAGAAACTTTTTGTTAGAATTAAAATAAGTATAGTCCATTTTGTATAAACCTATTCATTTTTGTTTCTACATTATTTTTTCTTTTTTTTTTTTTTTTTTTTTTAGGTTTTTGCCATATTTTGTGCTCACCAGAGACAGAGAGGGAAAGGAAGAAGTCACCCCAGGTGGAGGATGGCCATACCACAATTCTTTCTTCTCTTGATACTTTGGGCATACATGTACCCAGTGTGATTTTTAAGCCACTGGATCCAGGACTTGAACCGCACTTCACCATGAGGGAATTCAACATCTTAACCACCATACCACCTGCTTGCCCCCTCCCTTTGCTTTTTAACATCATCTACTGTATTGTCTGTATGTTACTTTATGTCCTTTTTTGGAACAAACAAGTATCTTTCAGACTATTGAGTTTCTACCCAAAGGCCATAATTTCTAGTTCGAAGTAGTGATAATGAATGATTTATAATTAATTTTTCTGAGATATGGTTATGGAATTTCTTTTGATCTTCTACAGGACCACCCCCCACCCTTCAGAAACATACATCAATTTCTACTTTTTGAGTTGAGGAGAAGGCCTTCTAATACTATCATTTAATAAAAATGAAAGCCTAGATTCAAATTAAATTCTTAAACTATGATACGTGCTCAATTGTTGTTAAGAGTTTTTGTTTTTCTTTGTTTAGAAAGACCCTTGAAAAAATATGATGTACTAAAAGTACTTCTGGGTTCTATGAGTTCCTATACTGGTGTGTCATCTTAAATAACTTCACTTCTTTAATTAGCTTATGTATGAATTTGACACATCATTTTTATCTTAGACTAAGACTTGGACCAAATTTCATATTTTTGATCCCCTTCAGCTCTTAAGATTTTTTTTTTTTCTGTTTTTTAGAGAGGTTTTTGCTATACGGCGCGCGCACTCGCCAGAAAGACAGAAAAAGACAGAGACAGAAAGCAAGAAATCACCCCCCGGGGGGGTGGCCACGCCGCAGTCCCTTCTCCTCCATTCTCCTCTCGGGATCTTGGGCACGCATGCACATGCACCCGGCGTGAGTTTGAGCCACCGGGTTCGGGACTCAAACCACAATCAACTGCATGGGAGTCCAGCAATATAGCCATTATGCTAACTGCTGGTCCCTGAGCTCTTAAGATTTTTGTAGCTCTGTCATGGGCTGTATCAAGTGAAAGGTTTATTTGAAAGAGAGTGTGGCAACGTTAAAGAGCTTCTTGCTGGGGATTAAAACTCTTCTCTGTAACCTCTTAAGTATAACTGAAAAATCTTTCATGAGAGTTGGCAGTATGACCTGACTGTAATCCGAGCTCCTATGGAGCTTTCCTTTTTACCCCCTCAGAGGCCTTGTTCCTCATGTTTTTAAAATTCAAAATAATGAGAAAGGGATTTTTAATAAGGTGTTTTGCTTTGTTTACAAATGCATCTGTTCTCCTTATTAAAATGAACTTTATTTATTGGATTGGTTCTGTTTTTAAAAGCACCATTTGAAACTAAGTATAATTGTGTTTTAATGCCACATATATGCTTTAGTTTGTGAAAGAGAATAGAGCTGTATATGACATTGAGTTGGTATAAATTAAATTATGTTCCAATGCAAGAATTTTCTAATAGCTTAACTTGACTCTCTATATATTGGGTTTATATATTAAGCATGTATTAAATGTATATATGGGAAGGATATGTAAGAGCATAAATTGCTATATAGACTTTTAAATCATTTTCATATTATGTAACTTCAAAGTAAATATTATTGCCAAAAATATTGGACCCTCAAATTTAACAGTTTGTATTTGATTTATGTCATTTATTTAAGGAACATTTGTCTTACTGTTTTGCATTTAATTCATTGTCCTGTTCTCCTGTTTGGAAATTAATCGTTTTGAATTTTCATATTCATCAGCTCAAAAGTATTATACCAAAATATTTCCTTAGCCATGCCGATTTGTAATTCATAATTTAGTACTCAAAAGGGTCATCTGCAGATTATACTTGAGAACTTATTAGAAACGCAGAATCCAAGATTTTACTTTTGAACTAGTAAATCAAAAACTACATTTTAACAAGATCCCCATGTGATTCTTATGCATATTAAAATTTGAGAAGCACTGTTTTAGTATGACTTAACTACTAGGTAAGCCACTTAAAGGTTTTTTACAGCTCTTAAGCTGTGGAAATCATCATTTGGTCTCATAATTGTGTTGTCTATTTCTTTAAATGGAATATAAATATTTGATTTCATGACTATTTGAGTATTAACAGATCTTGAAAATTTTTAGGGCATATTTAGTTATAGGGTATTTGTCTTCATTATTCTTGTTTCTACAAACTGCATGCAAAACATAATCCATATTCCTTGTACAGTGAAATAGCTAAACTGCAAGTGAAAACTTCTCTGGCTTTTGCCACACTTGCAAATGAGACATTAACTAGTAAAACAAGTTAGTGAAAAGGGATATAGCTTTATGCAGTCTCTGGGACAAATTTGGCAAACTTGTCCTAATTAGTAGATTATACTATAAGAAGTTTAGTTTTGTTGAATACTTAATAAAAATCTGCTATAGAGTAGACATTAATTCTAAGGCTTACTAGATGCAATAGACATTGAAGACATTATCTAGTTCTAGGGCACTTACCTGCTTGGAAAGTCCACTGCTTGACCATTAGCATTTCTTTCACAACTAGATTTAACAAATTAGAATGTGTAATTTCTAATAAATATCAGCTGAACTCTTCCATTTACATCACTGTGTACTGTTTTTTACTCTGAAATTGTTTAATTTGATTACTTATGTACTACTTTGTCAGTTCTGTGAGTTTGGAATTGTATAGATATTTGTAATGAGTAATTTTTAATGCTAATTATAATATCTATGGTGATTTTGTAGTCTATTAGGTTGAGCCATATTTCTATTTTTGTAAGCCCAAAGCATATCATTGATTTCATATGATTCACCCTCTTAGTAAAGGAAATTTAAGGAGATCCTTATCTCCTATTTTTGTCACTCAGTAGTCATCAGGAATTATCAGATTATAACCCACTTTTTGTTGTTTTGTTTACCTTTCTAATAAAAGAAAATATGGGAAAACATTACCCTTACATAGAAATTAATAAATGAAACAAACATAAGACTGGTTAAAGTTAATGGCAAATTAATCATTTATAAACAGTATTTTTTTTTAAATTATCGCTTGGTATGAATATTGAAACAAGACTTTCATTATTTTGTTTTTTTTTTCCTGTCAATGTGGTTGTAGTTTTGTTTCAGAAGTCTTCT
This sequence comes from Tupaia belangeri chinensis, assembly GCF_000334495.1. Taxonomy (NCBI): domain Eukaryota; kingdom Metazoa; phylum Chordata; class Mammalia; order Scandentia; family Tupaiidae; genus Tupaia; species Tupaia belangeri. Next base: position 20,341 of record NW_006159849.1, read on the forward strand.
ATATTTTTTCACGATAGATATATGTAAAAAAAATTATTTTAGGAATAAAAGTTAAATATATTGAACTTAATTGGGAAAACTCAGTATAATTTTATGAGAACTCAAATGTAGCTACTATTATTTTTTATTACTGTTTCTGACACTTCACAGTTTACTAGTTTAGTAATAAAATCAAGATAGTTCAGTTTTTTACAACTTAAAATTAGTTATTTTGGCCATTTGCTAATGTTACCAAGGTAAAAAAAAGTAAGCCACAATTATGAAAGGAATTAGGTGCTATCTGTGGAGATGACTTTTATTAAGGCTATTAAACTTGTATTAAGAATATATACTAAATTTTATTTACATCCTTGAATATATTGCACACAGTTACAGTCCTTTATTAACAATTTCAACAGTAGTAGCTAAGATTTGTTAAATTGTTAAATTACGTAGTTAACAAACCAAAGCCAAAAGTATAATGACATTTCCCAAGGAGTGTATTTGTTCACCTGATGAAGCATTTCCTAAAGGAGATTCAGTAACCTGTAAAATCTAGGGCAGATTTCCAGATCTTTGTCATTCTGGCCTGAAAGTTAATAAAGTTGAAAAAGTACCTGGATTACAAAGCAAACTGAGAGATGGGGAGGTGAGATGACACCACCAATGTTGAAATTTCAGCTTTTATGCTAAGCTAGAAGTTCATACATCATAACAAGTAAATTTCATTTAAAACATAAACTGCAGGGCCTTTTTTTTTCTTTGATATTACAGAGAAAAATAATTGTGAATTCAGTGTGTGTTAAAACAATTTCTGTTACCACATTTTGGGTGTTTTATATTATGTGTTATCAAGCTGTGTTTTTGTGTTTTATTTTAGCTTATTTGCACTAATCTTGATGAACTCAGGGAATTAATCACAAAAATCGAGAATGAACTCAAAGATCTGGAAAACAGTAGAAAAAAATCGGTAGGTGTTGATCCAAAAGTTCTATCTGTTATTGTCAGCATTAAAATTTATTCCTTCCTTTTTCTAAAGCCTTTTTAAAAACTTGTTCTCCTGAATTACATGAAATTTGCAATGAAAGATAGAAACATTGTTATTTTTGTTTCTCCTATGTGGTCTAGTTTTCAGTTTTAATATACAAAAATGGTGGTGGGGCAAGTAAATTAATTTTGTTTGCCTGGTTTATCAGGTAAAGTTGTAGGTATTTCCCAATATACTGGTTGGTTGTTTTCTAACTGGTAGTTTTTTGGGTAATGCTTACCTTGCAAATACTCCTAATTACATGCTTTTAATGGAAGTTTATTGCTTAAGTAACAATTTTAATTTAATGTACCATTAGGAACAGGTATAAATTGTTAATCCTGCCCCATATATTTTTGATATATGCTTAATAATATGACTTTATCAACTGAAAGTTTAACTTTCACTATATATTCTAAATCTGTAATTAATCTTTACTTTTCATTTTCCAATTTTTTTATTGCTCTTAAGACACTAGACTAAAAGGGCAGTATAGTCAGTCACCTAATATTTAGTAAAAGACTCAATTTTGTTTATTAAATTAGTAACATCTATTTAGCATGCTTTTATAAGTTGGCTTATGTCATAGACTTGCAACACAATTACACCCCAATAAATAAATGGGGAAGGCTTTAAACATTGAAGAAAATAAATCATTTAAAAATAAAAACCTTTGTTTTATTCCTTGGGAATATCATAATGCCACTTTTTCATCTTTGCTCAGAACCTTTTAATATAAATATGTATAAAATATGGTTAGTAATTCACAAAATTTGATAATAGGAAACTTATGTGTAGATAGCACTCTGAAGGCAGAAGTACCATAAACATATATAACCTTCTGAGGTTATTTAATACTAGAGTGAAATAGCCATAAGCATTTTAGATGTCCTCATGTAATAACCCCTAAAAGTACTACTATTATATGAGACAGAATAATGTTCATAGTCATAGCCATCAATTAGCAAGAAAAATTATGTTCAATATATAATCTGAAAATGTAGAAAACTGTATAATATATTTCAGAACTATTTCCACTAAAAATGGTTTAGACCCACATATTTTAGGTATATGGGCAGTCTCTTGATATAGAAAACCAAGCATCTCATTAAAATTTACTGCTATAATATATTCCTTAAGTAATCATTTATATTACAATAGAATATTTTCTCTGCAGCCAAAAGTTTTTTTTTAATTTTGATATTTTATGCTTTTAAAGGACTGATTCCTTTTTTTTTTTTTGAGAGGTTTTTTCGCTATAGGGCACGTGCGCTCACCAGACAGACAGAGACATAGAGACAGAAAGCGAGAAATCACCCCCCAGGGGGGATGGTCACGCCGCAATCCCTTCTCCTCTATTCTCCTCTTGGGATCTTGGGCACGCACGCACACGCGCCCAGCGTGAGTTCTAAGCCACCGGGTCCAGGACACGAACCGCGGTCGACTACGTGGGAATCCAGCGACATAGCCATTACGCTAACTGCTGGTTCCCTACAGGACTGATTCTGATCCTAGGAAATAGCAGTCTTTTTTAAAAGACCAGGTGTTATTTACACTTTTTTGCAGAAGCTATTTCTTTTCAGTGATATGTCCATATTTCATGACTCTGGACAGAATTCAGTTAAAGTTGCCAATTGTTTTTTATGCTGCATTTAAACATAACATACTTAAATTTCATTCTATATTATAAACTATTAATAGAATTTTTGTTTTTAATGCACAATTTCAACCATAAACAGTTGACATTGTAACCCTTGAAGGCATGTTTGTCAGAAAATTTCATACTACATAAAGGACTGAATTGATTAGATTTTATATCTCCAAACTAATTCGTCCATGACTCTATTACTTGCATATTGGTTTTTAAATTTGATGTCCAGTTGTAGAAATTATTGGAACCATACTTAGGATAATCTTATTGAGATTATCAACATATGAGCTATTTCCCCTTAATTTAAACTGCCTGAAAGATTGTTTTATGAACAGATTATCTCAACCAGTAAAATGATCACAAAGTATATAGCAAATAGACAATAAAAGTTTACATCTCAGTATCATTCCTTATTTTTATAAAAACTAATAGTGAGTATGATAGATGTTACAGGAATGAACTTTATTCAATGTTTATGTTAATATTTTTATCATTTTATTTGGCTGGCATCATTTGGAAAGAAGGTGTTCCACATAACTTATTTTTCTAGATAACTGAAACTTAAACCTTCAATACTGAAACACTGAATCACTTAATGGGAAAAATTCTACCTACTTGTACTATACTGAACACAACATAATCTTTTCTTGATAACTCAAGGGTCATAATTATGAATATCAATAATTATTACTCTAAAAATGTCTGTGATATCAATAGCTCTAATTAAACACTTACCAAAAGACTTTAATACTGTATATTTTGAAGAATTGTTTGTTTGATTTTATTTTGTTCTGTTTTTTTGCTTTGTTCTGTCTCTTTCTTCATTGCCAGACTGTCTTGTCAGCTGTCATTTCTTGTGTGTATTCCTATACTTGCTCTAGCAGCTATACTGTGGGTTAAGAAAGTAAGTAACCATACTTACTAGAATTGGGCTCATAGTGAGGATCTGAGGGACTTGTTATTCATGATAGAGAACTTGCATATGAGAGACAGAGTGAGAGAGAAGTAGCAGCCTCAACAGTATCTTGTCACAACATAATCCCCATCTTGTCACAGCCATCTAGTTTATCAGGATCTTGGACATGCATACATGCATCTACCTGGTTTGTGTTTTAAGGCCAGCTTGGGGACCTATACCTACTGTTAGCCATGTATCTTCCAGCACTGCATGTCTGTTTGCTGTTTACTGCTCCATTAGGCTGGGCCTGACTTAATAACGAAGTCTATGAATTTGGTCATAGCAATAGCTGATTCCTCATCATGTGAACTTCTTTCATTATTGCCTGACCAGTGAGGTTTAATATTGATTTTAATAAGAGGCGATCACTGTCAAAACTAAAATAATATTTAAAGTCAAAACTATTCTATTATTCATTATCAACTTTCATATCTACAATAATGGCTCCAGTAACAAAGAAGATATATTCCATGTAAACACTCAAATGTCATTACTAAAAAAAGAAATTACCAGTGTGACAGAGGATGTAACATGGATTCATATGAAACACCTAACTGCTTTTGGGGACTTGGTTTCTTCTCTTCAGAGCCTTTCCAGTAGTTTTTCCCACCAAAGAAATAAGGAAATATGACCCCAGGTCAACATTTCCTTTAAAAACTTTTTGTTTCTTTTCAGTTTTGCCATAGAGCGCGTACATTCGCCAGAGAGACAGAGGAAGTGAGAAAGTACCTCTTGTGGAGAATGATCACACTGCAGTTCCTTCTCTCCCATTTTTCTTTTTCTTTTTTTAAAGAATTATTTTATTTAACTTTATTTATTTACTTGCTTGCTTGCTTATTTATTTATTTATTTTAGTTTGTCCAGAGAGGGACTGAGTGAGTGAGAGAGTGAGAGAGAGAGAAAGCAAGCCGCCGGGTCCAGAACTCCAACCGCGGTCAGCCATGTGGGAATCCAGCACCTTCAACCACCACACCACCTGCCAGCCCTGGTTCTTTTCCATTTTTCATTACTTTTGAGATTTGGGGCTCATGCACACAGGCATACCTGGCATGTTTTTTCAGGCTACCAGTTCCAGTACTTAAATAGAACACTGGTTTTTTTTTTTTTTTTGGAGAGATTTTCACTGTAGGGCGCGTTCGCTCGCCAGACAGACAGAGAGAGACATAGAGACAGAAAGCGAGAAATCACCCCCCAGGGCGGATGGTCACGCCGCAATCCCTTCTCCTCCATTCTCTTCTCGGGATCTTGGGCACGCACGCACACACGCCCGGCGTGAGTTTTAAGCCACCGGGTCCGGGACACGAACCGCGGTCGACTACGTGGGAGTCCAGCGACATAGCCATTACGCTAACTGCTGGTTCCCATTAGAACACTGTTGACCTTGTGCGATCTAGCCATTTTAACCATCTAGCCACTTGCTAGCCTGTTTTGGTTTTTTGTTTTTAATTAATAGACATATGATTTTAGGGCAGTTTTATCTTGACATACAGAAGCTTTTTAACTTCTTAGAAGTTTGCCAGTGAGCTACTCATTGTATATAGTCCTTTAAAATTTAGATTGTTTATTCATTCTTACAAAATAGATTCCATTTATGATTAATAATGTAAAGAGATGGACCAGGTGATGGCGTAATGGTTATGTTGCTGGACTCTCACATTGAGTCCTGGACCTGACAGTTTAAACTCATGATGGGCACATGTCTGTGCGTACCCAAAATCCCATCAGGAGAATGGAGGAGAAGGCATTGCAGCGTGGCTCTTCCCCCATGGGATGATTTCTCACTTTCTGTCTTTTTGTCTCTCTCTGTCTCTCCAGCAAGTGTATGTTCCCTAAAGCAAAAATTTCTCTCTGAAAAAAAAATATGGAGAGAAAAATGCTTTAGTTTTCTCTAGTTTACTCAGTTCACTTGATCCTATTGCTTCATTTAGATCTTAGGCAAAAGGTTTCACATCCTTTACATTTTACAGTGCTAATAAACTCAATTATCTACATAAGATTTCTTTTAATAGAAACAGATTGTTGAGACCAGCAGATGGCAAAATGGCTACATCGCTGGACTGCCATGTAGCTGACCACAGTTCGAGTCCCAGACCCAGTGACTTAAATTCACACTGGGTGCATGTGCGGTGCACCCAGGATCTTGAGAGAAGAATAGGGGAGATGGGATTGCGGCGTGGCCAAGGCCCCTGGTGGGTGATTTCTCACTTTCTGTCTCTCTCTCTCTTTCTGGTGAGCGCATATGCCCTATAGCAAAAACCTCTCAAAAAAAAAAAAAAAAAAGGGAGAGAAAAAGAAATAGGTTGTTTAGCAAAGTCCTTTATTTTTTATTTTTTTCATAATTATTTAGATGGTAAGATTCTTCAGTAATCTAAAGGAGAAATCATAATACTTTTTTCATTTTTGTGGTTTTTAAATAAGAAATAAAATTTGCATTTGTTTAATTATTTGGAAGGTGCCCTTTTTAGTCTAGGAAATTTATAGTTTTTCAGAAAGATGGGGTTAACACATTAATAAATTTACTATTACTATTTACTAATACTTTTGTATTTTAATGTTTGGGAGATAGTATTACTTTCTAAATAATAAAAATTATAAGTTTTTGCTAAACTTATATTTTCATGTGAGCCCCTTTTCCCTCCTCTCTGCTTAATTTCCTTATGTTTTATATCATAGTTTAGGTTTTCAGGAGACTTTGATACTTTTTCCCTTCATTAAGGAAAGATTCATGTAGAAGCTGGATACAAGGAAATTTAGTAACAAAAAGATGGTATTTATAAGAAAGGAAACCTTAGGGCCCAGCAAATGGCACAGCGGTTATGTCACTGAACTTTCACATGGCTGACAGCAGTTCAAGTCCCGGAACTGGTGACTTGAAACTCAGGCCAGTCACTTGTGCATGCATGCCCAAGATCCCAGAAAGAAAGGGGATTGTGACATGGCCATCCATCTTGGGGGGGAGGGGGATGACTTCTTGCTTTCTGTCTGTCTGTCTCTATGTCTCTGGCGAGTACACTTGCCCTACAGCAGAAATCTCTCTCAAAAAAAAAGAAAGAAAGAAAGAAACCTTATCTTGATTATATAATGATAAATGAAATTCTCATCCATATAGATTAACTAAAATTTTGAATATAATGCCATATTTTTTCTAGTATTTTCTTTTAACAGATAAGGACCTCAACACTGAGCAGGATGTAAGACACATTTCAATTATTTCTGAATTGTATTTTATTTTATTTTATAGCAAGAGGGCATGTGCCAAAGAGAAAATGACAGGGAGAAGGAGAAAGCACTCCCCCACTGGAGTGTGGTCATATCACAGTTTCTTCTCCATTTGTATAATTTACTAGGATTCTAGGCATGCATGCATACATGCCCGGACCCAGTGGCTTAAAACTCACACCAGGCGCGTGTGCATGCGTGCCCAAGATCCCAAGAGGAGAATGGAGGAGAAGGGATTGCAGCATGGCCATCCCCTCCCCCCCGGGGGGGGGGTTATTTCTCGCTTTCTGTCTCTCTCTCTCTGTTTTTCTGGCAAGCGCATGCAGCCTATAGCAAAAACTTCTAAAAAAAAAAATAGGATATACAATATAATATGTATATAATGGTCATAGTATGTAAAAGGCATGTTAAGGGCCAGCCCTGTAATACAGTGTTTAAGCACTGTGCATGAAAGCCACATGACCGACCACAGTTCTAGTTCAGACCTGGTGGCTTAAAAAACATGTTGGGCATATGTATGTGTCCAGAATCCTAAAAGGATAGAGAAATGAAGGAGATTTCGATTGTGGCGGGACTACTCAACACCGATAGGTGCTTTTTGTGAACTCACATGCCCTCTATCAATTTAAAAAAAAAAAGAAAAGGTTGGGACCAGCAGTTAGCGTAATGGCTATGTTGCTGGACTCCCATGTAGTTGACCGCGGTTCAAGTCCCGTATCTAATGGCTTAAACTCACGCTGGGCGTGTGTGCATGTGTGCCCAAGATTCCGAGAGGAGAATGGAGAAGGGATTGTGGTGTGGCCATCCCACCTGGGGGGTGATTTCTCGCTTTCTGTCTCTCTCTCTCTTTCTGGCGAGCGAATGCCCCATAGCAAAAACCTCTCGAAAAAAAAAAAAAAGAAAGAAAGAAAGAAGAGGTTTGCTAAAAGGAATCATAGGCCTAGTCAAGATGGCATAGTCCTTAGCATACCAGACTGCAGTACAGGAAGCCATGGCCTCCTATGGGTTCAGACCCCCCACCCCCCAGTCATGCTGGATATGTGCAGGGGCACCAAGATCCCGAGAAGCCACTGGACTGAGGGAAAGGGCTTGCAGCGTGACAAAACCCTGTAAAGCATGCTTTCTCTCTTTTGTGAGCACACACACAACAATCTGTTATAATAAATAAATAATAAATGTTTAAAAATTATCTTCAATGTAGTCTTAAAATAGTTTAAAATTGAGGCTGGAAGGGGACGTGGTTAAAGCTCTGGACTCCCACATGACCAACTGCAGTTCAAGTCCTAGACCTGGCAGGCAGCTTGCTTTCTCATCTCTCTCGCTCTCTCTTTCTGTCTCTCATCAAATTAAAATAATAACAATAAATAAAATTAAATAATTATTTTATAGAAATAGTTTAAATTCCTACTATAATAGTAATGCTTCCTTACCTAATCAAAGACTAAATAAACTAGACCAAAATGAGAGATGTCAGAAGCTTAGGTCAAAATAGCAACGCCCCACTTGTGGGCAGAGTCTGTATAAGCCAGTGCTTATCAATCAGGGATGACCCCCTTTCCCTGCACCAGGAGACCTTTGACTGTGTCTGAAAATAGTTTTGATTGTTACAGGTAAAGAGATAGTTAATGGATAGAGGCCAGCGATGCTGCTGAACATCCTATTTTGTAATCATCCTACAATACACATGATATTCCCTCACAACAAAGAATTATCTGGCTCCAAATACTAGTTGTGCTGAGGTTGTGAAAGCTTGGCATAAGCTACTATTTGCTAAGAGCCCTGTTCTTTTATTCTTTCTGCTGCTGCCAACTTGTTATGGAGGGAAAACAAGTTTGATGCTTTGAAACATAGGTAAAAATTAGCGAAATCATAATACCAGAGCCGATAACTTAAGAGTATTATATCATATACTTGTAACTCAGACTTGAATTTTACAGAACTTTTGAATGTCAGTGTTAATTTTTTTTTAAAAGGTTTTTGGCATAGTGCATATATGCTCACTGAGGAGGAGACAGACAGAGAAAAAGTGAGAAATCACACCCCACCTCTACCCCCCAGGAGAATGGCCACACTGCAATCCCTTTTACTTTTGGGATTTGGGGCATGCATGCACACACACCTGGTGTGATTTGCAAGCCACCAACCAGGTCTGGGACTCAAACCATGGTCAGCCATGTGGAGTCCAGCCCCCTTAACCTCCACACCACCTGGACCACAAATTATTCTTAAAATTACTTTTATTTAAGGTTTTAACAACTACATTATTGTGTATAGTGTGGTTTTTTTATTCTAGATCTGCTGGTAAACTCGTTAATGGCTTACAAAACTAAAAACTATCTCACCCAGGTACGGGGAGAAAAATCACTGTATCTTTAAATAGTCATATTTGAAGCTTTTAAAAGTTAAAATATCGAGAGACCAGCAGATGGCATAATGGTTACATCGCTGGACTCCCACGTAGTCGACTGCAGTTCAAGTCCTGGACCCTGCAGCTTAAAACTCACACTGGGCACATGTGCGTGCATGCCCAAAATCCCAAGAGGAGGATGGAGGAAAAGGGATTTCAGCATGGCCATCCCCCCACCCCAGAGGGGATGTTTTCTCACTTTCTGTCTCTCTATCTCTTTCAATCTTTCTGGCAAGTACACACACACTATAGCAGAAACCTCCCATCCCACCTGGGGGGTGATTTCTCGCTTTCTGTCTCTCTCTCTCTTTCTGGCGAGCGAATGCCCCATAGCAAAAACCTCTCGAAAAAAAAAAAAAAGAAAAAAAAAAAAAAGAGGTGTGCTAAAAGGAATCGGAATCATAGGCCTAGTCAAGATGGCATAGTCCTTAGCATACCAGACTGCAGTACAGGAAGCCATGGCCTCCTATGGGTTCAGACCCCCCACCCCCCAGTCATGCTGGATATGTGCAGGGGCACCAAGATCCCGAGAAGCCACTGGACTGAGGGAAAGGGCTTGCAGCGTGACAAAACCCTGTAAAGCATGCTTTCTCTCTTTTGTGAGCACACACACAACAATCTGTTATAATAAATAAATAATAAATGTTTAAAAATTATCTTCAATGTAGTCTTAAAATAGTTTAAAATTGAGGCTGGAAGGGGACGTGGTTAAAGCTCTGGACTCCCACATGACCAACTGCAGTTCAAGTCCTAGACCTGGCAGGCAGCTTGCTTTCTCATCTCTCTCGCTCTCTCTTTCTGTCTCTCATCAAATTAAAATAATAACAATAAATAAAATTAAATAATTATTTTATAAAAATAGTTTAAATTCCTACTATAATAGTAATGCTTCCTTACCTAATCAAAGACTAAATAAACTAGACCAAAATGAGAGATGTCAGAAGCTTAGGTCAAAATAGCAACGCCCCACTTGTGGGCAGAGTCTGTATAAGCCAGTGCTTATCAATCAGGGATGACCCCCTTTCCCTGCACCAGGAGACCTTTGACTGTGTCTGAAAATAGTTTTGATTGTTACAGGTAAAGAGATAGTTAATGGATAGAGGCCAGCGATGCTGCTGAACATCCTATTTTGTAATCATCCTACAATACACATGATATTCCCTCACAACAAAGAATTATCTGGCTCCAAATACTAGTTGTGCTGAGGTTGTGAAAGCTTGGCATAAGCTACTATTTGCTAAGAGCCCTGTTCTTTTATTCTTTCTGCTGCTGCCAACTTGTTATGGAGGGAAAACAAGTTTGATGCTTTGAAACATAGGTAAAAATTAGTGAAATCATAATACCAGAGCCGATAACTTAAGAGTATTATATCATATACTTGTAACTCAGACTTGAATTTTACAGAACTTTTGAATGTCAGTGTTAATTTTTTTTTAAAAGGTTTTTGGCATAGTGCATATATGCTCACTGAGGAGGAGACAGACAGAGAAAAAGTGAGAAATCACACCCCACCTCTACCCCCCAGGAGAATGGCCACACTGCAATCCCTTTTACTTTTGGGATTTGGGGCATGCATGCACACACACCTGGTGTGATTTGCAAGCCACCAACCAGGTCTGGGACTCAAACCATGGTCAGCCATGTGGAGTCCAGCCCCCTTAACCTCCACACCACCTGGACCACAAATTATTCTTAAAATTACTTTTATTTAAGGTTTTAACAACTACATTATTGTGTATAGTGTGGTTTTTTTATTCTAGATCTGCTGGTAAACTCGTTAATGGCTTACAAAACTAAAAACTATCTCACCCAGGTACGGGGAGAAAAATCACTGTATCTTTAAATAGTCATATTTGAAGCTTTTAAAAGTTAAAATATCGAGAGACCAGCAGATGGCATAATGGTTACATCGCTGGACTCCCACGTAGTCGACTGCAGTTCAAGTCCTGGACCCTGCAGCTTAAAACTCACACTGGGCACATGTGCGTGCATGCCCAAAATCCCAAGAGGAGGATGGAGGAAAAGGGATTTCAGCATGGCCATCCCCCCACCCCAGAGGGGATGTTTTCTCACTTTCTGTCTCTCTATCTCTTTCAATCTTTCTGGCAAGTACACACACACTATAGCAGAAACCTCTCTTTAAAAAAAAATTTTTTTTTAAAGCTTCTGGCACCACTATACAACAGATAAATTAAGTTTTCTTATCTGACTCAGTGACAGATTCTATTGGGTCATTAGGAAAGTCATGACACATCTTGCATAGAAAAATATAGAAAAATATGTCAAATATAGAAAAAATGACTTTTCCAGCAGCCTAATAGTTTTATTTATTAGGCATATATTTTCTGAATGTCTACTATGTGCCATGTACTGTCTCCAGAAATTAAGTAGAACATCCAGAGATTCAAGTCAAGTCCTTATCTTAAAGAAATTTACTTAAGAATTTACAATTTTGTTCCGGGGACTAAATTTTTTTAATTTTAATTAAAGTTGGTTAGGCTAGCCTCTGTCATTTTACAAAAAATTTAAATCTTTTTTTCTTTTTAAAAATTTTACCAGATTGTGGGAACCAGCAGTTAGCGTAATGGCTATGTCGCTGGACTCCCACGTAGTCGACCGCGGTTTGCATCCCGGACCCGGTGGCTTAAAACACACCGGGCGCATGTGCGTACGTGCCCGAGATCCCGAGAGGAGAATGGAGGAGAAGGGATTGCGGCGTGACCATCCCCCCTGGGGGGTGATTTCTCGCTTTCTGTCTCTATGTCTCTCTCTGTCTGGCAAGCGCACACGCCCTATAGCAAAAATCTCTCCAAAAAAAAAAAATTTTTACCAGATGGTATGTGCACTTAACAGAGAGAAACCGCGAGAGAGAGGGAAAACTAGAAAATACCCACCATGGAAATGGTCATGCTACAAACCCTTCTCCATTTCTTCCTCCTTTTGGAATTTTAGGCGTGCAAGCATACATACCCATCGTGTATCTCAGGCCTTGATTCAGGACTCAAAACTATGCAGACAGCCATATGGTATTCTACCACCTTAACTTCCATGCCACAAGCTGGTAATAATCTTTTATTTTTGAAGTTGTTTATTGAGAAGTTACCAGACATTTTAGACACTTGTTCACTTTCCTTGATTACAGGTTTGTATTTTATTTGGGAGTAGAGTGACATAAGGGCAAATGACATAAGGATTTTATGAAGACTGAAATGTTAACTGACATGTTCAAAATAATAGTGAAAAAAGTTAGATGACAGGAAATTTAACCAGAGCCATATATAACTGGTAAAAAAATAAACTTAAACTGACTGGTTACTGGATTTTCTGAAAATGTGTTATCCATACTTACCTATTTTAAGTCTTGCTTTTATTTTTTTTCTTATAGTTCATTTCTTCCTTGAAAGAGAGAAAGATAGCACCCCCAACAGAACCTCAGTGTTGTGATCCACTCCTAGTCCCAGCCAGCCCCAGATCATGGGCAGCACGTGCTCAGCATACTCAGCAAGGTCTCTAGACACAAATTCAGAATCTTCCCATGTGGCTCGGCCTTGCAGAGCACTGTGTTTCCTGCACCACCATCTGGTCGCCTGCTTTTTGGTATTTTTTGATGTTTAATAATTACTCTGCTGGATTGGGACCAGCAAATGGCATAACTGTTATGTCGCTGGACTCTCACATAGTCGACTACAGTTCGAGTACTGGACCCCGTGGCTTAAAACTCATGCCAGGTACATGTGCATGCATGCCCAAAATCCCAAAAGGAGAATGAAGGAGAAGGGATTTAAGCATGGCTGAAATCACCATCAGGGGGTGATTTCTCACTTTCTGTCTCTTTGTCTCTCCAGCAAGTGCACGTGCCCTAGCAAAAATCTCTCTAAAAATAATAGTAATTGCTCTGCTGAACTAGAATCAGATTTATACTTTGTTAATAGTCCTATTTCTAGTTAATGCAGTTGAGCATAATTTGAATACTATCAGGTAAACTTAAATGAAAACAATTTTCTTTTCTTTGTTTTCTTTGTTCTGTTTTGCTGTAGGGCACATGCACTTGCCAGAGAGAGGGAAAGTAAGAAATCACTCTCTGGGGGGATGGCCATACCACAGTCCATCATCCCTCTTCTCTCAGGATTTTGGGCATACACGCATGTGTACCCAGCATGATTCTCAAGCTGTAGGGTCTGGGTCTGGAACCACAAAGCTGGCCATGTGAGATCCAGCGCCTTAACCTCCACACCACCTATGGCCCATGAAAACAATATTTGAAAATCTCTTCTCTTCCAAAAAAGGTTCTAATTAAAATGAAAAGAGATTGTATGGTATTTTTATATGAGGCACAAAATTAAGGCTGCGTATTCCTGGCATGAAGTGAGCTTCAGGAAAAGTTAAACCAGGTGGTAGATCCTTTGTCATCAGAGCTTCTTAGTGTAGCTTTTATAATTTGTGTTAAACCCTTTTGAATTACACACATACTTATTCAAATATAAGTAATATTTTAAATGTCAAATAATTTTCAAAGTCTCAATAAATTTGTATTATATTGTTTAACAGTTACTTTACTACCTTCCACTGTTCTGAAAAGTAGGATTTAAATCTGTGGGGAATTAATGCCCAAAACTGAGCTTCACATCATTCTAGTTATTTATATTACAAAAGGTATCAAAATCTTTGGAAAGACCTTTGTACAATACCTTTTGTGAATTGGGAAAGAATATCATAAAAAACTGAGAGAATTGAACACTAGTAAAACTTTTCAGGACCAGCAGTTAGCATAATGGCTATGTCCCTGAACTCCCATGTAGTAACTGTGGTTTGAGTCCTGGACCCGGTGGCTTAAATTCACACCAGGCGCGTGTGCGTGCATGCCCAAGATCTCCAGAGGAGAATGGAGAAGAAGGGGTTGTGGCATGGCCATCCCCTCAAGGGGTGATTTCTCGCTTTCTATCTGTCTCTTCTCTCTTTTCTGGTGAGCACACATGCCCTAGAGCAAAAACCTCTCAAAAACAAAACAAACAAAACTTTTCTACAATTTTACCAGACTGTAGAAAAAGGGAAAATAAATGTTTTCTGTTAAAGGGAAAAGGAGCTTAAATAGAGGGCACATAGTCCATGACTGGTTGTTGTAGTACGTTAACCTAGAAAAAAGCGTTATGTGAAAACAATTTCTTTTTGAGTAGATGTGATTCTAACAAGTAGTGGCAGCTGCTTTTCATTAAGATGAGAAATATTTAAAGCAGACTTATTGACAGCATGAAACACTGATCTTTTTTCATAAGTTTATTTCTTCTATGAGTGAGAGAGAAGAAGAGACACCTTCAATAGGTTCTTTGATGCCAAAGTCCACCCCTAGCTTCAGCTAGCCCCAGATCACAGTCGTGCCTATGCCCAGGGTACTTAGGGAGATCTCAGGACATGCATCTTGTACCTTCCATGTGGGTCAGCCTTGCAGAGTGTTGCATTTTACCACTGCCCCACCTTGTCCTACCCCATTGATAATTTTTTTAAGTTGCATTCTTTCATTAAAGAGAAGGACAAGCACTCGCAACAGGGTCTCATGCCATGATCCCCTTCAGCCTTTCCCAGCCAGCCAGAATTACCATATGCACCCAGCATGTACAGGTCAACTCAGAAACTGAATCCCTGACATCCATACAGCCTCCAGCATTGCACAACATTGTACTACTGCTGCACCACTGTGCTCGACCAGTTAAGTAATTTTTAAAAGACAGTTGGAAAATACCTTCAAAAGCAAATCTTAAGAGTCTGAAGGTATAATAATAATAATAACCATTAAATTTAGGAAGAGATGATAACGCTAGAAACCTCAGTAGTGCCTGAGAGCCACTTTATTAAAACATAACATGGTAACTTGTTCATAATGATAACCTAAGTCACTAAGAGTTCAATTGTATCCATTGTATTGTCAGAAAATATGGAAGTCTTATATTTTAGGAAGCTTTCTATTAATCTTTCAGCTCTTCTGCATCTAAGGAGGACACCCTAGTTATCTGATAAGTTTACTTACATAGTTGAATATTCATAGCCTGTTCTGTACTACATGGTGTGATAGAGTATGAGAAAGTAAAAATAAGTAGAATACTCTTCCTACTTTTAAAATATTCTCAATTTTAATTTCACTTACATGGAACTTTTTATGCTCTATGAAACATAATAAACATAGCACTACTTAGTGATTTATATTATGTTGTGAATTAGTTGAGAACTTACCTTTCCTATATCATGTATAGATTTGATAAAAGTTGATCAACTTGTTTGCTGCCACCAATTTAGTAAATAAGATCCAAATCATATATTCAGTCAGTGATTAATTTCCAGTCTAGGATTCATTCTTTTTTATAAATGAAAATGGTAGCATATCATTTATTGAATATACATTGTCAGATTTTTTCTCCCAGTAAGGGTGAACTCCCTCATGATTATGATTATATGATTTCCTAGATTTTTCCTCTCTGCAAAGCTAGAAGACACAGAAATTAACAATATTGTCATTGCTGTAGTTGTTTGTCTTCATATTTTCTGTTTAAATGCTAATTTAGAGATATAATAAAGGTCCAGCCTCAGCAGCTTGTACTGCTGAGATGCTACGCTCTGAAGGGTAGGACACACAATGGTGAGGGGGAGGCTTGGTTTAATTCCCAGTGCAGCCTAAAAACCACCTCCTCTGGTGCATGCCTGTAGTCCTCCTGCCTCAGCCTCCTGACTCCCTCTGACTCAAGAAACTGAGGCAGGAAGACTGTGAGCTCAAGGCTGACGTGCAAATATTTGAGACCCTTCTTAAAAACAATAGATTAGATACATAGGTAGATAGAAGTATAATAGAAATGTACTTACTATTCAGTGTATTCAATGTGAGTTGCCTTTAAAGTGAACTACAAAAATTTTTTTTTCCATTAGTCTTAAGCATGAAAATTGGTGGGATCAGCAGATGGCATAATGGCTATGTTGCTGGACACCTGCATAGTTGACCACAGTTGGTGTCCCAGACCCAGGGACTTAAACTCACACTGGGAGTGTGTGTGTGTGTCCAAAATGCTGAGAGGAAAATGGAGAACAAGGGATTGCAGCGTGGCCACCCCCTTGGGAGTTGATTTCTTGCTTTCTGTCTTTCTGGTGAGCACATACACCTTATAGCAAAAATCTTTCTTAAAGAAAAAAGTGAAAATTGGTGAAGTATCTCAAGAGAAAATAATAGCATATGACAAATCATGTTAGAACCTCTGGCAGTGTTAAAATACCTTTTAATTTTTTTGTATTAGTATAAAAACATCTCTGTATTATCCAACTAGCACTTTTTCAGGGACCATACCAAGATGAGTCTGATCCCAAAAACGGAATATGCAACAATATGCAAATACTTAATAGACAAGCAATCAGGAAATAAAGTGAATGCTCATTGAATATAGTGTTACTTCTTAATATTATTTAGGCTAAGGATAATATTAAATAAAATTAGTTTATTAAAATATTTAGTTAATTTTATTTGTGCTTTTTAGAATTTTATACATTTAACCACTGTACATCACCACAGCTTATAAAATGAATTTTCCCAGCATAAATACACTACACACCAGTCTACTTAAAGATATTATCATATACGTTATTATCAACCATTTCTGTGCTGTTTTTATGCATATGAGTTGAGGTTATTTGCAAGTTACCTTTGGATTTTGCTAGTGATTTTAAATGAAATATCTTTGTATAGGAACCACTGGCTTTTCTAAAAGTTGTCTATCTTTTATTTATAAACCATAATATATTGATATTTAACCCCTTTTTCCACAGGATTTGTGTCTGGGATAAGCACAAAGTCTGTAACAAAAAATGTTTTGTTCTGATCCCTATTTCTGTGCTCTAACAACATATTTATAAATAAAAGCATATAAGAAAGGAGCAGTCACACTTTTGTTATATACATCATGTTTTTTATATTTTTTTAATGAAGATATTTTCATCACCTCTACCATAATCTTCACGTTTAAAAAAAACATTTTTTAGGCCAGCAGATGGTGTAGTCGTTACGTCACTGGACTCCCACATGGCCAACCACAGTTCAAGTCCCAGACCCAGTGACTTAAAACTCACGCCAGATTACTAAATTGTGCAAAGTGTATCCATCGTGATGAGGCATTTACTAAATGTAGAATTTATTTGTTTTCCTCTTTTTGTTCCTTTTAGATGTCCATTGTCCCCAGCACTAGTAGATTGCCAACTCCCTCTCCTTGCAACACCCTAGCCAGTGTAATGCTGGTGCTGTCATACCTATCCCAGATTACTGCAGAGAATGGAGTTGTTCTTTAGTTGTGAGGTAAGTTTCCCTTCCCACTCATTTCACACACGTAGAGATGCAGCTTTTCATTTTGCAATATTGTGTAGTTTTGTAAGTTTTTTTTTAGGCTTCTTTCCTCTTATGATTACTTAGGTTACTAGTGTATCACACTCAAAACTTATAAAACTGCATAATATAATAAAGGACTTAAACTGTGACCATAGACCAGCTGCTTTTTGTAGTAATTCCTATGGGGTTATAGAACCTCTGCTGTTTGGTAGTTGGGGTATCTCATGGAAAGGGATTTGGCAATCTGCAGCTGCTGTGGACATTGGATGAGAAAGCAGTGAAAGGTAAGCTTTAAATTTAGATTATATGCCTTTGGTTCCATGATGCATGCTTGAAATTCATACTTCATATTAAACCTTATAATAAATTCATAAAATAAAAATATAACTCTCCTATTTTTAAAAGTAATCTTCAGTCAATATTTGAATTATTTAGTTCACATAGTGCATTGGGATTATTTTAGGAAGTATTTTTTATCCCTAAAAACAATGAGAATTCTAATATTTAAAACAGTTTATTTACCCCTGCATTCTCACATTTGTTTATAAACTAAAGTCAGGACTAAAATTATTTGCATAGAGCTTATTAAATATATATTTTTAAAGGAAAAGTTATAGCACTGCTCCATAAATGACATTTTACTAATCCATCTACTTAACATCTTTATCTTTGACTCTGTATTAATACAGGTAAAGAGTGTAGTCTTTCTGATTTTTATTATATCCACATTCTCTCTTTCTGTTTGAAGATAGGGAAACTTGCTGTTTTGCTTTTGTTTAATTCATTTTTAAACTTTAGGTTGCTACTATTTGAATTTTTAAATTAACAGAATAAATTTTAGGGATTTTAATTTTTATCTTATAGAGATGTAAGTAATTACACCATATATTTCTCCTTCAGGAATTTTTGTGTGGTGACCAAGAGAGACTACATTGTGTAGTAGTGAAGAGTGGATTTCAGTATTCAGGAGATAAGAATTCTAGTCTAAAGTATATATCTACATGTGCTATCCTATATGATGTTAAACACTTTCCTTCTAAAAAAGTTATGCCTTCTGAGCTCAACTGTAATAATCTCAGGAAGAAACATGATCATTGTTCTTGATTTTTTCCTTACCTGTAAATGAAATTGATCAGTCAGAAAAGCTATTGCTAGCTTTTTATTAATCTTATTTTAGCCCAGCTATAGTGGTACAAGCAGGAAAGTACTGTGGAATGGTGGCTGAGGCTGCATAGTTGGCCCAGGTTCAGTTCCTGGCCCAATCTCAAACAGGCCATTCGTGGTGGCATATCCGTGTAAGACCCACTAACTTTGATAACAAGACAGGAGAATCACAACATGGCAAGACCATGTCAAAAATGGTTATGCTGGGACCAGCAGTTAGCATAATGGCTATGTCACTGGACTCCCATGTAGTCAACCGTGGTTCGAGTCCTGGACCCGGTGGCTTAAAATTCACGCCGTGTGCGTGCGTGCCCAAGATCCCGAGAAGAGAATAGAGGAGAAGGGATTGTGGCGTGGCCATCCTCCCTGGGGGGTGATTTCTCGCTTTCTGTCTCTCTGTCTGTCTCTATCTATCTGGCGAGCACACACACTCTAAAGCAAAAACCTCCCAAAAAAAAAAAAAAAAAGTTGTGCTAGGGCCAGCAGATGTCATGGTGATTAAGGCACTGGACTCCTATATGGCTGACAACAGTTAAGTCCCGAACCTGGCAACTTGTTTTCTCACTCCCTCCCCATACACACATTTCTGTCTGGCAAGCACACGTGCCATATATCAAATTTTAAAAAAAATTAAATTAAATAATTTTAAAAATGGTTGTGTCGCTGGTGGCGTGGTGGTTAAGGCAGCTGGATCCTACATGGCTGATAGCATGGTTCAAGTCCTGGACCTGGTAACTCGAAAAAACACTAGATGTATGTGTATGTATGCCCCTAATCTCAGGAGGATGGAGGAGGAGGGACTGTAGCATGCTCGTCTCCTCAGGGATACTTTCTCACTTTCCCCCTCTCTCTTACTCTGGTGAGTACACGTGCCTATAGCAAACTTAAAAAGAAAAAAGGAAAATAAAAAATAAAAGCCCAAACACTTTGTTTTACAAGTCACTTCTTTCTTTTCTTTTCTTTTAAGAGAGATTTATTCTGGGACCAACAGTTAGCGTAATGGCTATGTTGCTGGACTCCCACGTAGTCAACCGTGGTTTGCGTCCCAGACCCGGTGGGTTCAAACTACCGCCCGGCGCGTGTGCGTGCGGGCGCC
>NW_006159849.1:40527-124579 GCF_000334495.1 Tupaia belangeri chinensis
CCAAAAAGTCCTTTTTTTTTTTTTTAAAGAGGTCATTCTTCCTCTCTCTTTCTCTGTCATACAAAAACAACCATAAAGTTGTGTCAGTATTTGTTTGATTTTGAATTTTTTTTATATTAGACTCAAGGTAAAGCACATTGTTACCACCTGCTGACTGATTTCTTTAAAAATTCAAAAGACTTTTTATATTAGTTTCATTGCATTCTGTGAAGCTCAGAGACAACAACTAAGTAGAAATGGATAATGCCATTTTATTTCCACTTGATTTGTAAGCATCTATTTTGACCAAAGAAGATGATACATGAAACATGCCATGTGAGTCTCCTTTTATGTCATTGGTTCAGGCATCTTACCTCAAATACCAGTCCCAGAGAATTGATTCTCCACTTTTTAAAATCCATGCCCCCGCCTTTTCTTTTTTCTATTTTTTTTTCTCTCTCTCTTTTTGCTATAGGGCACATGCGCTCGACAGACAGAGACAGAGAGATAGCAAGAAGTCACCCCCCCACCCCAGTGGGGGGGATGGCCAGGCCACAATCCCTTCTCCTCCGTTCTCCTCTCAGGATCTTGGGCACGCACACACACACATCCGGCGTGAGTTTTAAGCCACCAGGTCCAGGACACGAACCGCAGTCGACTACATGGGAGTCCGACGACATAGCCATTATGCTAACTGCTGATCCCCATGCCCCCTTTTTGATGAACATAAAATAAACTGACTCACTTACTCCATGGCAGTGTATAGGATGCTCTTTGTTGAAGTTATTCTCTTT
The DNA here is from genome assembly GCF_000334495.1 of Tupaia belangeri chinensis. Lineage (NCBI taxonomy): Eukaryota > Metazoa > Chordata > Mammalia > Scandentia > Tupaiidae > Tupaia > Tupaia belangeri. Next base: position 41,301 of record NW_006159849.1, read on the forward strand.
TTTTTTTTTTTTTGGAGAGGTTTTTGCTATAGGGCGCGTGCGCTCGCCAGACAGACAGAGACAGAGAGATAGAAAGTGAGAAATCACCCCCCAGGGGGGATGGCCATGCCGCAGTCCCTTCTCCATTCTTCTCTTGGGATCTTGGGTACGCACGCACACGCGCCCGGCGTGAGTTTTAAGCCACCGGGTCCAGGATGTGAACTGCGGTCAACTACATGGGAGTCCAGCAACATAGCCATTACGCTAACTGCTGGTCCCAGAGGTTATTATATTCTTTATATGTACCTTTTAAGCAAAACATTCCATCCATCTTTACTTTCTATAATTTATGTTATTAAAATGATAAGCTTTTTGGTTTTCTAAATACAGAATGACTACATACACATTTTCAAATTATGAATGAAATGCCATACCACTTCTCCTCCAAGTTGAGAATATATAATATAAAGATGAAAAGAAGTACACAAAGCATAAAGTTAGAAGGCCATTATATATTCTTTTTCAAAAAGGTCGGTGGGTAAGATAGTTATATGAAAGTTAGAAATCTCTTCTCTGATTAATATTTAAGAGCCTTTCCTTGTATAGTTTATAAAGAAGGTAGTGTACTTCTGGATTTGGAATTAATTAAAAATTAGTAATCAAAATGAAAGGTAGAATTTTCCTAATACTTCTAGAATAGTTCTTACAAAAAATAATTAGAATTTAACAGAGACAAAAACGACTGACAAATGTCTTAAAATAATGACATCCATTTACACAGTCTTTCTTCATCTTCCTAAACCAAAATAATACAGCTAGTCTGTCCATACCCCTCACACCATCACCACCATGCTAATCCAGACAACAACCATGCTGTCCATTTTTCTCTGTGTAACTCCTAAAGAGGAATTCAGCATGCCTAGTAGACCCAAGTCTTTTAGCACTTTTCCAGTCAATTCTACCACAAAGAGATTATTTTATTTAACTTCATTTTTCACTGTTCCTCTTCCTTTATTTTAGGAAAAGTTTGCCTTCACTCTCATCTTTTGTGTGTGTGTGTGTGTGTGTGTGTGTGTGTGCCAAATAGTAGCTTAGAAGTTCAGCCTCTGTGGTGCGCATTACTAAGATGCCACTGCTGGAGACTAAGGCCACAGGAGGAGGTCCCTGTTCAGTTCCCATCCCACGCTAAATAGGTCGAGCATGGAAGTGTGTGCCTGTGGTCCTAGCTAGATGGCAGGCTGAGGCGGGAGAATCCTATCATGGCAAGACCCCACTAAAAATCCTTTAATAATCTGTGTAAACATTTGTCTGTAAATCAGGTGCAAACCCAGGACCTTCCCACACTGGTCCAGCATCACACAGCATTATGTTACCACTGTGCCACTGACTAGCCCCTAAAACTATTTATTTTCATGTGCATAAACATCATGTTGATGTAAAGGATTTTTTCAAATGGCACATTTTTCTTTTTGCTAAACTACACTATTAATCATTTTGACTTATATGTGACTAAAATTTCCATGAGGCATTGAGAATTTTATATATGTAAAATTGGGAAACTTATGCACACATTTAGAATATGTTTTGCTCTAGATAGTGTTACTTTTTCTGCCTTAATATTCTGCATATATGCAGATTGACTCATTTAACAGCTGCTATAGGATGTAATCTAATTTTATGCATGTTTAATGTGATCCATAATATATATGTGTGTGTCTTTTGAAACACATAGATTGTATAGTAGGTGAATCATATTTCAAAGTTATTATGAAAGACATACAGCCTGGTTCTATAACAATAAATGTGGTAGTGGTGATGTGTACACTAACATTCGGAGAATCAGGGAGGTTGCATAACTGCTAAATGTTATTGTTTCTGTGGTATTCAAGTAATTTTATGTATACTTGAGGATATTTTTGCTAGAAGTTTTTATCACCTATGCCAGATTGAATTTATGTGGTATAGTTTTAAGAGGTAGTAATATAGTTTTAAGTACTTGGACTTCAGAATCAGACAGATTTAGATAGGAGTTTAAATTATAGAACTTTAACTGCAGGACTTTAAGCAAGACAATCTCTCTAAATCTTAATTTCATCATTTGTAAAGTGAACACGGCAGTGTACTTATCTCGGAATAGTTTCCATAAATGCTAGAGCTATTTGTGTGTGTGTGAGAGAGAGAGAGAGAGAGAGAGAGAAATACCTGTATAATAATTAGCCAATTTAGGGGACATCAGTAATTATAACTCTTATTGTAGCATTATAATATTGAAAACTGTGACTGCTTTGATTGCTTTTCTATGCTAGAAACATTCTCAAATAAAATAACTAAAATTCCTTAAGGCAGTTTTTTAAAACTACTTTTGTATATTATCACAAACCTAACTTTTCTTCCTTTTTCCTCCACTCTTTGGGAAAAATTACAAAAACTTCACTGAAATGAGCCATATCATTTACTTATTTAATGTTTGTATATTTACATATACTTAGTAAATAATTTATTAAAGTATTTAAAATTGAAGCAGTTAAAAACTTTTTAAAGTTTTGTTTCCCATTTGAATGAAATTGGCCTCTAATTACTTTTATAGAATTGAGAAACATTAAATATACTGAATAAAGTTTATTACAGGCTAGTCCCCCTGTATGCAAGCCTTCTAAAAAAGATATACTTATTTGATGGGTTTTGTTTTGCTTTTTACTAAGAAAATATGGTTTACCATTGACTTTTAGATTAAACCTAAGGGATTTACTGTTAAAAATTGTGTTTTTAGGGTAAATGGTATCATCGAAGGCAAGCTGTAAAAGAATTGCATAGTACATTGATACGTCTTTTAAATGAATTGCTGCCATGGGAACCAAAGTTAATGAAGGCTTTTCAAAGAAACAGGTAATTCAAGCTTTATGATCTATCATACTTATTTTAGGATATATTTTTTTTTAACTAGAGGGCACATACACTTGCCAGGGAGAGACAGAGAAGGAAAAGGATAAGAGAAAGCACCACCCAAGGGGATGTGGCCACTCTGCAATCCTCTTTCTTCCATCTCTCTATCCTGTCAGGATTTGGGGCATGAATGCACCCAATGTGTTTTTTAAGACATTAGGGCCAAGACTTGAACCATAATCAGCCATGCAGGATCCAGTTCTTTTAACCACTAGCCATAGATCCAGCTCTTTAGATTTCTTAATATATGATTTTTTGGAAGATATCCTAAAATCACTTAGTTTTTCATTTATTTGTAATTCAAATATTTTTGAATGTTCACTGTATGCAAGGCACTTTTCAAGTTCTGAAAGTAGTGTTGATTAAACAAATCCACTATTTTTACATTGTGTGGAAGAAACAGATAAACTGAAATGTCAGATGGTCTAAGTGCCGTGAAGAAAGATAAAGCAGGGTAAGGAGGATAGGAAATGACTGTTTGTACAGGAAAAGGTATCAGGGAAAGCTTTCCTAAAGAAATGATGTTTGAAAACAGACCTGAGGAAATTAGATCCTCCATATCTAATGGAGTAGCTGAGGAAATAGAAGATACAAAAGCCCTAAGCTTGGAAGCATGTTTGGCATTTAGAGGACATGGAAAAGGAGCAAGTGTAACCAGAGCAGAATGAGTGCAAAGAAACATAAAAGACAGAGGGAGATAAAAAGGAAGGTAACCAGATCATGTAGCTGTTTAAGAACTTTGTGTTTTACACTGAGAGAGATGAGAAGCCACCGGAAGGGTTTTAAGCAAAGACAGTACATGATCTGACTTACATTTTAAACCACTTACTCTAGCAGCTATGTTGAAGTAGTGGGGCAAAACTGTGTTAAGGGTAATAGGAAACACAAAAGCAAGAAAACCAATTATACTATACTGATTATCCAGGAGGAAAAAAATAAATGGGAGTGACTTAGACCAGGATAGTAGCAATACAAATGCAAAGGAGTGATTTGATTCAAATTTATCTTGAAAAGTATGATTGGTAGAACTTGCTTAAGGATTAGCTATGGGCTTTGAGAAAAGGTAAGGAGTATAAAGAGGTAATGACCAATATATTTGGTTTAAACATCTGCAACAATGGAACTGCCATTAACAGATTTGGGGAGCTGAAGGAGTAACAGGTCTGGAGTAGGAGGGATTTAAGAGTTTGGATTTCAACACGTTAAGTTAGATATGCTTTTAAAAAATCTAATTGGTGTTGAGTAGGCTATTCAATATATAAGTCTGAGTTCAAGCAGTCAGCTAAGCTAGAAGTATAAATTTGGGAGTTGTCAGCATGTTAATTGCCATGTGACTAGTAGAAATAATCTAATATATAAGGATAGGTAGAAAAAAAAAGAGAACTGGACATTCAACATGTAGAAATGGTAGATATGTGTAAAACTCTGCAGAGGAGACTTTGAAAGACTTCAGTTAGACAGGATAATCAAGGAGAGGTGATGACTTAGAAACCAGGTAAAGAAAAATTTCAAAAGGGAGGAGCCAACAGTGGTGCAGCAGTAAAAAATGAAGCAGTCCCACATGGGAAGACTTTAACTCAGAAGTTAAAGTCTAGAGATCTTCCTGAGTATGCCAGACACATGCTTGCCCATGATCTGAACTGACTGAGGGTTAAGGGTAGATGGCGGCATCAGGACTGTGTTGAGGTTTTTTTCTCTCCCCACTCTTGTTCACTCATGGAAGAAATAAATAAAATTATTTTAGAAGGAGGAGGCTACTCACGTTGGATTGAGAAAGATGACGAATAAAAATCTATTACTGGGAGCCAGCAGGTGGCGTGGTGAAGGGCGCTGGATCTCCCACATGGCTAACCACGGTTTGAGTCCCCAACCTGGCAGCTTTTTTTCCCACTCTCCTTTCTGTCTCTCTCTCACTCTGTCCCTCTCTGGTCAACATTTAAAAATAAATAAATAAAGTTAAATAAAATAATTCTTTTAAAAAAAAACAGCTCATTATTGATATATCTGACTTGAGCATTTATTTATTTTTTTTTAAAGAATCTATTATTGAATTTGTCAAGATCATTAATGATGTTGGCAAGCTATGTTGGTGAAAAAAGTGGGTAAAAGTGTTAGGAATCTGTTGAAGAAAATTCAGGGAAAGGGAGTGAAGGGTTCTCTTTTTTTGAGTTTTGCTTTAAAGTGGAATAGAGAAATGAACCAGTACCTGGAAGGGGAAGTTGGGGTTAAAAGAGAGCGTTTTGGGTTTTATTGTTTGCTTGCTTTTATTAATGAGAGAAATGACATGTTTGTATACTAATGGACATGATTTAATGAGAATAAAGAAATAGACTCAAACAAAGGAAAATACTTTTGGTTAGAGAAATGTCCTTAAATTGGCAAGGGAAAATGCATATAAATTGAAGTGTTAACTCAGGAAGTCAGAGAATATAAATACTAATAAAGATAAGTTGGAGATGAGATATGAGCACATAAAAGTTTTCTTATGTTCTTGTTGTTTATGAAATAAGCAAAGTCTTTAGTTGAGATGGAGAAGATGACTGAGTGAGGAAGGGGAAAGAGCTTCATACTACTACCACATAGATATTTCTCCATTCCAATCTTACGAGTTGAAAGGGAAATTGATTTTACAGCTGTCCTTTGGTAACCCATTATAGTATCTCACAGCCCTTATCTGCTCCATAAAACTCCTAAGCAATAATTTAAAACATTAATAAAAAATAATTATTAACTAACATTTATTGAAAATTTAGTATACCACACATACTACAAAGTGAGTACTATTCTCTCCTCATTGTATGTATAAGTAAACTGATGCTTAGAAAGACCAAGGAATTTGCCCAGAGTCTTACAAATAAGTGACAGAGGTAAGACTTAAACTTCAGTGTATACAAATAAGAATTTACAGTAAAAATAAATAGAATGTATGTTTAGGTTTATTTTTTAAACAAGAAACTAAAGCCTAAGGTTGAGAGTAGAGTAGAAGACTTAGTTGAAAGCAAAGAAAATAATAAAAGATCTCTAAAATACTGGGTAATCATTTGAAAATGTGTCTGTCTATCCATAGTTTCTTAGGAAAATAGCTATTTTGTTTTTCTGTGAGAAGGATCTCTGCGAAAGATTATTGGGTCATCAGAAAAGTCATGATAAATATTTCTGTTTTTCAATGCAAAAATGCCTCACGACATTTCCAATAACCCAGTGCTTTTCAGCTTTGCTTCTCTTGGCTTAATGAAATAAAAATATTTCTAGTAAGAACCAAAGATTTAGATATGATTACACCCAGAATTAAATGGTGAATTTGTTTGTTACTATTGTGTCACAACAATACTGTTGCTTAGAATTTTTTTCTTTTCTTTTCTTTTTTTTAAGAGGTTTTTGTTTTAGGACATGGTACATGTGCTCTCCAAAGAGAGACGGGAAAAGTGAGAAATCACACCCCCCGCCGCCCCAGGGGGAATGGCCACACCACAATCCCTTCTCCTCCCAGGATCTTGGGCACACATGTACATATGCCTGGCATTATTTTTCTTTTTTCTTCCTTTTATTTCTTTCTACATTTTCCACAAACATTTACTTATCAAAAAATTTTTGTTCATACTCCATAGTTCTTGACAGTTAATAAACAACTTTCAAAACTTCAAAATACTGAATTTTAAAGATAATGTTCAAAATATTTCTTATAATTTTATATAATTTTCTTTGTGACTCTAGAACAACAGAGACAATATAGTTTTAAATTTTTTTTTTTTTGGAGAGATTTTCACTGTAGGGCGCGTGCACTCGCCAGACAGACAGAGAGAGACATAGAGACAGAAAGCGAGAAATCACCCTCCAGGGGGGATGGTCACGCCGCAATCCCTTCTCCTCCATTCTTCTCTCCGGATCTTGGGCACGCACGCACACGCGCCCAGCGTGAGTTTTAAGCCACCGGGTCCGGGACACGAACCGCGGTCGACTACGTGGGAGTCCAGCAACATAGCCATTACGCTAACTGCTGGTTCCCAATATTTTTGAGAAAATATTTACTCGTCAACTACTTAAATTGTTGAAAAGCAAATGCCCAAGCACACAAATCACACGTAAACCTTCTTTTTCAATTCAGTCCTGCCTACCTAGTATTCTGTGATATACCATCTGCTAGCAAAAATCAGTCCCTTTTTCTTCCTTCAATGTCTTTCTCAAGATGATCCTCTTGTGTGGCTGCTCTTTTGCAGTCTCTACTGATTACAATGCTGAGCTGGAAAAGTCCAGGTGATTTTATGTTACAAATTCTTTTCATACATCTTCTCTAAACTTCTCTGCCAGGCAAAACTATTTATGGTGCCAGGCCATCTTTCTAAGAGCTTCTGTTGGCTTACTTGAGATCCACCTTAGTTCCATAGTTTTCTGATTAATCTTCAGATATGACATTCCAGTCAAAGCCCTGTCCAATAAGTACTTCCAATTTCTGATTCAATGCAACAAGCATTATTGAACTTATACAGATAACCCTTATGCCAAAAATAAGAATACTCCCAAATATTTTCCCATTCCAGAGGTATCAGGAAGGAAGAAAAGTTTATGTTTCTATTTAAAGAAACAAGCAAGAAAAATATTTTAACAATTTGCTGAACCTATCAACAACTCAGAAGAAAAGAAAATGCTTAAATTGGGAAAACAAAGCATAGTAAAAAAAAATCAGTAATGTTTTACTCAGAAGTCATAAAATTCTATTTCGCCAGTTCAGTCTTATGTTCACACACTCTTCTGCAGTCACACTCTCTTCTGCTGAATATGCAATGTTACTGTGGTCCAGTCTTTCCGTTTAAATTCTGGAAGTTAACACTTGATATTATTATGGGTAATTCCAGATTTGTCCCTACCATTAAGTTGGTCATTTTCTTAGTTGCTTTTTGTTCTCTTATTTCTGTTTGTGTGTCTTTAGTTTTCCTGTATAGCTCTCCCTTCAGAATTTCTTGAAGAGTTAATCTGGTGTTGGTTCATTCTTTCAGGTTTTGTTGATCTGAGAATGTTTTGATCTTTTCTTCCCATATGAAGGAGAATCTTGCCGGGTATAGTATTCTTGGTTGAAATTGTTTTCACTTAACACTTTGAATACATTTTCTGATTCTTTCCTTGCTTGCATTGTTTCTGAGGAGAGGTCAAATGTTAGCCTGATGGGAGAACCTTTGTAAGTAACCTGACGTTTCTCTCTTGCCAATTTTAGTATCTTGTCTCTGTCTGTGGTTTTGGTCAATCTGGCTATGATGTGCCTTGGAGAAGATCTTCTTGGGTTGATTCTATTTGGGGTCCTTTGTATTTCTTGGGTCTGGATATTTGAATGCCTCTCTAGGCTTGGAAAATTTTCTTCCAGAATTTTATGGAATAGATTATCAATGCCCTTATTAGTTTCCTCACCTTCTGGGATAACAATTATCCAGATGTTTGGGTGCTTAATGGTATCTAGTATTTCTTGTATATTATGCTAATTTTGGGGGGTTATTTTCTCAGTCTTTTTGGTGAGTTTTTTTCTAGGTCCAAGGTTTTGTCTAAGATCTTCTTGAGTTGATTCTACTAGAGTTTCTTTGTATTTCTTGAGTCTGGATATTTGAATGCTTCTCTAGATTTGGAAAGTTTTCTTCCAAGATTTCATAGAATAGTTTATCAATGCCCTGATTAGTTTCTTCACCGTCTAGAATACCAATTATCTGGATGTTTGGGCGCTTAATGCTGTCTAGTATTTTTCATATAGTATTCTCTTTTTTTTTTAATTATTTGCTGGGGTTTTTTGGTGTTTTCTTTTTCTAGATCAGAGGTTTTGCCTTCCACATCCGATATTCACTTTTCTGCATGGACTAATCTGCTTTTAATACTTTCAAGAGAGGTTTTGATTTTCTGAATAGCAGCCTTCATCACTAATAGCTCCATTTGATTCTTTTTTATGGTGTGTATTTCCTCTTTCAGGTCATGGAAGAACTTCACCTCCTGAAACTCATTGTCTCTTTCTCTTGCATCTTCTGGAGTTCATTATCTCCTACCTCTTGCATCCCGTTTAGTTTTGTCACTATAAGTATTCTGAATTCTCTGTCAGGCATTTCTGTGAGTTCTACTGCACTGTCTGTGGATGATGAGGGATTGTTATTTTCCCTTAGGGGAGAGATATTTTCTTGGCTTCTCATGTTTCTTGTGCCTCTGCAGTGGTTTCTAGTCATTTTGTGACAAAATATCTCCTCTACTGTGTTTCACAAGGTGGTATACACAGAAAGAGATTAGAAGTTCAGATTTATAAAAAGAAATGTCTTCCTTAAAGCAGGAGGTTCAGTAAGCATTGAGGAGTTCAATGACTCTAAAAGTATTCAGATGCTTGACTACTGTGCACCTAAGCCTATCTAGACATTCAGTGTGTGGAGAGTCAAGCTTAGAGTGGGAAAGTAAGGTTAAAAGTAATAAAAGCAAAAAGAAAAGAAATTGGAAAAAATACTAGCAAGAAAGAGAAAAAAAATTTTTTTTACGTGTAAAAAACGAAAACCTCGCAGCGCGCTAGCACACCGTGTGAACGGGCCAGGACATACCTCGGCTTTAAAATGACTTCTGAAATTAACAAGTGAAAAAAAAAGGCCCAAGGTGAGATGTGGCTGAAAATTTAAAAAAAAAAAAAAAGAACAAAAAACTAAACTAAACTAAAAATTTAAAGATAGAGTGCAAGACAGACAGACAGCCAGAGACAGAGAGAGGACAGAGGTCGCCCACCTTGTCTGAATATTTTGGGAGTCTAGAAGATGAAGTTTACAGCATAGCTTCCCTTAAAATGGCTTCTCCCCGGCATTATTTTTCAAGCCACTGGCTCTGAGACTCAAACCACGATAAGCCATGTGGGAATCCAACAACGTAACCACTATGCCATCTGCTGACCTCGCTTAGAATTTCTTGATTAACTTTTTTAAATGGCCTTTTAAGCTACTATTAGGTCATTGGAAAAGTCATGACATGTTTTTTAATGCAAAAATGCATCATAACTTTTCTGATGACCTTATATAATCAGTAATTTTATGGTTTAAATGTATTTTTCTGTGAATGTAGTTGGAAAAAATATATATCTTTCATTTAATAAGTCTAACAAGAACCTTGAAAAGACAAATAGGTGTTATGCTAAATGCTTATTCTGAAATTAGCAGATAAAAATCTTTTAAGTTTTTTATTCCTCACCCTCTTCTTGTGCAATTAATCTTTTGGCAAACTTAGTACGCATCTTAGACCCTCTTAAAATTAAAACATAATTTTTAGTGAATTCATTAAAGTATTTCAATATATTGAGGCAGTAGATTGGGTAATGGTAATGTCGGTAGACTCCCACACAGTCGACCATGGTTTGCGTCTTGGACCCACTGGCTTCAAACAGGTGCCTGTGTGTGTGTGCCCAAAATCCCAAGAGGAGAACAGAGGAGAAGGGATTGCAGCATGGCCATCCCCCCCAGGAATGATTTCTCACTTTCTATCTCTCTGTCTCTGTCTCTCCAGTTAGCACATGTGCCCTAAAGCAATAATCTCTCTTAAAAGAAATTTAACATAGAGTTTGAAATCTTAAAGGTTAGTTTAATTTCTAAGAATTTAATACATATGTATTATTTGTTATGTTGGGTATCTTATTTTAGGAGTCGCCTAAAGAAAGACTATGATGATTTCAGAAGACAACCTGATCATGATCAATTTACTAGAGAACTATGGACTACTGAAGAGGGTGAAGGAGATACTGAGAAAGAATCTCCTAGAGTAGAAATCAGTAAGTCTGTAGACTCAACAGAACCTCTAGATATCCTGGAGAAAGATCACTTTGATTCAGGTGGGCATTAAAACATTTTTAAAATCAACACTAAATCACACAGAGTTTTCATTTATTATAAAGGCAAAAAAATAACCTGGTCAAGATCTTGCTTAGAAGATCTTATATATTTGGAAGAAGTTTTGTTCATGTCTTTTTAAGAAGTTTCTTTGAGAATCTAGGTATCCTGGAGCCGATACCTATCTCTATATTCTAAGCATGTTGTTGTTCAATACAGACTATGCCACATCCTTAGTCTGTCCTTTTGAAATTGGTTCATTCTGTTCTTTTTATTATTACTGTCTTTGAAGCACTATTCCTGAATTTTGCTTTAAATGGAATTTGGCAAGTCCCAAATATTGTGGGTTTTGGGGGGTTTTTTTTGGTTTGTTTGGTTGGTTTTTGTTTTTTTTTTTTTTTTTGAGGAATGACCAAGGTTAGTGGCCTAATGAGATGAGAGTGAACACATTAGTCTAATAAAGGTAGAATGGTGGATTAGATTATCTCTAATTCATTTCAGATTATCAGGTTATGTTATTCTATAAATCTAGTTTAACAACCTCCTTTAGTTATATAATAGGTTAATATGAAAGTTTGTGGTTAGAAATACATTGACCTATTGTTTTCTATGATTTTGCTAAATTGTAAAAGTGTAACTTCTCACTAGCTCAGTTTGACCAAATAACAACTTTTTTTTTATTCTAAGGGTAAACATCAGAACAAGCTGGATATTTTTTGTCCTTCAGAGTGTCTAAAAATAGAATAAAAAGGAGAACTATCTTTTGTATCAAGGTTTTCCTTTCCAGAGGAAGAGAACTAGACTATATTTTTTTTTCCAAATTAAATTCTAAGCCCTAATTGCTGACTTGAGTGTCTCTTTAAAAGATGAAAATTTGGGGAACCAGCAGTTAGCATAATGGCTATGTCGCTGGACTCCCACATAGTCGACCGCGGTTCGCGTCCCGGACCCGGTGGCTTAAAACTCACACCAGGCACGTGTGTGTGCATGGGATTGCGGCGTGACCATCCCCCCTAGGGGGTGATTTCTCGCTTTCTGTCTCTATGTCTCTTTCTGTCTGGCGAGCGCACGCGCCCTATAGCGAAAACCTCAAAAAAAAGAAAAAAAGATGAAAATTTTTCCTTTTGCACTTTTACTGGCAGCAGAATTAGCAGAATTTGATCAGAAGTAATATTCTTAATAATAAGTTGCTTTAAGGCATGGTTCTGGTACCAAGATTACCTTATCAGTAGTCGCTGTACCTTTTATCATCATCAGTGATTGGGAGGTTTTTAAATTCTTCTGTAGTGGGTTTCTTAATAAATTGCCATCTCAGAGATTGACTTTTTTATTTTTTTATTTTTTGTAATTTATATCATTGCTGCTCATTTGCTGTTTTATATAAACAAAATGCTTGTTTTTATTATTTTCAGATGATATGAAATTGTTAGAAATAGATTTTTCTGTGGCCAGAAGCAAGCTGTTGAAAAAGGAATTGCCTTCTAAAGATGTACCGAAGATACTGCCTAAAACACTTAAACGACAGTCCAAACAAACTAGTTATCTGGATGATAGCACAAAAGAGCTTTCCCCAAGGAAGAAAGCAAAGTTAAGCACAAGTGAGACAACAGTTGAACATTTAGAAGGTGGTATTCAGATTGACTGTTTGAATGAATCAAAGCGTACAGAGCCATCATTTCTGGAGTCATTTGCCTCAGTGGATTCAATACCAGTGTCTACTCTACAGAAAGGGACCAAACCTATTCAGGCCTTGCTTGCAAAGAATATTGGGAACAAAGTGACCTTAACAAATCAACTGCCCTCTTCCACAGGTAGAAGTGCTCCTGCTCTGGAAAAACCAGTTGTATCTCCTCCAGAAGCAAGCCCCATAAAGCCAGCATTGACCTGCCAAAACAGTACAAAAGGTCCTTTACAGATGGTATACAAGATGCCCTGTGGCCAGTGGTTGCCAGTAGATCTTCACAACAGCTCAGTAAAGATTCAGATGCAACCTGTGATGGATCCTAAAACAGGAGAGAAAATCATGCAGCAGGTTCTTATTCTGCCTAAGAATTTTGTGATTCAGCACAAGGAAGGAAAAGCAGTTGCAAAGGAACCACTTCAACAAAAAGGTATAGAACAACATTGTTCAACCTTCCCACAGACAGCAAATGTAAACTCTTTAACATCAGTTCTTGTCAACTCAACAGGAACTATTTCTTCCCAGCTCCCTAATACTGTTGTTAACAAGACAATTACACCTTCATCAAATGTGAGCAGTGCTAGGCCACAGCCTTTGTTGCCTGTAACCTCTGTAAGTAATTTATTAACACAGCCAGTTAAGACTATCCTGAGTGAGGCAGGAAAAGTCAAGAGTGCAGTTTCAGCAGCCACATTCCCCCAGCCCATTGATTCTTCACCCACTGGTTCCTCAGTAGCTCAGCCTCTGTTATCAGCAACAACACTAAGTGGATCTACAACTCCTGGTAATTCCCTCAACTGTTTTGCACAACAGACTGGTGATTCTTCTGAAGCAAAGCAAGAACTGAAAACTGTATGTATAAGAGATTCACAGTCAATTCTTGTTAGAACACGAGGTGGAAACGAGTTGTAAAAGTACAGACCAGTTCAGATCAAAATTCACCCAATAGTTTATCTTCAAATTCAGTTTTCACTTTTGCTCCTCAGCTTCAGGCATTTCTGATGCCAAAATCAACAGCTTCATCATCCTCCACATTTTCACCAGTAACTGGAACAACAGCTACACCTAGTCTCCCACCTTTTGGCCAAACACCAACTTCTGTTTCCATTCCATCTGGCTTTACTCCATCCATGGGGAAAAATCTCAAGCTTACATTAGGCCAGTCTTCTGGCAGAGGTAATTTAGGCCATATGACAGATAAAATTTCACACATGCCCTCTTCTCCCTTGAAGTCCTCTGTTTCTTCTAGCACTCTACTACCATCAACAACAAATAGTTCAGTAAATGTAATTAGCATATCAACAGGAAATTTTGGACAAACCAATGCAAATATTCATACTTCAACTAAACAGCAACAAGTAGATTATTTCACGAAAAGTTACCCTGTTACAAGATCGGAAGCAACAGCAGCAACAGATGGAGATGTGATAAGTGGAACTTCAGTACAGAAACTTATGCTGGTGTCTGCTCCATCTATTCTTTCTTCTGGCAGTGGAACTGCAATTAATATGACACCTGCACTGACATCTACAGGTGTTTCAACCCAGAAATTAGTTTTTATAAATGCTCCAGTTCCCAGTGGCACCTCAACCCCAACTATTGTTGCAGAATCATTAAAACAAACTCTTCCTCCCCCCTTAAATAAAACATATGTTAAGACTTCAGAGCAACCCCAATTGGTACTAATTCCATCTACAGTGGGAGCACCAATAAAAATAAATTCATCACCAACTGTGTCTCAGATAAAAGATGTGAAAATTGGACTAAACATAGGTCAAGCAATTGTAAATACATCAGGCACTGTACCAGCCATACCATCAATTAACATATTGCAAAATGTAACCCCAAAAGGAGAAGACAAAAGTAGCAAGAGCTATGTTTTGCCATTGTCAACAACTGGTAATTCAATTCCAGTAAGCTCAAATTTTATGAGTCAGAATATTTCTCCCGTTAATGAATCAGTGGTTTCTGCAGCAAGAGCAGTAAACATGTTTTCTGTAACAGGAGCAAATGTGTCTTTGGGTTCCCTTTCAGTGACCTCAACCTCTGCTTCAGTTGGGACACAATCTTCTGTTTTAGTTAGTGGAAATGATACCTCTTCAAGAATGATGCCTATTTTGTCAAACAGACTTTGCACGTCAAATCTCGGAAACACTGTGGCTATATCAACTGTGAAAACAGGACATCTTGCATCATCTGTTCTGATTTCAACTACACAACCAACAGTGTCTCCTAAATGTTTAGCATCAACGTTACAAATCCCTGTTACTGTTGCCTTGCCTACACCTGTGACTGCATCTCCTAAAATAATCAACACAGTTCCACACTCAGCAACAGTACCAGGAACTGCACGTTCTGTATCTCTTTCTAAAAAACAATCTCGAACTTCTCTCCAATTTCAGTCACCAGGGATTTCTACTGCAGTGCCAACAAATGTAAACACAAATAAACCTCAGACTGAATTATCATCCCTTTCACCAAGTCCAGGTAAAATAGTTAATATTTCCAATTTTGCTCCTCTGCCAAACCAGCAAGTGTCCCCTGCTTTAGTAAAATCAACCCTCAGTTACAGTTCTGCTCCAGGTGTCTCTGCCATTCACACCGCTATAGCACCATCAAATGTAACCAGCCTAGTAGGGGGTCATATCAGTGAACCTTGTATTCAGCAAAAAATAGTCATCAACACCAGTACACCTTTGGCACCTGGTACTCAGATCATGATTAATGGAACTCGATTTATTGTTCCGCCACAAGGTCTTGGAGCTGGCAGCCATGTCCTCCTGATATCTACTAACCCAAAATATGGACCTCCCTTAGTTCTTCACAGTGGCCAAGGCATTCAGCCTACGTCAGTAGATAACCCTGCCCAGAAGATCACATTAGCATCAAATAATTCTTTAAGCAGGCAACCTACAAAACATTCTCTGAGAAGCTCTACAAAAATTGTAAACTCTCTTGGGAACATGAGTTCTCTACCCATAATACATGCACCATCACAAATCATAAATACAACTGCTAAAGTTTCTGTTCCAACTCCAGTACCAACAGTACCATTGACTTCAGTAATTAAGTCTCCTCCAGCTACTCTTTTGGCTAAGACATCTTTGGTTTCTGCCATTTGCTCCAGTAATCCCCCTCTGCCAAGTAGTACTTCGGTTTATCATTTGGACACATCTGTCAAAAAATTGTTGGTTAGCCCAGAAGGAGCCATTTTGAATACCATAAATACCCCAGCATCTAAGGTTTCTTCACTCTCTTCATCTCTCTCTCAGATTGTTGTATCTGCCAATCGAAATCCCACCTCTGTCTTCCCTGCTTTTCAATCTTCTGGCTTAGAGAAGCCTGACACAGCTGCATCTTGAATTTAGACAACACGAGCCAGTTTTTAAATAATGGGGCATTGTTTTGACTCCCATAAGAATTTTAACTTTATTATAATGTTGAACACATAATATACATAGTTTGTGTATGTATGGTTGTGTGCATGTGTGGTGTGTGTGTGTGTGTGTGTGTGTGTGTGTGTGTTTTAATGTATCTTTTCATTAGCTTACAAGGCTTGTTTTCTTGGGGAGGGAATAAACTTGTTCCATTTCACTCACTGATACGAGGATGTCCTCAAAGATTCTTTGTTTAAAGTACATGGTCAGGATTTACCTGTCTGTATAACATAAATGGAACAAAGTTTGACTAGTTTAGAGTAAGCTACCCTTTTGCACACTTAAATTGACATGTTTCTTGAATTTGGACTGTTGCAGTGTATCTACAATATGGTATTCTGTGTCATTAGTGAAATATTATTTTTGTTTCTGTAAAAAAATATATATATATATTTATGCATTGTGAAAATGCAGTCCATGGTGTAAAATTGTACATATTCCTAAATCCCTAACAACCTCTACTAAATATATGTACAAAGAATGATGCTGTCTTATTTATGTTTTGTTTACATAATGTATAGTTTTTTAAGTATTTTAGTAATTTTGGACCAGTGAACTGTTAGCAACAGTGCAGAAGAATCTGCATGTAATAAACTGAGTTGCTGTATTTCTTTGTTTGAATACCATTTTTAAAGTGTGTTCTTATTCCATTGAAAGAATACATGGTATAAATGGCAGTCCTTACCAAAAGGAATTAAGGCTAGGGAATGTGAATTAATAATCGCTAGCATTTGTACAGGCTTTACAGTTTACAGTTTTTACTTTCACCTATCTCATTTGATTTTTAGAGAATTCTTTAAGAAATTAAGTGACGTGGGGGACCAGCAGATGGCGTAATGGTTACATTGCTGGACTCCCATGTAGTAGACCACAGTCCAAGTCCCAGATCTGGTGGCTTAAAATTCACACCAGGTATGTGTGCGTGCATGCCCAAAATCCTGAGAGGAGAATGGAGAAGAAGGGATTTCAACAGGCCATTGGAGGATGATTTCTCGTTTTCAATCTCTCTGACAAGCTCATGCACCCTATAGCGAAAATCTCCAAAAAAAAAAAGTAATGTGTTCAAAAAGTGATGTGTTTGAGGTTACCTGGCTTTTGGGTGGTAGTACCAGTTCTTGAACCTGATGCTTTAAATCCTTTCTCACTGTTCTATAAAACTTTATTCAACATTTCACTATTTTAACGTTTTGTTTGTTTGTTTAATCACCACCAAATTCTACTATCCTGACCAAAAGAAGTGATTGTTTTTTAGACCAGTATATTTAGTCTCTATTTATACATCGCAATTTTTTTTAACTTTTTAAAAATAATTTTAGATTCACTGGAAGTTGCAAGAATAAAACAGGTCTCATATACCCTTCACCTTGCTTCCTCCAAAAATGTTTATTTTAAAATTGAATTGTTGGTTCTTAGTGACTGGTTTTCCAAAATGATATTTAAGTGCATGAGTCAGTTTGTTTGTTTTTTTCTGTCTTGGTTTTGTTCTTTAATTGAGTAAGAACACTTTCAGTTTTAAATGCTCTTTGCTTCCCCGCCCCCTTCCATTTGAGAGAAATTACTTAAATTCTGTTGCAAACTAAATTTTATGATTCAGCTGAGTATCACAATTTCACCTTGTAGTTTTTCAGACTATGCCTTGTTTTTTAAAAAGTCAATTTTTATATTTATTGGATCTTTGTAGCTATTATTTGAGATACTGATTGTGTTCTCATCCACATTCCATTTATAAGAATATCATTAAAATTTCATCTCATGCAGTTATAGTCTGGGGTTGAAAATGATAGAGAAGGGGCTAGCAGGTGGTGTGGTCGTTAAGGCACTGGATTCCCAAATGGCCAATCACTGTTTGAGTCCTGGATCTGGTTGATGGCTTGCTTGCTCACTTGCTCTCTTTCTCTTTCTCTCTCTGTGTCTCTGTCTCTTCTGGTCAAATTCAAAATAAATGAATAAATAAATACAATTAAATCTTTAAAATAAAAATAAAAGAAAATGATAAAGATAGGCCTAAAGATTTCCTTTGTGACCAGCAGGTGGCATGGTCTTTGGGGTACTTGGACTCCCACATAGCTAACCACAGTTCAAGTCCCAGATCTGGCAGCTTGAAAATCATGCTAAATGTATGTGCATGTGTGCCAAAAATCCCAGAAGGAGAATTGAGGAGAAGGGATTGCAGTTTGGTCAACTCCCTGGGGCAGGGGGTGATTTCTCATTGTCTCTCTCTCTCTCTCTCTCTCTCTCTCTCTCTCTCTGGCAAGTGCACGCACCCTATGGCAAAAACCTTAAAAAACCCTTTGAGGGTTAGCTAGTGGTTAAGAGAACTAGATCCCACATAGCTAGCATCATTTCAGATCTCAGTCCCAACTGCTTGGGAAAAACAGCAGTTGAGTGTCCATACCTGAAATTCCAACAGGATGGAGAAATGAAGGAGAAGGGATTAAAGTGTAACCATGCCCTGCTGGGTGGTACTTTCTTACTCTCTTTGGCTTTCTGGCAAGCACACACACCTTCTGACAATTAAAAACCAAAAACAGAAAACCCTAAAAGGATTTTTTTGAAACTACACTGAAATGTGTTATCAAAGTGGAAGATTAAGTAGTTTGAATATTCCTGTAACATTGCTAAAGGCCCTCAGAAACCTGCATTTATTACCTTAAAACAGTCCCTTTGTCAGTCAAGTTGGTGTTCTCGGTAACCCTTCTAGCTGTCAATTAAAAAAAAATGGATTGGGAAGATCAAGGGCATTTTGCATCATTGCAAAATGATCTGTTTGCAGTTATTTAATGCCTATCATCCTTGTTAAAAACAGGAACCTTTTCAATCGTCATCACCCCAGCAAATGGCACATTGTATTCGATATATTTGTTTAATAAATGAGTGAGAAATCGAGATAGCTTCCTACATTATTTAAGGTCTAGTTACTTGTTTAAGTGAATATTCCATTCTTTCTACTAGAAATTTGACTAAATTAATGGATTTATATCATCAAAAAGGCAAATTCTTTTACCTCCAGTTCTTTTTTGTTTGTTGAGAGTTTTGTTTATTTTTTGGTATGGGGTATGTGCATTCACTGGGGAGACAGAGAAGAAGTGAAAAATCACCCCCCCTCCCCCGAGGAGAATGGCCACACCACAACCCCTTCTCCATTCTCCTCTTGGGATTTTGGGCATGCATGCACATGTGCCCTGCATGAGTTTTAAACTACTACCAGGTCCAGGATTCGAACTGCAGTTGGCCATGTGGGACTCCAGTGGTATAACTATTATGCCATCTACTGGTCCCGTTACCTCCAGTTTTATAGGTCATGTGGATTTCTGGGATCTTGGCTGAAAAGTACACAGTTAAATCCCTCAATTCTTTGTACTCATTGTTAATCATTAAGTATTTTTTAAGGATCATCTACAATAAGTCTTCAGAAAGTTCACAGAAAATTTGTATGATGAAATAACTATGGATTTCAATATTTTTTAACCAAAATAAAATTGTACTTCTTATTTTTCTTATGAACTTTTTTGAAGTCCCCTCCTGTAAAAGCATACATGTGAGGGAAGAAGAGTTACCAGTGTTGCCTGAAAGAGGGTACATGGTATTAAAGGGGTTTATTTCCACACTTGGTGTAGAAGTAGGCCATTTGGATGTCTGTATTTAGTATCACTTTAAATACTAAAACATGCCAAAATAACATACCTCTTTCAGATCTGTTAGCTCTTTCCTCTCATTTCCTATGTTTTCTTCTGCCCCTCCCTCTATGCCCTTAAAAGATTTTCCTTAAGATTACAGTAAGTGGCTGTGTGTGGGTCTTTGCTTCTATTCTAAGCCTCCAACTTTATTTAATAATTCTCATCAGTTTTGTGGTTAAAGTAGGGATGGTTATAATTAAAGTAGATGACAATGTTTACTTGATTGAGATCATTAACATGAGTGAATTTTTATATTAAATATTTTATATTAAAAACTTGAAAAGGTGGAATGTTTTGAAAGTGATCCAAGAAATTTGATGAGGATTTTAGTTATCCAAAATCATACTACTATAATTTAAAGATGATAAGCAGTTTACCTTAAGTCATTCCAGAAGTGGTTTTGCCATCACCTGAGGCCTCAACCCTTACTGTTGCTACAATGCTATCATCTGCCTTAGTTATTCTTTTTTTTGGGGGGGTGGGGGGAGAGATTTTTGCTATAGGGCGCTTGCACTCGCCAGACAGAGAGAGACACAGAGACAGAAAGCGAGAAATCACTTCCCAGGGGGGATGGTCATGCTGCAATCCCTTCTCCTCCATTCTCCTCTCGGGATCTTGGGCACGCACGCACACACACCCGGCATGAGTTTTAAGCCACCGGGTCCGGGACGCAAACCACGGTCGACTACGTGGGAGTCCAGCAACATAGCCATTACGCTAACTGCTGGGTCCCACTGCCCTAGTTATTCTTAACTTATTCAGCAAGCATTTACTATACGCAGCAGGGTGCTAAGAAAGCTGAGGGGTATGGGGCCAGCAGTTGGCATAATGGCATTGTCGCTGGACTCCCATGTAGTCGACTGCAGTTCAAGTCCCAGACCCAGTGGCTTAAACTCATGCTAGGCGTGTCTGCACGCATGCCAAAGATCCTGAGAGGAGAATGGAGAAGAAGGGATTGCAGCGTGCCATCCTCCTAGGGGGTGATTTCTCGCTTTCTGTCTCTCTGTCTTTCTGGTGAGCGTAAGCACCCTATAGCAAACATTTCTCAAAAAAAAAAAAAAAGAAAAGAAAAAAAGCTGAGGGGCATGACATAGATTAAGAGTTTTTTGGTTTGGGTATTTTTTGTTTTGTTTTTTTGGTTTTTTTTTTAGATTTTTGCTATAGAGCGTGTGTGCTTACCAGAGAGACAAGAGACAGAAAGCAAGAAATCCCCTCCCAGGGGAAATGGCCACACCACAGTCCCTTCTTCATTCTCCTTTTGGGATTTTGAGCACACGTGCACATGCACCTGAATTTCAAGCCACCGGGTCTAAGACTCGAACCGCAGTCACCTATGTGAGAATCCAGCAGTATAATCATTACAGCATCTGCCTGTCCTTGATTGGAAGATTCTATAATTAATAAGAAATATGAAGAGGACCAGTGGATGGCGTAATGGTTACGTCGCTGGACTTCCCTGTTGTTGACCACGGTTCGAGGCCCAGACCCAGTGGCTTAAAACTCATGTTAGGTGCCCAAAATCCCGAAAGGAAAATGGAGGAGAAAGGACTGCAGCATGACCATCCCCAATGGGGGGTGATTTATTGCTTTCTGTCCCTTTTTTTTTTTTCTTTTTTCTTTTTATTGAGAGATTTTTGCTGTAGGACTCATGGACTCACGATTTTTGCTGTAGGGCTCATGGACTCACCAGAGAGAGATAGAGACTGCGAGAAATCACCCCCCCCCACGGGGGTGGCCATGTCACAGTGACTTCTCCATTCTCCTCCGGGGATTTTTGGGCATGCACTCACATGTGCCCAATGTGAGTTTTAAGCACTGGGTCCAGGACTTGAACTGTGGTCAGCTATATAGGAGTCCAACAACAAAATCATTATGCCCTCTGCTGATCCCTGATTGGGAGATTCCATAGTTTAAAAGAAATATATGAAGGAGACCAAAATCCTGAGAGGAGAATAGAGGAGAAGGGATTGTGGCATGGCCACCCTCCTTTGGAGAGTCATTTCTTACTTTCTGTCTCTCCAGCAAGCATATGCACCCTACAGCAAAAATATCTCTAAAAAGAAGAAAAAACGATTTAGCCTCAGTAAAGCACAAGGAGCATGTAGAAAAGAGCAATTGAGCCTATATGGAATACTGTACAAGAGATGTTCAAAAAAATTAATGGAAAATGCATATTATGAAAAAATTTTTGTACATGGGATTTTTAAGTGGATATTTTTTCTTTTTTGGAGAGGTTTTTGCTACAGGGCACATGTGCTCACCAGAGAGAGACAGAGAGACAGAAGGCAAGAAATCACCCCCCAGGGGGGATGGCCACACCACAATTCCTTCTCCTCCATTCTCTCGGGATCTTGGGCACACACATACACGCACCCGGCGTGAGTTTAAGCCACCAGGTCCAGGACTCAAACCGCGGTCAGCTACATGGGAGTCCAGCGACGTAGCTATTACTCCAACTGCTAGCCCCATGGATTTTTTTTTCATCAAACTCAATTTTTTCCCCCAATTTTTGCCATAGGGCCTGTGTGTTCACCAGAGAGAGAGATGGAAGATTAGAATTCAGTCCCCCTCCCCCACTAGGGGGAATGGCCGTACTTCAATCCTTTTCCTCCCTTCTCCTCTTGGGATTTGGGACATGCATGCACATGTGTCCAGCATGATTTTCAAGACACCAGATCTAAGACTCGAACCTCGGTTGACCATAACTACCATACCACCTGCTGGTCCACCAGCTGCTGGCTATAACTACCACACCACATGATCTTTTTGAAGCCCCCTCATAGATTAAATGAACAAATGTGGCATCTCTTCATATGGCACAGGAAGTATGGGTGCTTCTGTACAATGCTGGAGACCTTGGAGAGTTTCCAGCTTCATGTCCTTGTCCGCCTCCACCAAGTATGCCTGCAATTCTGATTGGCCACAGGGCTGAGGGGAGGATTGCAGCGTAAAGACCCTTTGGAGGTTGCCTATCTCTCAACCTCTATGCCTGTCTCTTAATTCTCAATAAGTAAAACTTTTAAAACATTATTAAAAACAGAACTACAGATGAATGATGAGTAAAGTAGTCTAGGCTGGATAATAACTGAAAAATATTTTGAAGGTACTGGGGAAGCTACTGAAGCTTTTGAAGCAAAGATAGTAACATTCACTGTAAGGTGGGGATACAGTAGTCTTCCTCATCTACAGTTTTGTTCTCTATAGTTTTTCCCAGTCTGTCAGCTGCAGACTGAAAATATTAAATGAATAATTCTAGAAATAATGTATATGTTTTAAATCGAACACTATTCTGAGTAGTGGGATGAAATTTCACACAATCCTGTTCAAGACATGAATCGTCCCTTTGTTGACCATGAATATGCTACCCACTGTTAGTAACCTAGCCATCTGCAAGACTTTTTTTTCTTAAATGCCAGAGAGCACATGCATACATGTGCCAGAGAAGAAGGGTAAGAGAGGAAGAAAGTGCCCCCAACAGGGTCCAGTCACACTGCAATCTCTTTTCCTCCATCTTGGCAGGATCCTGGGCACATAGACATGTTCCCATGTTTCAAGTTACCAGGGTGGAATTTGAACCATGGTTTTCCACATGGGATCCAGCTCCCTTTGCACAGTGTTTAACCACTGCTGTATGGGCCTGACCCTGCACACCTTTTTAAAGTAATATTTATAGCATCATTATATTTCTTCACATTGGCTTTTTTTTTAAGCTTTAAAGATTTTTTTTTTTTATTAGTGGTAGAGCATGTGCACATGAGAGTAAAAGAAAAGATGAGCACCCTCCACAGGAGATCTTGGGCACTCAGATGCTTGCCCACCATGTTTCAGGTTGAATGGGCCGGAGATTTGAACTGTGGTCGCCATCTGGGATCTGGCTTCTGTTGAGCAGCACATCATCACTGTACCACAGAGCCAGCCCTACATTGATTCTAGATTGACAGTGTAGAGATCCTCAGTTTTCTCATCTTCTCTTTGCCTAGTTTCAAGTTGCCATCAGCCTTGTAATCTCAAAAGATAGACAAACATCATATTTCATATGGTTTCAGACTTTAAAGGTCTCTTTATCATCTCCAACATAGTTCATGTTTTCAAGTTGTCAAGTATTTTTTCCTCTTCTTCCATTTCCTATACTTTTACATACATCTCACAGCTCCTTGGAATAGCAATTTTACAGTTTCTTAAAATTGAGTGTTTTTGTCCAAATTATCTATGATTTCCCTTTGGAGTTCTTCTGTGCCACTTTTAAGATGTTTTTGGCATAATCACTTAAGATTGAGGAAGAGAATTTGATGCATCTTCAAATAACTGTTTTTTTTAAATAATTATTTTATTTAACTTTATTATTATTATTATTATTTCCAAAGAGACACAGAGAGAGAGGAAAAGTGAGAAAGCAAGCCTCCAGGTCTGGAACTTGAACCACTGTTGGCTGTGTGAGAGTCCAGCACCCTTAATCACCACACCACCTGCTAACCCCCAAATAACTGTGTTCTTGTTGAACCATGAAATACAAGTTTAGCGACTCATTTCTGTTCTTTTTGGAGAAAGTCTTCAATATCTCAAGTGACAAGTGGACCTGTCCAGAAGTGCTGCCAAACCCAGTGTTTGAAACTTCAGAAGACTAGTTTCTACTGGAGGTAACTTGAAGTCTTCGTTAGTTTGTATAATCAATCTAATCTCCTCGTTGACTGTAACCTGGGCAGAAAAATCTTTTGGCTAGCTCTTCTAACCTCCTTAATGTATACTTACTTGCTCATTATTAATATAAAAAGAATCATGGGAACCAGCAGTTAGCGTAATGGTTATGTCGCTGGACTCCCACGTAGTCAACCGCGGTTCGCGTCCCGGACCCGGTGGCTTAAAACTCATGCCGGGCGCATGTGTGTGCGTGCCCAAGATCTCGAGAGGAGAATGGAGGAGAAGGGATTGCGGCGTGACCATCCCCCCTGGGGGGTGATTTCTCGCTTTCTGTCTCTATGTCTCTGTCTGTCTGGCGAGTGCACACGCCCTATAGCAAAAAAAAAAAAGAATCAGAAAGGCCTTAGCAGAATCTCCCAGAGAAATCCATAGCCAGAAATCCAGAGCCTGTCCTAAGCATCAGACAACATCATCAAGGGTTGGGAAGGAGAAGGCCAGGTTTTAGGAAATGGCACTCTCTAATTTCGTTCTGCATACTGCACAAATGGAAAGTGACATATTTGTACAGTGCCTTTGGTCAAGTGAAAAATAGTGATTGCAGACAGAGGAGACCATCCATGAGCCCTGACCAGTCTATCCCTATCCAACCCTGCCAGAAACCTAGGGATCAAAGGCACTGCCGTGTCATTACCCATTCTCTACCCTCAAGCATGTCAGGGTACAAAGGTGGGGCACACAGCAGTAGAGGACTCCTATGCCAATGTTTATGATTAAGGCTTACTCTTCTGAGTTTAAGTTAATTTTGGTAGAAGGGCAGCCTGGTCCTGCCTACAGAGGTTGTAAGAATCTCCGTTTCTTGGGTCCAGCAGGTGGCATGGTGGTTAAGAGTGCTGGACTCCCACATGGCAGACCATGGTTCAATTCCCAGACCTGGTGGCTAACTTCCTCACTTTCCCTCTCTCTCACTCTGTCCCTCTCTGGTCAAATTGAAATAAATAAATGAATGAATAAATAAATAAAATTCAATAAAATAATTCTAAAAAATAAATAAAAGGGATCTCCCTTTCCTGAATGTTCTTCTCTTCTTTTGTGTTTGATCAGTGAAGCCAGCAGGGACAGAGCACTGAAACCCCCAACAAATGTGTTAACAGGAATTTATTGTAATAGCCAGAGGATGTGTGCTCGCCAGGGATGTGTGTGGAGAAAGCATCCCCTAATGGGGCAGTCATGCCGCAATCAATCCCTTCTCCAATTCTCTATCCTGTTTGTGTTTGGAAAACACATGTACACACAGGCCTGGTTTGTATTTCAAGCTGCTGGGGCTGTGATTTAAACTGGTCATCCATCTGGAATCCAGCTCCCTTAATGAGTAGGCTACGGACCCATCCCAGCAGCCCAGAATTTTAATATCAGAATAACAATGTCTTAACATTTTATGGATTTTCAGGGAGGCCAGTTTGTCCTCCCATTCAAATCTAAGCATTCCTAGATGGGGAAAACTCTAGTTCAGTGGTGACTTCAGTGATCCAGGCTACTGGCATCATGTGACCTTCCATCTTTAGTACATGGCTCCCAGGGTTCCCTGCAATTGGTTTCCAAGTCCAGAGATTCAACTTCACAAGTAAGGCTGCTTCTGGGAGAGAAGCAGCTCCTTTCTCTTTCTGAATATGTTACTCTCTATTCCATTCCAACAGACTCCCACTCTCCTACTTTCTATCTGGCAGATTCAGTTCATCTTCCATCTATAACTTGGGACACTAAGGGACTCTATAAAGAGAGTTTTTTCCACAAGGAAAAGAGAACTTTCTGAGTGATAGTCTGTGGCTACGGGTCTTGACATAGTAATGAACTAATGACATGGCACATCCATAGATGTGGAGGATTAAAACTCAGACTAGGGACTGGCAGTTGGCGCAATGGCTATGTTGCTGGACTCCCATGAGTCGACTACGGTTCGAGGCCCGGACCTGGTAGCTTAAACTCACACCAGGCACATATGCATGTGTGCCCAAGATCCCAAGAGGAGAATGGAGGAGAAGGGATTGCTGCATGGCCATCCCCCCTAGGGGGTGACTTCTCACTTTCTGTCTCTCTGTCTCTCTCATCTTTCTGGCGAGTGTACACGACCTATAGCAAAAACCTCTTTAAAAAAAATAAATAAATAACTCAGACTAGGTATTGAGGTGAGCAGAAGAGGTAGCCAAATGCCTGGTGAAGTTTTCTTTGTTTAGAATTCATTAGAAAAATAGAGGGGGAAGAGAGCTTATGTTAGGTAGTAAGTAGGGAGATGTTTTTATATGTTGTTGAATATAATTTTTAAAAATATGAGGACCCTCTTTAACACATGTTTATTCTCTTCACTACAATCTTGTTTTTAGTAGAAAATGGTACAGTTACATTACACTGGTGTTCTCAATACATCACTTTAGGTGGTAAACTGACTCAGCATTGAATAGCAATGAGTCATTTCTGTAAAACACCTGCAAGATTTCTCATTCTGTCAAAGACAGCCTTGAACTTATCTTTGATTCTTACTAATACGCTTTATACCAACTATCAATATCTTCTTAGATTTTTTTTAAAGAAAAATACTCTATATTGTTCCCCCCCTTTTATTTATTTACTTCTTCCATGAGCAAGACAGGCAAGAGAGAGAAAAAGACAGACAGGCACCCCCAACTGTGTCTTCATGTCACAACCTACTCCCAGTTTCAGCCAGCTGGGAACGCTGGCACACATGTGCACCCAACTCAGGAAGTTCCCAGGATGCAAACCCAGGACCATTTCCATGTTATATTACCATTTTCCTACTACCTGGTCCCTTTTCCTAAGTTTGAATCAAAATAATTTACTTTTATTGTCTTTACTGTTATAGTTATCCTTTAGTTATAGAAAATAATACTGGTTTTCTACCTAGAGTGGTGATATAAATTAAGGCCAATTTTTTTTTTTTAGAATTTTTTTGCTATAAGGCGCATGTACTCACCGGAGAGATAGGCAGAAAGTGAGAAATCACCCTCAAGGGGTGATGTCCATGCTACAGTCCCTTCTGCATTCTCCTCTCGGGATTTTGGGCATACACATTGTGAGTTTAAGCGACTGGATCCAGGACTCCAGCCACAGTCAATGACATGAGAGTCCAACGACATAACCATTATGTCATCTGCTGGTCCCTAGACCAAAAAATTTTTAAGTGAGCTGACTGGTAGAAAAAATACTAGATAAAAAGTAGTATAGGTGATATGTGGATGTGGCTTTTTAAAAATTACAATTTTACTATGCAAATAATAACACCATCCTAGAATCTCTAACCCTTTATGATTTCTTCTGTCCTTTTTAAGAGAAATTTTTGCTATAGGGCATGAGCACTCGCCAGAGACACAAAGAGAGACAGAAAGCAAGAAGTCACCCCCCAGGGGGATGGCCATGCCACACCATCCCTTTTACTTCATTCTTCTCTTGGGATTTTGGGCACGCATGCACACACACCCAGCATGAGTTTTAAACCTCCGAGTCTGGGACTCAGACTGTGGTCAACTACGTGGGAGTCCCTCTACATAACCATTATGTCATCTGCTGGTCACCTGCTGTATGACCTTGAGAGAGGGATTTGGGAACTCAAAGGAGTTAAACTGCCAATGGGCCATTTAAGGCAGCTGTCTTAAAATACATCAGCCAAACTACAATAGTTTTTCTTATTTAAATTCTTATACCACTTTCTGGGTTAACAGAAAAGTCTTATCATTATGATAGCATTGATCCTTGTGAAATGTAAATAATTAAATCTACATTTTATTATTTAAGATATTACATCTTTACAGAATATTATTATAATAGCATGGGATTTTATTTTATTAAAGAATTATTTTAACTTCATTATTATTATTTTAATTTGACCAGAGAAAGAGAAAGCAAGAAAGCAAGTTGCCTGTTTCAGGATTCGAACTGCAGTGAGCCGTGTGAGAGTCCAGCACCTTTAACCACCACATATCTTCTTAGATTTTTTTTAAAGAAAAATACTCTATATTGTTCCCCCCCTTTTATTTATTTACTTCTTCCATGAGCAAGACAGGCAAGAGAGAGAAAAAGACAGACAGGCACCCCCAACTGTGTCTTCATGTCACAACCTACTCCCAGTTTCAGCCAGCTGGGAACGCTGGCACACATGTGCACCCAACTCAGGAAGTTCCCAGGATGCAAACCCAGGACCATTTCCATGTTATATTACCATTTTCCTACTACCTGGTCCCTTTTCCTAAGTTTGAATCAAAATAATTTACTTTTATTGTCTTTACTGTTATAGTTATCCTTTAGTTATAGAAAATAATACTGGTTTGTGAGTTTAAGCGACTGGATCCAGGACTCCAGCCACAGTCAATGACATGAGAGTCCAACGACATAACCATTATGTCATCTGCTGGTCCCTAGACCAAAAAATTTTTAAGTGAGCTGACTGGTAGAAAAAATACTAGATAAAAAGTAGTATAGGTGATATGTGGATGTGGCTTTTTAAAAATTACAATTTTACTATGCAAATAATAACACCATCCTAGAATCTCTAACCCTTTATGATTTCTTCTGTCCTTTTTAAGAGAAATTTTTGCTATAGGGCATGAGCACTCGCCAGAGACACAAAGAGAGACAGAAAGCAAGAAGTCACCCCCCAGGGGGATGGCCATGCCACACCATCCCTTTTACTTCATTCTTCTCTTGGGATTTTGGGCACGCATGCACACACACCCAGCATGAGTTTTAAACCTCCGAGTCTGGGACTCAGACTGTGGTCAACTACGTGGGAGTCCCTCTACATAACCATTATGTCATCTGCTGGTCACCTGCTGTATGACCTTGAGAGAGGGATTTGGGAACTCAAAGGAGTTAAACTGCCAATGGGCCATTTAAGGCAGCTGTCTTAAAATACATCAGCCAAACTACAATAGTTTTTCTTATTTAAATTCTTATACCACTTTCTGGGTTAACAGAAAAGTCTTATCATTATGATAGCATTGATCCTTGTGAAATGTAAATAATTAAATCTACATTTTATTATTTAAGATATTACATCTTTACAGAATATTATTATAATAGCATGGGATTTTATTTTATTAAAGAATTATTTTAACTTCATTATTATTATTTTAATTTGACCAGAGAAAGAGAAAGCAAGAAAGCAAGTTGCCTGTTTCAGGATTCGAACTGCAGTGAGCCGTGTGAGAGTCCAGCACCTTTAACCACCACGCCACCTGCTGGCCCCTAGCATGGGATTTTAGAACACAAAGAGACATTATAAACATTTTCCTGGTCAGATTAAATAAGTCAATCCGTTTTTTGTCTTAAATCTTTAAAGATAGCCTCTGTGAATACTTCATAGCTCACACAACAATTCTTTGTACTGGCCAAGAGATTTCTTCTACAAAAATCTGAATATGAAGCCCAGCCATGGTAATACACACAAGTTGGTGCTGCTACTTAAAAGGCTGAGACCACATAAAGCCTGGGTTCCACTCCCAACCCTCCCTGAAAGTTGAATATGATGTAGTCCCAGCTACTCAGGAGGATGAAGCAAGAGGATTGGGACAGAGCGAGACTGGTCTATAAAAGTAAAATAAAATCTCGGGAACCAGCAGTTAGCGTAATGGCTATGTCGCTGGACTCCCACGTAGTCGATCGCGGTTCGCGTCCCTGACCAGTGGCTTAAAACTCACGCCAGGCATGTGTGTGTGCGTGCCCAAGATCCGGAGAGGAGAATGGAGGAGAAGGGATTGCGGCATGACCATCCCCCCTGGGGGGTGATTTCTCACTTTCTGTCTCTATGTCTCTCTCTGTCTGGCGAGCGCATGTGCCCTATAGTGAAAATCTCTCCCGCCCCCCACCAAAAAAAAGTAAAAGAAAATCCGAATAGTAGTTTGTTAGTAATTAGACAGGTTTTAATTAGAAATAAATTGGTTTGCCCCAGAACACTCTCTTGAATTTTATCCCTCAGAAAATAACACCATATATTCACTACTATTACGGCCCACATAGAGAGTATCATGCATTAAATGTTTGTTGAAGTTTTTCCCATTTAATATTTATCATTATTTCCTCACTTGATTAATACTGGCTAGTTACCCCACTAAAACTTTAACATTGGCTTATTATTAGAAGTGATGTACATCGTTCCTACAGCATTTCAAAGCAATATTGGATGTCTATATTAAGTTTAAGCAAAAGTGTGAAGAAAATCATTTCAGCATTTCTCAGGTGCCTTGCTGGCTCTTAAGGTGAGTAAGGTGGTGGTGACTGTTCTGCAGAGAGTTTCTCATAGGCAGGTGGAGCATTGGGAACCTGTGAGAGTGAGAAAGGAATATTGTGAGTTTGGCAACAATGTGTATGCTTCTGGGAAAAGAGTAAGTCAAAATAGCATCATATTTATACTTTTGCTGTGAACCGAAACTTCAAAGTGTTAACACCTAATTTCCACCCCAGGAAGTAATTGTTGAAGTTCACAAGTGTGTATATAAAAACATTGTTGGGGGAAAGAGAAGAAAAAAATGGGACTAAGGAGCTTCCCCAAATTTCAGAAGGTTATTTATATTTGGATTATCCATGTTAACAAAAGTGCCAGTCCCTAACAACAAATTCTTTTATGTTTTAAAGAATTATTCATTTTTCTTTTCAATTTGACCAGAAAAAGAAAGAGAAAGGGAAAGTGAGAAAGCAAGCCACCAGGTACAGGACTCAAACCATGGGTGAGTCCAGTGCTTTAACCACCACAGCACCTACTGGCCCATGAATTCTTAACCACCACGTCACCTGCTGGCCCCATGGCCCATGAATTCTTTAACTGTTTATAGCACTACTACACATTGCCTCTTTACTAAATAGATCCTTATAGTTGTATCTAAAAGCACATTGACGTTACCAGCAGAGCACGAATGTGTCAATTCCTGAAGTATTTTTATTTTTTTCACATTATAGAGTGAGAAACTGAGGTACAGAAAGGTTAAGTCACTTGCCCAAGGTCACTCAACTAGTAAGTTGTGGAGCTAAGACTCAAACGTGGTAATTTGGCTTTAGCATCAATGTTCGCAACCATTATACTATACTGCATCTATACCAATGCTGTCTAATAGAAATACAGTGCAAACCTGCTGAGTGCATGTGCATGCATGTCCAAAATCCCAAAGGGAGGGACAGGCAGAAGAAAAGAGGTTGCAGAATGATCATTCCTCATGGGAGGGGGCGCTTTTTCCTCTTCTCTCTGTGTCTGTCTCTCTCTCTGGAGAATGCACACGCTCTCTAGCAAAATAAATACAGTGCAGACCACCTGTGTAGTTATTAAATTTCTAGTAGCTAAAAAAGGTAAAATTAACCTCTTTTTTTTTTTTTTTTTGAGAGGTTTTTGCTATAGGGCACATGGGCTTGCCAGAAAGACAGAGAGAGACAGAGAGAAAGTGAGAAATCCCCCCCAGCGGGGATGGCCATGCCGCAGTTCCTTCTCCATTCTCCTCTCAGGATCTTGGGCACACACGCACACACACCCAGCGTGAGTTTAAGCCGCTTGGTCCAGGACTCGAACCACAGTCGACTACATGGGAGTCCAGCGACATAGCTGTTACGCCAGCTGCTAGTCCCGGTAAAATTAATCTTAATAATATGTTTTATAAATAAATATATCAAATATTATTTCAACATGTAATCAGTATTAATCAACTATTCATATTCTTTCCCACATACTATGTCTTAGACATAGGGTATACATTATATATGTCAATATTTCATCTTTAATGAAACAACTATGTTTAAGGTATCTGTACAATTAATGAAAGGTAAGCGATTTTTTCCCTCCTTAGACAGTATATATCTACATTCATGAAAACAGTAAATATAACTAAAACACAAAACAGAGAGATATTGTATCCAGAACCACTTTCTTCCTTTGGATCTCACATGTGGTGCTGTCTATGAATCTGAAAAATTAGGGTATGAAAAGATACAATTTAACAAAATTTGTGTTGGGCCACCAGTGGTAAGAACTGTGTATAGGGAGCCAGAGGCTTCATGGGTGACCGGTTTGTGTTCCAGACCAAGTGGCTTGAAAAACACCCTAGGCCAGTGTGTGCGTGCCCGAGCTTCTGACGGGGTGGAGAAATGGCGGAGGAAGGTATTGTAGTGTGACTGCATTCCACAAGGGGGTGCTTTCTCTCTCTGTTTGCCTGTTTGTCTGGCAAGTGCACGCACACTCTGGCAACAAACCAAAAAAAAAACCCTCTGTGTTTCCTTTTTGGATTAAGTACATTTAATTTGTCCTTGCTCTTTAAGTGGTTATATTATTCACTTGAGTTAAAACAGACATTCATGAAATTACCCAGATGCAGGATCTCAACCTACCGCAGATTGACAGTTTTTCTCTTGAAAAGGCAGTTTGCTGTCCTGATGATAAACCTCTTCATGTGATGATCTGCCCATTAAGGCACTTTGAGTACCAGCATGAAGGCTTTTGTCCTGAAATGTAAATTCATAAAGGTTAGTGAATGAAAAGAAGTAATTGAATCTATTAAAGAAAAGAAGAAAAACAACTTTTTTTTTTTTTTTGCTATAGGGCACGTGTGCTTGCTGGAGAGACAGAGAGATGGAAACTGAGAAATTATCCCCAATGGGGATGACCACACCACAATCCATTCTCCTCTCGATTTTGTGCATTCGCATGCACACACCCACCATGGGTTTCCAGCTGCCAGGTCCAGAACTCGAACTGCGGTCAGCCATGTGGGAGTCCAGCAACATAGCCATTACACCATCTGCTGATCCCAAAACCCAACATTTTAAGAATAGGTTTTGGGGGCAGTAGGTGGCATGGTGGTTAGGGGTGTTGGACTCCCACATGGCTGACTGTGGTTCGAGTCCCGGACCTAGCAACTTGCTTTCTCACTTTCTCTCTCTCTCTCTCTCTTCCTATGTGGTCAAATTAAAATAAATAAAGTTAAATAAAATAATTCTTAAAATAAAAGAATGGGTTTTAATCTAGGTTCTGTCACTTGCTGTGAGTCCTCAAGCTAATCACTTTACCTCTGAATTCCAGTTCTTTGATCCACTCAAAATGGGAGGATAATACCCCTAATTCTCAGAGTTGTTGTGGGCATTAACTAAAAGTAAAGCCTTAGTGCAGTGCCTGGCATCCAGTAGTCAGTCAATGGATAGTTTAGAAGAATAAATCTGTAAAATTAACCTCTTGAGAAATTATCACTCAAACGTGAAGGAGAAATAGACTTTCTCAAGCAAATAAAACTTGAGAGAATTTTTCTTGCCAGTAAGTCTTCCTCGCAAGAAATGCTAAGAAAAGTTGTTTTGGTTTGTTTACTTTTGTTTTGGGAGAGTTTTTTTGCTATAGAGCACGTGTGCTCTCCAGGAGAGAGACAGAGAGACAAAGTAAGAAATCACCCCCCAGGGAGATGACCGCGCTACAATCCCTTCTCCTCTATTCTCCTCTCGGGGTCTTGGGCACGCACGCACATACCCAGCATGAGTTTAAGCCACTGGGTCTGGGACTCGAACCACTGTCGACTATATGGGAATCCAGCAACATAGCCATCACGCCATCTGCTGATCCCTAGGAAAAGTTTTTTATAGAGAAAGAAAAAATACAGACCAGAGACTCAGATCTATATAAAGAAAGGAAGAGCATCGAAGAAGGAATAAGTAAAGGTAAAATAACTTCTCTTTCTTATTTTTAATTGATTTACAGATAATTTGCTCAAAATAATAGCAATAATCTCTTATTATATATGCTTATTTATATATACTTGCATGTCATTGAAATGAATGGCAATGATGGAGAGGAGTGAGGAATTAGGATTATTTTGTTACTGGAAGGTACCCAACATTACCTGTGAAGTGATACAGTGTTATTTGGCTTGAATTAGTTGTCAATGTATGTGTATTGCAAACTCTAAGGCAACCACTAAAAAAGAAAAAAACATTCAAAATGGGGGTGGGGGCACTTGGGCGGCAGACTTCAGCGTGGCCCAGGAATCCTGAAGCCATGGATCACCTACAAAGGTTTTTTTTTGTTTGTTTGTTTGTTTTTTTGGAGACGATTTTGCTATAGGGCGCAGGCGTTTGCCAGAAAGTCAGAGAGAGACAGAGAGACAGAAAGCGAGAAATCACCCCCAGGGGGGATGACCATGCCACAATCCCTTCTCCTCCATTCTCCTCGGGATCTTGGGCACGCACGCACATGCGCCCGGCGTGAGTTTAAGCCACCCGGTCTGGGACTCGAACCACGGTCGACTACATGGTAGTTCAGCAACATAGCTGTTACGCCAACTGCTGGTCCCACCTACATATGCTTTGAGATACACTTTAGAGTTTTATTCTAGAAGCCCTGCAACTACCCTAAAAATTGATATATTACAGAGTTGACTTGTTGGCTATACAATGCAGTATGACTGTATAGCTCACTGTGCTTTCAAATATGTTGGTGTGGTGTCATGTGTTCTGGACTATTAATGGAGCCTGCAGTTCCAAATTCAGATATTG
Source organism: Tupaia belangeri chinensis (assembly GCF_000334495.1). Lineage (NCBI taxonomy): Eukaryota > Metazoa > Chordata > Mammalia > Scandentia > Tupaiidae > Tupaia > Tupaia belangeri. Next base: position 75,997 of record NW_006159849.1, read on the forward strand.
TCTTTGCAGAAAATTTTAGTTGACATTTTTATGGTATCCAAAGAAGTATCATTGCAATTGCAAAAAGCCCAAGTGATCCAAAATCAAACATTTGCAAAGAAGTAACAGGGATTGGAAGGAGACAAAGTTCACACCACTCAAATTGTCAAATTTCTTTAAAAATCATAATTATGTGCCAACAGGGCATGTTTGATTAGAAGGCGATAATCTGCAGAATTTTACAGATTCCAGGTACTATGGACCTATTCCAAATGGACTAATAATAGGATGAATTTCCTTAAGATTTGGCCTCTCAGTGATTTTTGGCTTTCTGTGTGACAGCCCTGATGGAAACATTTTCTGATGATTAGCAAAGATTTATTCTTTTGTTTACTGTCTCCTTTTCAAGTGAATTTATTACCAACATTGAAACCATATACTTACCAATAAGATATTTTATTTTTTTAAATGGGGGTGGAGAGTATAACTGATATACGAAGGAGATAAAACGGTATCATAAGATGCTCAATTAAAACCACAAAAGGCAGAAAAAGAGTGAAAGACAAAGGGAGAAACAAATAACAAGGGCAAAAAAAATATAAAATGGTAACAAATACAGTAACTAATACTCCAACTATGTGAATAATCACTTTGAATGTCAGTGGTCTAAATGCACCAATTAAGATTGTCAGATTGAATAAAAAAAAACTAAGACTCAACTACAAGAAACTCGCTTTAAATATAAAGAAACATGTACATTAAAAGTAAATGGATGGGGGCCCAGTCGTGGTGGTGTAGATGGTAGGAGACTATTCGACAATGCTGGAGCTTCGGGAAGGATCATGGTGCAGATCCTGGGTCCATCCACAACAATGCTGTGCGTACACATAATCCTAGAAGACTGGGAGGTGGGGGGATTGCAATACGAGACTCTTTTGAGGGTGCCTGTTACTCTTCTCCCCTTAGAAAAAATAAACTTTTTTTGAAGAGATATTTTTGAAGGCCAGCAGGTGGAGGAGTGGTGGTTGAAGGTGCTGGATTCCCACATGGTTGACCATGGTTCAAGTCCTGGACCTGGTGGCTTGCTTTCTCCCTTTCCCTTTCTCTCTTTCTGTTTCTCTCTGGTCAAATTTACAAAAATAACAATAATAACAAATGGAATTAAATAAATAAATCATTCTTTTTTAAAAAATATATTTTTGGTATAGGGCACATGTGCTTGCTGGAGAGACAGAGAGAGGCAGAAAGCGAGAAATTTATGACAAAACAGAATTTTTTTTTTATGTGTACCAAATTTTAATTGATCTCTTACACCAGAACTCAGATCATGAATGGCTGACAGGATGTTTTGATGGACAATCCTGATTTAAGTAAGACTGGCTTGTGGTTAAATGAATATTGTTGGGTTTTTAAAATTTTTATAGTAATTTCAGCTCAGTAAATGCTATCACTGTTTATCCTTTCTAAAGACATAATTTGTCCATATGTACAGTTTTGGTAAGTATCTTTTATTGTGGACAAAGATTATTTTGTAGCATCTAAGCTTTCTAGAGGTACCAAAGTGGCAACGTATGATAAAAAGTAGAGCTAGTGAATTAGTCAGTTTGTAAATATCTTAGTTATAATTCATAGGAAAGATGCATGTTGGACATGAAGTTGGTTAGCCATCACTGAGCAGTGTATAATAGGACTTGCCCGTTAGGTTGGCATCAGAGGAGCAGAAGGAAGCATAAAAGGAGAGATGTATGCAGATGTATTCATATTTACATTTTGGTGGCCATTGATGTATGTGCGACTCTCTTGGCTGTACTGTGAGAATGCACTGTGTGATTAAATGGAAACATCTTGCTAATATACTTAAAAATTATATGGACCTTGGGGCTGGCAGGTGGCATCGTAGTTAAAGGTGCTAGACTCTCATATGGCCGACCGCGGTTCAAGTTCTGGACCTGGTGGCTTGCTTTCTCACGTTTTCTCTCTCCCTTTCTTTCATACTGTCCCTCTCTGATCTAATTAAAATAAATAAATAAATAAAGTTAAATAAAATAATTCTAAACAAACAAAAAAAATAAATGGACCTTATATTTAAAAATATATATAATTGGTAATTCATTAGTGATGTTCATCTTTCTACACAGATGGTGAATGACGTCTCAAAACCTACTGGAGATTTTTTTTTAATTTAGGCTTATATGTAATTGGTTATATGAATATATAAATGCTGGAGAAATTCCTTTACTTCTAAAAACCAAGCAGACTTGCTTGTGTTTTAATTTGTATTCATTAACCTGTTAAAGGCAAGGACTGAAGTTAAGGTAGTGATGTCTACATTATATATTTTGTCATAACTCTGCTAGTCTAATTAGAATTCCCCTGTATCTGGGACCAGCAGTTAACATAATGGCTATGTCACTGGACTCCCATGTAGTCGACTGTGGTTTTAGTCCGGGACCCGGTGGTTTAAAACTCACACTGGGGCTATCCCCCCGGGGGGTGATTTCTCACTTTCTGTCTCTCTGTCTCTCTCTGTCTATTTGGCGAGTGCATGCACCCTATAGCAAAAACCTCTCCCCCCAAAAAAGAATTCTCCTGTATCCAAAACACTGCCTTTTACTTATTGAAAGACATTTTAATGTGGTTTGTGTATACTATCAAATACAGAATATGTAACACTTTACATGCTTTATAAATGATTTGTAAGGTCAGATGCTTTTGAAAGTCAGTGTGACAAGATTTAGTAACATGTTAAATTTTACCTTTGAATTCTATTATCTAAGTCAGACTAAGTTATATTTCAGGATGATTAGCCAACTGTTTAAAACCACATAGAAACTAAAGAACTACTGTCTATGTGTAATTGGTAATGATGTTTTTGCCAATTTATTAGAAGGATTAAAGTAGAGGAGATACAACATCAGCATAGATTTGTAAATTGTGCCATCATAAGGCTTAAATAATTAAAAACCAAATGACAGGTTATGAAAAAAAAAAAGATAATTAAGGGACTAGCAGGGTGATTTCTTGTTTTCTGTCTCTCTTTCTCTCTTTGGCAAGCACACACACCCTAAAGCAAAAATCACTCTTAAAAAAATAAATAAATAAATAATCAACAGGACCAGCAGATGGTGTAGTAGTTACATCGCTAGACTCCCACGTGGTCCAGTTTGAGTTCTGGACTTGGTGACTTTAAAATCATGCCAGGCACATGTGCATGCATGCCAAAGATCCCAGGAGAACAGAGGAGAGGCGATTGGAGCATTGTCATCCCCTCTAGGGTGTGATTTCTCTCTCTCTCACTGTGTCTGTCTGTCTCTCTCTCTATCTCTCTCTCTCTCTCCAGAGAGCACACATGCCCTAAGATGAAAACCTCTTTAAAAAACAATAAAAGAAGGATATCAAAGAATACTATCAAGAATTCCATGCCCACAAATTTGAAAACGTAGATGAAATGTAACAATCCTTTGAAAGATGCAATTTACCAAAATTCATATAAAAAGAAATATGGCATCTGAATAGGCCTTTATCTAGTATAAAAATTAAATCAATAATACATAATCTTATAAAATAGCATCAGGTCCAGATGTATTCATGAATTAATTCTTCAAAACATTTAAGGAATAAATTCTAATAATTCTCTGCAATCTCTTTCAAAAGATAAATGCAAAGAAACACATCCTGATTCACTCCAGGAGGCCAGGCATTATCCTAATACCAAAACCAGAAAAAGACAGTACAAGAAAACTAAAGATCAGTATTTCTCATGAAACTAGATGCAAAAATCTTCAGCAAAATATTAATAAATCAAATCCAACAATGTGTAAAGAAGAATTATAGGGCTGGCAGGTGGCCAACTGCATGGTTCAAGTCCTGGACCTGGCATCTTGAAAAACACCAGCACACGTGCATGTGTGCCCAAGATTCCAAGAAGAGAATGGAGAAGTAGGTATTGCAGCATGACCATTTCCTCTGGGGGATGATTTCTCACTTTCCCTCTCTCTTCTGTCTCTCTTCAGTGAGTGCACACACCCTGTGGCAAAATCTATACATTAAAAAAATGAATTATAGGGACCAGCAGATGCCATAATGGTTACATCACTGGACTTCATGTAGTCAACCATGGTACGAGTCCTGGATCTGGCAGCTTGGAACTCATGCTGGGCGTGTCTGTATGTGTGCCCAAGATCCTGAGAGGAGAATGGAGGAGAGGGGCTGTGGCATGGCCATTCCCCCGGGAAGTGACTTCTCACTTTCTGTCTCTCTGTCTCTCTCTGTCTCCCTAGCAAGCGCACATGTCCTATAGCAAAAGTCTCTCTCCAAAAAAGATTAAAATAAACAAACAAATAATTTACCATGACCAAGTGGGATTTACCCCCGGCTTCCAAAGCTGGTTTAACACTGGAAAATCAATTACTTTCAAAGTAAAGGTATAAAGCTGGTAAGTATAAAAACCAACGTCTAGACCCAGTCACGGTGGCATGTGCTGCAATGACGTTGTACTCTGTAGGCTGGAACCACGTGCAAGCCTGAGTTTGATTTCTGGTCTATCGGGCATAGTGGTATACTTGTAATTCTAGTGATTGAAAGGCAGACCTGAGTAACATAGTGAGACCTGATCTGAAAGAACCAGGCATGATGGCACGTGCCCGTGTTCCAGCTACTCAAGAAACTGAGGCAGGAGAGTCACAAGGCAGTGAGGCCTTGTCTTAAAAAAAGCAAAAAACAAAATCAATGCCTAGTTCCTTATAAATAATTTTCCACTCTCTGCTGCAGAAACATGTTGCAAAAAGCAGTTTTTCCTGTCAGAGGTGATTTTTGGGCTCAAGGGAATTGTTCACCGAGGGAGAATTTGGGGAGATCTAAATTTCAACCAACCTATCATTCTATGATCTATAAAAGTTGGCAAGTTGACATTTCAAAGCTTAAAGAAGACTACTTAAGCTGGAGTAATTCAGATACTGAATTTGTCATTTGTGTTCTTTCTTCTGCTTTAAAGTGGAATAAAATCACCAAAGAGAAAAAGGGAGATAATTATGTAATTAAATGCAGTACTTAATGCACTATTTTACATGTTTGCCTAATTTTGTTAAACTGCTGATTCCCATGCAGATGTTTCTGGAGATATGAAAGTCTCAAAATAAGATTTTAATATTAATTTTAAAAATAAATATGATAGCACTTTGAAGCACTAGGAAGACCAGGGAATTTAAACACATGTCTCTGTCATAAAAATTTCAGGAACTCTGCAAATCACTGATCGAGACCTAGAGGAATGGAGGCATGGAAGGTTGAACTTGAACCTTCCTGAGCAAAATGTTCAGTGTCTGAGCACACCGCATTAAGACTCTATTATTCTTCAAATGAGTTAATTTAAGATGAGAGCATTGAAGCAAAAAGGAGAAAAAAATGTCTTTGTATCCAGTGTCATCAAGTTAATAATTCTGGGTTGTAAGAAAATGGGTACCAATCTATTGTGTTTGGATAGCTTTTACTCTTTGAAAGACAAAAACATTGTTTTTGAAATAAAAACCATTGACAATTCAATACAAATAGAAGTATGTATTAAATAAAAAAACTGATATATGTTGTTATAGCATATGTGTTTCTACCATGTCTAGGTGTAGAATAGAGCTAAAGGGGCTTGGAGAAGTTAAAACCTAAGCATGTCAAGCAATCGGTGGCAGAAAATGAGTCCAAATCCTGATGCCAGATAATTTTGAATGACTGCTGTGTGCTAGGCACAATGCTAGACACTGAAGGTACAAAGATGCATAAGAAATATTCTCTGTCCTGGTTAATAATGGAGGGAAAGGGATGGAGTGGAAGAGGCAAAAAGTAAATAAGCAACTACAGAAAAATGTGATAACCCCTTGCTAGAGGTACAAATGGTATTCTGAGACCAGAGACAAAGTTCCTCCCCTACTAACCTGTTGTATTCAGCTACAGAGAAATAAATGTCATATGAACTGGAGTTTTATCCCTGACTCTAACCCAAGTCTTTCCTCTGGTATTGCTTTGGAGTCTTGTTCAGTCGCAGGGACTTCTCCTCCTTCCCTCTAAATATCAACACACTAGCGGGCTCTGTGTGATGTGTGTGTCAAATTTGCCCTGCTTTTTACAGCTTGTATTTGTGGCATTCTGGCAAGATAAGCATTAAGGAGACACAAGGCTGCCCAAGATTCCTGGCAAGGAGGGGAAGAATTCAAAGTGGGATCTCTCGCCTTCTCTTTCTCATCAGACTGCAAGCTCCAAACCCCTACCTATAGCAACTCTCCATAGGACCTTTTCCTTGGAATGAAATTCTTATGAATGGGGAATAAGGCTTTTCAACACTTTTTGTAAAGGTAAATTTTTTTGTTATACATCAACCTACAAATTTTTCAGATCTGTAAGAACAGAGAGAAAGTTGCAACTCTCTTTTTGTTCCATCACTCACTATGGAGGATGCCTTTGGCTTCTTAAATTTTGAAGTACTAGTTGGCTTTGAAGCAAGGCTGCTAAAACCTGCAGTTTTTATAGTTTATAGACTCCGTCGTTTCCCACTCATAGAAGATCCTGATGCCAGAAGACAACAGTGACTCTGTATTAGCTTCCTGCTTGTTTGAATAAAGAGTTGAAAATACTATTAGAATCATATTGGCCAAGATGGTCCTTGGTCTGACAGGGAGCCAGATCCAACATGGCCCATCATGTGTTGAATCCTGGCCTCTGGTGGCTTGAAAACTACATGGGATCCATGCATGTGCCCTAAATCCCAACAGGATGGAAACAGGAGAAGGAGGGATTGTGGTGTGACCGTGTGCCATTGGGGAGTGTTCTCTTTCTCTCTCTCTCTCTCTCTCTCTCTCTCTCTATCTCTCTCTCTCTCTCTCTCTGTTTCTTTGTCCCACTCCGTTGAGTGATGCACCCTCTGGCAAATTAAAAACAAACAAATAAACAAAAAAAAACAGAAAGCCACATTGCCTATCTAAGGAGGATAGAGCTATTTTAAGAAATCAGTGACCCTTTGTGCTGCTGAAGGATTGCACTGATGTCTAGAGGGCTTAAGGATAGCCTGAGCAGCTTAATATAACAGAGTTAGAAGAAACTGAGATGTCCAGATCACTGAGGAGGGAAGGGGTGAAGAAGCAAGATAGGAGGAGCAAGCCACTAAATGAAGCAACAGAGTCAGTGAGAATCCCCAGAAGGATTGGCAAGATCTGAAGTGTCCAGCATGCTACTGTTTGCTGTACAAGAAGTCCACAAGCCCCTTCCCTATGCCTCTAAACCACAGGACTTTCGGCTACACACAACGGCAAGTGCTCAGTTGGCTGTGAGTTAAAATGAAGAGATAGGGCAAGTTCCGGCTTAGGGCTCATGCCTAGACAGAGGCAAAAGAAGAGCTGCAAGAAGTACAAGGTAGCAATTTATCAAAAGCAGGAATTGGAGCTAGAAATGACCATTAAAATGTTATCCTACTCCTCAGAAATTCAGAGAAAAAGAGGGTCTTGCATCTGGAAAGATCCCAGTAGTGGGAACTATACAAACCGTCAAAGTTCTGTACCCTCTTCGTCTTCTACAATACCAGCAGCCAATGAGCAGTAAAACTCCCAGGATCACTATCAGGATACCAATCCCAGCGGCCCTGGCCCAAGAGATAAACAAATTCAATTTGGCACATAAACGGTGTTCCAGATTGTGAAGAAACATAAATCTGTCTTCTCCCCTCCTATGGGTTTGTATTCCTTTTTTTCCAAGAGATGTTTGCTATAGGGTACATGTGCTCACTAGAAAGATAGAAAGTGAGAAATCACCCCACTCCCCCACCAGGGAGACCAAGCCACAATCTCTTCTCCTCTTGGGATCTTGGGTGAGCATGCACTCACATTCGCCTGGCGTGAGTTTTAAGTTGACAGGTCCAGGACTCAAACTGTGGTTGACTACATGGGAGTCCAGCAGTGTAACCTTTTGGTTTCTTCCTATGGGTTTTGACAGTCCAGAGCAGCACCTCCCAGTCCCCAAATAGTTCCCACCACCAATACTGAGCACCCCGCTGGACCTCCAACACTTGTATCTAGGGACAGGTCCTTGTCTAGGAGCTTGTCAGGTGTCACAGAGCAGAAGCACAAAAGGTGCCATAGTAACTATGTGGGCAATATATTTTGGGGGACCGAATTACCTTCTCATCATGGCTGTTTTAAAGCATTTTCCCTTAGTCAGTTCCCTCCCCACTTTTTTGCCAGAGGGTGCAGGTGGTCACCTAAGAGAAACAGAGACAGGGAGGGCCAACAGGTGGTGTGGTGGTTAAGGGTGCTGGACTCCCATGTGGCTGACCGCGGTTTGAGTCCTGAACCTGGTGGCTTGCTTTCTCACTTTCCCTCTCTCTCTCTCTCTCTCTCTCTCTCTCTCTCTCTCTAGTCAAATTAAAATAAATAAAATAAAGTTAAAACATACTTTAAAAAAAAATACAGAGACAGGGAGAGAGAGGGAGACAGCACTCCCCCATAGGGAATGGTCATGCCATAATCCCTTCTCATCTGTCTCTTCATCCCATCATGTTTTAGAGGTATACACACACACACACATGCCTAGCATACTTTTACAAGCTGGTAGGGCCAGAATTTGAACCACAGTGCTAGCCATGTGGGAGTTGGCTCCCTTATGCCAAAGGACTAGCCCTCCCTACCTTGGTCTCTGTTGTGTCAAATTATTATCAACCAAACATGTGCTATAAGCCAGCTGTTGTACTAAGCACTGATTTTATTCAATTCTCATAATTACCCTGTAAGGTAGATACCATTTATCATCTGCATTTTACAGATGAGGAAATAAATACAAAGGGTAAGTGACTTGGTGGTGGTCGTATAGAGCCAGTACACAACAGGGCTAGGATTTGAACCCGAGTGTGTCTCAACCATGTTTGTGCCACTCTGCTCAAAACTCTTTCCTTTCTCTCCTTATAGCCCCGGGGAACTGTGTCTGAGCTGGACCTAGAGCAAGGCTGTAATATCCCTTGATGAGAAGGATCTGATCCTGAGCAGCAGGATACAAATCTGGGGACCTAAACCAGGCTCTTGGACCCTGTGTTCAGGAACCCCAGAGAAGCATTACAACTACTACAGAGGTCCTGAAAACTGGCATGGGGTTGTAAAAAAATTGTCAACTAGCTGAGTCTGCCGGATTTTCCACAATGCAGCATGATCAAAATTGAGAGTACTGAGTCTGCTATCTGTGGTTGTCAACTTGCTAAGAAAGGTTCTGCAGAGCTGGAGGCATTTACAAGAAACTGAGCAGAGGTAAGAGAAACAAGGTTGAACTGAGGCTTCTCCTGAAGAAACATTTGTCTAATATCTCCTACCAGACCGTCTTCATCTCAGAGCTGCTGAGACATCAAGCCTGTCCTGTCTGTCTTCACACTGGATGGAGGGACCCAAGGGGTGACAGTGAAATCTCTGACCCAATTATTTATGTTCATCCACCCATTTTAGAGATCACAAAGCTGAGACCTCCCAAGATTCCTCAACATCATTTCTACCATAGTGACTACCATTCATTGAACACCAGTTTGTGCCAGGCACTTTGCTAAGCACCTCACATATATGCATTTATTTCGTCCACACAACGATCCTCTGAGGCAGATATGATGTGTATTTAACAGCTGTACTAGGCCCAGAGTTGCAAAATTAGTGGCTGAACCAGCATTCACATCAATCAACATTAGATACCAGCAAATAAGCAGTAAGATTTGGACCAGACGTAGTTCTCCTATCACCCAGGCCTGCACAATTACTCTCCTAAAATGAAGCTGTCACAAGGAGAATTCAATGGCTCTCATGACCGAAGGCAGCTGATTCAATTCCCAGCAGTCCTGTGCTCCAATTTTACCCTGTGGTCATCCCTTTGAACGTCTTGACACAGACAGAGCTCTGTTCTCACCTTTCATGCATAATCATGTTGCACTCACAACACACCCAAATTAGTGAGACAAAAGCGGCAGAGTCTGCAGACACTCCAGCATAGTGGGGCTCCTCAGAGTGTCACCAGACACCACGTGTAGCAGAATCACCTGAGATGTACTTTAGAGTGCAGGTCCTGGGGCCCAGCCCTGACTCACCAAATCCAGCTTTTTGGGTGGTGGCACCTGGGAGTATGCACTTTAACCAGCCCCATGGATGACTTATAATCACTCAGCTGTGAAAACCTCACTCCATTGAGGTTTCAAAGAAACAGATAATATTCAAAGCAGGTGGGTGTCCTTTTTTTTAGCTGGCTGAGTGTGGAAACTTACTTTCCATTATTATTCCTCATTCTCTCTGATGGCACAATTGTGAGAAGGATAAATATCCTCAGAGAAACTTAGAGATGCATTACTCCAACAAAGATGTCCCCAGTTCCCTACCTCAACCCTGTCGTGCTTGCAGGTAAGTAGGGACCTTTCACAGAGGAATGCGTCCTGATATTGGTGGGCTGGTTAGTTGTTTTCTGGACTGATCTCTTTTACTCCCCTGTAGAAGATGATGATGTTCCTTGTACCCAGTGGTCTCTTTCTTCACAGACAGGTTCAGAGTGTCAGTGTGAGAGGGAGGCAGAAGGGATGTGTGTCACTTGAAAGGAATGGTCCTCGCCACTCCATCACCTCCTCCTTTCCGTTGGTGAGACATGGAGATCATGGTGGACCATCTTCACGCATGTAGACAAAGGCAACGTCCAAGGGGAATAACCAGAAGAGGCAAACTGACAGGCTTGGAACTTTTTACTCTTGGACGATTATATCAATGAGAAATAAATTTACACTTTACAGAAGAGTCTGTTGAGTCATAATACAGTAGCTGAAATATCCTAACACCATGTGCAATGTACTCCTGTCCCTGCAAGGCCATATTTTGACTCATACGGCATTTTGTTAGAAGATATTGCCATTCACAATTGACCAAGCAGATATATTAGCAAATCCATTCAGATCTTTTGAAAAGATACTCACAGGCTGAATTCTTCCTCAGTGCCTTTGATGGATTCCACATCTTGCTTGTTGCTGCTAATGGACTCTATCAGAAATTTTCAACTGGGGCCGGCCCCATAGCTCAGGGGTTAAGTGCTGTGCATAGGGACCTAGATCCTACATGGCCAACTATTGTTTGAGTCCCATCCCCAGCAGCATGAAAACACCCTGAGCACATGTGCAGGTGCCCAAATTCTGACGGAAAAGGATGGAAGAAAAGGGATCACAAAGTGACCAGGTCCCATTGGAGGGCGCTTTCTCTCCCTCTCCCTCTCATGCATGCATCCTCTGATATTAAAAAAAAATAGTAATAATAAGTATTTTTTTAGCAGCTCTTTCCAAAAAGAGAGTAGATTTGTAGTGCATTCAGGACAGACTACATGAGAGATGGTCCAAAAACAAACCTGGTTTCTTGTCCTGGTAGAGTTTCCATGCAGAGGGTGGAGCCTCCCCTCCCACAACCATACTCTTCCCCACTTCTAGGACATGCAGAATGTGTCCCTGTGGCCTCCTGGTTCCCTTACAGGACTTATATTTGCTAAAGTTTCTCAGAAGGTTGTGAGCCTAAATCTCCCACAAGGTTGTGAGCTTTTCAAAGATATGAAGTATCTTGGACCAGAATAAAGTGTTCACTACGTAGAAATCCTTAATTGATAAATGCTTAAACACTAAATGCCTTTCGTTGGAATAAAATTATGAAGCGAAGATTATAATCTTCTTCATCCTGAAGTCATCTGTAGGTTGAATCTCAATTATCTACCTTTCGTCCTCACTGGCTTATTGGCAAATTGTTTTTATTCTGTCTGCAAACCACCTTCAGGAGCCTGATTGGAGTAGACAGAATGAGGCTTGAGAAAGAGGCATCGGGATTCCAGGTAGATGTTTTTCCATTTGGAAATCTAGTTAAAGCCCAAGAGCCAAGAACACAGAAGAGCTAGCTGTTTACCTCTCCTAGCTCCCTGGCTGTTTGCCCTCAGAGAAGTTTGAGTGAGTCCCTCGTAGGACCACAAGGTCTCTTCACCTTGTTGCAAGGGTTTACACTCAGAAGAAGCACGGGGGATACTGACAAACAGGCATGTGCTGCTGGAAGTCAGCAGGCTTTGTCAGCAATTGGGAACCCCTCTGGGCCTAGTTTTGAACTTACTCTTCAGCTGTGATGTGGGAGCGGTCATGCCCCTTCCTAGAGTAACCATAGACGAAGTGAGGGTCATCTCTTGGCATCTTGTGGAGTTTGGCACAGGACACCTAATAGGAGTACATGAGCATCACTTAGTGTGACAAAACATTCTCAATCATTGGAAGGACCCAAAGAGATATTTTTGCTAGGGAACCAAGACTAACAGCCAGTGCCCTGTGGTTTCTCTGTAAGAGGATTTGCATCTCCTTCGACTGATATCAAGGGCTTTAGAAAAAGCTCCAGTTTCTCACTCCTTCCACTATGTGAAAATTAAATTTAAACAAAAAACTACAAAACAGGGATCAGCAGTTAGCGTAATAGCTATGTCGCTGGACTCCCATGTACTCAACCGTGGTTTGCATCCCGGACCCAGTGGCTTAAAACTCATGCTGGGCGCGTGTGCATGCATGCCCAAGATCCCAAGAGGAGAACGGAGGAGAAGGGATTACGGCATGGCCATCCCTCCCGGGGGGGGTTGATTTCTCGCTTTCTGTCTCTCTGTCTGTCTCTGTCTGGCGAGCACACGCACCCTATAGCAAAAAAAAAAAAAAAAAAAAAAAAAAAAAAAAAAAAAAACAAAAAAAAAACACACAAAAAAACAAAAAAAAAAAAAAAAAAAAACAACAACAACAACAAAAAAAAAACCTACAAAACAAAGAAGAAAACTTTCAAATTGAGTTATTATTTGGGGAGAAAGTGCACATCATTTGCCTTCAGTTGGACTTTCTGCCACAAACTTGTGGAGAAACAAACATGCAAAAAGCATTTGACTCAAATGATGGTGCGTTGGTAAAATGCAACAGTCTGCAATGCAGTCTCACATGTGCAGTTTCTGGTTCAAAGCTGGAGAGCTCCCTGAGTATGCCAGGGACATGCGTGCCTGGATCTGGGGCTGGCTGAAGGCTGGGTGTGGATTACAGCATTGGAACCCTGTTGAGGTGCTTACTTTCTCTCTTAATCATGGAGGAAATAAAATTTTTTAATGCTTCACAAAAAGTGTTTTTATTCATACTCTACTTCTCTGACTTGTGGCTATGATGAATAAATTAAGAGGAGTTATTTCATTCTCTTCAGTTATTATTTAGTATCACTCCCTGGACAAGCCGAAGGCTATAATGACATAATGTGTATTTCAGCGCACCCTCTGACTGAGCCTCACCATGACGCATAAGGCAGAGGAGCCAAGCACGGTATCCTCCAACCCCACTTTTCAACAAGGGAAACCACCACCTACCAAGCTGTAGAAGCCTTGGCTTGGCCGTGTACACTTCACCCAAAATAAGTTGAGGAGACCCTGACTTTGTCTAACAATTTGTTTTCCTTTCCATCTACATCAATTTCTGCTTCTCCCTAGTTCACATCTCATGGATAGGATTTTAAGAAATAAAGTGTTAAACTCTAATATGCATAAATGCATACAGAAAAAGTCATGAATGGCTATAATCGTGATTACAGAGTATTCATTAAAAGTCAGTCATGGAAGTTTTTTCTTCTCACTATTGTGTATTTTCTTCCCTCTTAATGCTCTAATGAATTTCAAAGGTCTGATCCCCTTAGAGTTATATTAATGATCTCAGTTTAAAACAACAGGCCAAGTGGGAGAGTGGAGTAGGGATTATACCACATGACTGCTGTCCACTGGGGGCATTTTATGTGTAACTTGCCTTCCCTAGTTATAAAAATGAAATTATAGTTGAGCTCACTGATCCCCTCAGGTGAATAATGTCAGCGTGTACCCTGTGTTCAAAATGACAGACAAGAAACAATTCGGCATTAGATTGTTTTTGCACATGCGCACCTCAAGCTCAAGGCCTTGGAAAACAATGTAGGGGCAGTAAAATGCATCCACTTGAACCAAGAGAAGCTCTCGGGGGATATTTTGTTGTTTTTTTTTTTTTTTTTTTTGGAGAGATGTTTGCTATAGGGCACGTGCGCTCTCCAGACAGACAGAGACAGACAGAAAGCGAGAAATCACCCCCCAGGGGGGATGGCCACGCCGCAATCCCCTCTCCTCCCTTCTCCTCCTGAGACCTTAGGCACACACGCACACACACCCAGCGTGAATTCAAGCCACCAGGTCCGGGGCTCGAACCGCGGTCGACCACATGGGAATCCAGCGACATAGCCATTACGCTAACTGCTGGTCCCGAGAAGCACTCCTTTAAGGGATTGGAGAAGACGTCTAACTCAGGGAGACTGCATCTCACTACAGATTACCACCTTAAAGAGACCTTAGGCACACACGCACACACACCCAGCGTGAATTCAAGCCACCAGGTCCGGGGCTCGAACCGCGGTCGACCACATGGGAATCCAGCGACATAGCCATTACGCTAACTGCTGGTCCCGAGAAGCACTCCTTTAAGGGATTGGAGAAGACGTCTAACTCAGGGAGACTGCATCTCACTACAGATTACCACCTTAAATAATCGCTTTCTTCTTGAACTGAGAGAGAATCTAGGAGGAGACTGAACCCTCAGAAATTGGAGAATTACAAATGCTGAGAAATTCGACTGACAGGGAGGCAATGAGGTTGGGTAGAGGAATCCACCAGACCCTGCTCTGGAAGAATAGAACTATGATTATGTCAAGAAGGTGATCTTACCTTACTTGATGAAGACAGTCCTCCGTCTGCTGGCTGCCCGTGTGTGTGTGTGTGTGTGTGTGTGTGTGTGTGTGTGTGTTCACGCGCGCACGCGCGAAGACTGCTTCTTTGGCTTTTAATCTTTTTATTTTTTTATTTTTTCTGTTCTTAAGTCTCATGAAAGTCACGGGTTTGGATTTCTGACAGGGTTGTCTGTGACTGCTTAATTGGCATGAAAGAGCAATTTCATTCCTCCCTTCAAAAAGTTGCAGGTCACTGCAGCCTCTGTTTTCCCCAATCATAAAGCTTCATCCTAGGGAAGCCATTAATTTTAAATGTTGATCCATCCTCCACAGGGTTGCCAGATAAAATAGATGATGCTCAAGTGACTTTGAATTTCAGATAGACAATGACAATCTTTTCAGTATAACTATATCCCCTACAATATTGTTCGTATAAATATGCCCCACATATTGTATGGGATATACTAAAAATATTATCCTTTTTCTTTAGCAAAAATCTTAACTGGATGCCCTCTTCCCACCTTCCTATCCACCTCAAAGGGTGAAAGCACCTTTAGGCTCACGTCTAGAGAATATCTAGTCCCATGCTCTCATGATCAGTAAGAGGAAATAGAAGATCCCCCAAACCCCCTTAGCTGAGCTCCCACATTCTTTGTGATGCTGTGATGCCTTTGGGATTCTATGCACTGGGAACAGAGGGTTTTCATGCATTTGCAAGGGGCATGGAAAATTTGCTCTCTGAAAGTAGAATATGACTTACTTGGGATCTAACTGACATCAGGGCTGATTCTGCCTAATGTCATGATCTATTCTGGGGGTTAAATAGTCTAGTAGCATTTCTTCTTCTCCTCCTCTTCCTCTTCCTTCTTCATCGTTTTATTTTATTTATTTATTTTTTTTTTTAAAGAAGCTTTTGCCTTAGGGCGCATGCACTTGCTGGGGACAAGACAGTAAGAAGGAAAGTGAGAAATCACTTGAGGGGATGGCTATGCTACAGTCCCTTCTCTTCCATTCTCCTCTCGGGATCTTGGGCACGCATGCACACACGCCCGCCCAGCCTGAGTTTAAGCCACTGGGTCCGAGACTTGAACCGCGGTCGACTACATGGGAGTCCAGTGACATAGCCATTACGCCAACTGCTGGTCCCAAAGAATATAATTCTTTTTCTTTCTTTCTTTGTTTTTTTTTGGGGGGGTTTTTTTTGTTGTTGTTGTTTTTGGGTTTTTTTGGAGAGGTTTTTGCTATGGGGTGCGTGTGCTCAACAGAGAGACAGAAAGCGAGAAATCACCCCCAGGGGGGATGGCCACACCGCAATCCCTTCTCCTCCATTCTCCTCTCAGTATCTTGGGCACACACGCACATGTGCCTGGCATGAGTTTAAACCACTGGGTCCAGAACTCGAAACGCAGTTGACTCCATGGGAGTCCAGTGACATAGCCATTACGCTAACTACTAGTCCCTAAAATAATTCTTTAAAAATAAAAAAAATTGGGAGGGA
This sequence comes from Tupaia belangeri chinensis, assembly GCF_000334495.1. Classification (NCBI taxonomy): domain Eukaryota; kingdom Metazoa; phylum Chordata; class Mammalia; order Scandentia; family Tupaiidae; genus Tupaia; species Tupaia belangeri. Next base: position 92,233 of record NW_006159849.1, read on the forward strand.
TCCAAGCCCCTGTTGTCAGTGGATGTGGGAAGATTAGCTTCAACCTGAGCCTCAGGTTATGCCGTAACTCCCTGAAAGCCCCTGTGATAAGTGAGTCTATAAAGAAGGGTGAGTTCTGAGCCAAGGATCCCAATGCTTATGCTAAGCTGGGCCCCTGGACACTGGAGAGCAAGACCACTAAGGAGGGAGGTGCTGGTCTGGATCTCGGGCCAAGGTGAAGCTCCCAAGTCTCACTCAAGTCTTGGGGATGTGAACTGGTTTGGGGACTTGAGTGTGCCTTGGCATTCTTCCAGAGGGGAAGCAAGGTAGCTGGAATCCTCTGCTCCCTCAGAGCAGCTATAGAGCAGACCCAGCGTGCTGGGGGCACTACAACATATCTGGGTCCATATGCTCCAGCTCATTTGCTTCTTGAAGCTCAATGAAGACATCCTGACTAGATTTTTCACAGACATGTCTTTGGGTCTTTGAGCAGTTTGCAAATCCTGAGTTGCACAGACCTTCCTAGCTCAGGTGTCCAAGACAAGCTGGGTATGATTTCTTCATGTAAAGATTCCTTGGGGAGCTCAGCCTGGAAATTCAACTGCATCCTATTTTCCTGGAAGGCTTTCAGAAGTTCGCTCTGATTAGGCTCCTATTCATTGTCCTAGGACTGGACTCTCGCCTCAGGCTCCACCCCAGAGCCAACCCAAACCCACCCTAGCTGCCTTCATCCTCACTTCTCAATGCCTTCCTTTTCTTCCCTGGCAAAATAGGCCTAGGTGAATGGCAGGAACTCTAGAGTTCAACAGTCTGCACTAAATCTCTTTAATCTGTGTGACCTTGGACAAATCACAAACTTCCAAAGCCTTAATGCATGCCTCTCAGAAAGGGGACTAATTTAATATCTGCTTTATAGGTTCATTATGAGAGTTAAAGAAGCTTATGCTTAAAAGTACTTGTTAAAGTATCTTCTTCATTTTTTGTTTTGTTTTGTTTTGTTTTTTTAAGTTTTCTACAGGGTGTGTGCATTGGTGGGGTGGGAGTAGGGCAGAAAGCGGAAGAGATGGCCATTCCGCAATCTCTTGTCCTCCATTCTCTTCTAAGGATTTTGAGTATACACACACACACACACACACACACACACACACACACACGATCGCTCACTAGACTGGCATGTCTTTTGGGCACTGGATCAGGTACTAAAGTCCCGCAGCCGGCCACGTGGGATCTAGCCGCCTTAACCTCCATGCCACATACTCGCCCCAATATCTTGGCAACAACAGTGTGAACTATACTTTGAAGCTGCTCTGTTCTCCATTTGGCCCAATTTCGACGCCTCTGCTCCTGCCCCAGGGTGAGTTCACCCACGTTAAACCTCGTGGGCCATTGACTGGGTCTCTGCTGCCACCTAGTGGACCTTGGCATTCTTGCACAAGGCTCACCTCAGACTGGAGATCCTCTTACCTTTTCAGAGCTCTGCTCACAATGCCATGGGTCAGGATTCTCTTCACTCACTTCCCTGGGGATGACCTCCTTCAGCACTCTCACAAGATTGTGAGCTTTTGCTCTTTCAGATACACACCCCAAGTCATTGCTATAAATGGGGTTGATGGTGCTGCTCTTTTGTTAGAGAAGCTGAACAGACAGACATGTCCTTAATGACTGAAGCGGGCAGACAGCACTCCCTTTCTATGCCTCCTGGGATCCTTGAATCCCAGTTCTCAGGATTCCAGTGTGACTCTGACTGAGCAAGTTACTTCTCTGAGCTTTAGTATCCTGGCCTACAAAATGGGAATGAATTACAAAATTGCTGTGCGAATTGAATGATACAACATATGTAAAATCATCTAGTGCGATGCCTGGCAAGTTACTGAAGTTTGAGAAAAGCTAGTGTGGGAATTTCCTGTCAGTATGCAAACAGCCTGGAGAGGGATAGCAAGGTAAGCCTATGAACTCGTGTTTGTTATGAAGCGTTAACCAACTAATCAGTTACTGCCTGTAGAGTAGAGAGATCTAAGACAGAGGTTCTGATGGTAGAGGGCAGGGGTGAGGTAGAGAAGGGACCAGAGTGGAGACATGATTAGGGGAATCCTAGCAGCCTGGGGCAACTAGGGGACAACAGGTGCTCTCCCTCCTCCCCGAGATGCCCAAGATTAAGGGCCGTTTTCAGCCAGCCGTGGGCAGGTCTTAGAGTTTGCTGCCTCTCCAGAAGAAGCAGGAAGGGCTCCATCAGTTCCCCACTGAATTAGGAGGTTGTTCCAGGTGAACTAGCATCAGCCTGACATGTACATGGAAGCTGGCTCAAGCATGAAAAGTAGGCCCTGTTCCCAAAGGGAACCCATAGATTAGAAATGCAACAAATCTCATGGCCATTTTAGACTTGTCACAATTGAGAAGGATGGAATTGCAGGAGTGGATTCAAATGGCCTTTGGAGTGAAAAAATATTGAGAGTTCAACCTCAATGTTCACCAATAGTTCAGATAATGCTGGAACCAGATTCTTGTAGAATGAGGGTACTGGCTCTACTTGGGGCAGAAGGCACAGGGATGTAGCTGAGCTCTGTTTGCGTCTGGAAAGGTTCACCGAAGGTTCACATGCCTGAGCTGGGAGGCCATTCCAGGAGGAGGATCGATGCGTATTTGCCAGCCACTACTTGGGGTGAGAGTGGGAAGATGACATCCAGGTGGAAGGAGGATTCCAGATGGGGAATGGCCAGATAAGGTTGGGGAGCTGTAAGTGGTGCTATGAGGCTTGGGCTGAAAGTACCATGAAGAGTGGCAGACCTGAGACCTTGAACCTCAAAGGGTCTCAAATACCATGCCAAGGCTTCTGGACTAACTGTGAGGCGGTGCACGCTTGGGCCCCATCTACTTTCCAGTGTTGTGAAGATATCCACCTCCCAGGTGGCCATGAGGATTGCCTGAGTTACTGAGTATAAAAACATCTTATAAATTAAATGATATTGATGTGAGATCTAGAAGCAGCAGCTTGTCCTTGAGTGGCAGGGCACTGAACTGGTGATGTGAAGGAAAGGATAGGAGAGGGACTGGGCTTTGGATTCTGATTCTGTTCGATTGCTGGCTCCAGCATTGACTGGTTGTGTGTCCTTGGGTGTGCAAGTCCTCAGCATCAGTCTCTTCACCTGCAAAATGGGAATATAATCTCTCTCTCTCAGGGAGGCAGACAGGTGAGGCCTAGTGTGTGTGTGGCATGGAGGAAATTCTTGTAAAAGTCCAGGTTCTTTGGTTGTAAACGACGGAAACACAACTCTGGTTACTTAAAGAGATAAGGAGAGTCAGGCCCATGGCCTGATGCTAAAGGGAGCTAGATCCCACATAGCCAACCATGTGTTCAAGTCCTGGACATGGAATCTTGAAAAAATGCCATGTTTGTATGTGTGCATGTGTGCCCCAAATCCCAACAGCATGGAGAAATGAAGAAAAAAGGATTGTGATGTGACCATGCCCCATTAAGAGAGACACACGCCATTGCTTTCTCCTCTTCTCTCTGGCAAATACATGCACACTCTGACAATTTTTTTTAACGGAGAGAAAATAAGGAAGAAAGAAGGAAATAGGAGGTTACCAAGATGTCCCACAGAATTAAAGAAAAGTCTGGCAGACCAGCAGATGGCATAATAGTTGTGTTGCTGGACTCTCAAGTAGTTGACCACAGTTCAAGTCCTAGACCTGGCTTGAAACTCATGCCAGGTACGTGTGCATGCATGCCCAAAATCCAAGAGGAGAAGGAATTACAGCATGGTCACCCCCCCTCCCAGGGTCAGTGATTTCTCGCTTTCTTGCTTTTTCTCTCTCTCTCTGTTTCTCAAGTGGATGCACATGCCTTATAGCAAAAATCTCTCAAAAAAAAAAAAAAAGAAGAAGAAAGAAAAGAAAGAAGGAGCAAACATAAGTAGGAATAGAGCAAAGCAGTTCTGTGCATTAGTGGATGGCTCTTAAGGGTGCTGCTACCAGAATGAAATGAGCACCCTGTTTCTTGTTCATTTGTGTGTGTACCAGATTCAGGTTCCTTAGAACATCTTGTTAACAAGTTGAGGGTCTGATGTTAAATCTTTGCCACATCCTTGCCCAGGCACAAAGGGACATGAGATGGGAATAAGGGTTGTTTAACTCTCTGAGGCTGATGCAACAGGGAAGGAGAAATTCTTCAGAAGGAATCTGTATTGCTATTACCAAAATACAAATTTAGGTATGCAAGAGAGACAAAGACAGAGCTGCCCTCCGGATCACCATGCAAAACATGGTGATCATTACAGTTATTTGAGTTCATTGAGATAGCGTTGTCTCTGAGACATCTTCCTAATCTTTACTGTTTCCTAATAAGAACCATGAGAAGAACAAGATTGTACCTCCGCAGGAGAAACACTGCAGGAGACTATGGAGGGCTCCCATTCCACCACTTACTGTATAACATTGACAGGACCAGTTCATGCCTGATGCATCCACTAGGTTCCCAAGTTCAGGAGAGGCTAGGGATTACACATCTTCATGTCTCAGTTGCCTGGCACATGATAGAACTTCAGTGAAGCTAAACTCTTGTTCAGATCTCATTTCCAGTGACTTTTTGCTGTTATTATTGCTATAGGGTGCCTACACCCATGAGAGAGAGAGACAGACAGATGGACAGAAAGAAAGAAATTGATAAATCACTCCCCCTGGGCAGGGGGAAAGTCACACCGCAATCCCTTCTCTTCCATTCTCCTCTCAGAATTTGGGCACACATACACGTACACCTGGCATGTCTTTCAAGCCACCAGATCTGAAACCTGAAATTCACAGCTAGCTACATGGGATCCAGCCACCTTAAGCTCCATAACAGCTATTGACTCCTCCAGTGACTTTTTAAGAAGCATTAGCATAGAAAAATTGAACAATATTTCAATACTAAGGACAAAGAATGTTTGCTTTAGTATATTTTTGTTTTCTATTTTTGAAAGGAATGCCAGGGCCAACAGGTGGCATGGTAGTTAAGGCAGCTGGAGCCACAAAACCCACTGTGTATTTGAATCCTAGACCCGCTGGCTTAAGAAACACACTGGGCACCTGTGCATGCACAACCAAAATCCCAAGAGGAGAATGGAGGTAATGGGATGGCACTGTGGCCATTCTCTCTGGGGGTGTCTTCTCTCTCTCTTTCTTTCTCTATCTGTAGCCGGTGACCCAGTGAGTGCCCTATAGAAGAAAACAAAACAAAACAAAACAAAAACTCCCTTTCTCTCCTCAGCTGTCCTCACCCAAAGTTTGGTTAGTCAGAAAAGTCAGGATGTATTTTTCCCACCATGTTTTTCTATGCAAAAATGCAACATGACTTTTCTGACAACCCAATATATTTTCATGATAAGCATTGCTCTGATTATTTGGTGGAAGTTTAATGATGGGAAAGGGCTTAATCCCTGCTCATAACCCTTGGACAACTCCAACAAAGCATAATATTCAGAAGGGAGAGGGGCTCTTGAGGGTTACCTGGGTCCTGGAACCACCTGGGAGTGGTGGTCTCAAAGCCTCCCTCTTTTCCCTGTAGCATAAAAGAACTAACATATTCGAAAAGTTTTTATAAATAATAAACATTTTTTAAGTTTATCTATTTCATTCATGAGAGAGAGAGACACAGAAGGAAAAAGAAGTATCCTTAATTAAGTCCCATGCTGTGTTTTCCCACCCCACCTCAGTCCTCCCAGCCAGCAAGTATCCTGGACACACACACACACACACACACACACACACAGGTATGTACAGTACAGATCTACCAGGGAGTTCAGTGGTGATCTTCCACAGGAATCCAGCTTACTTAAGCGATGTGTTACTGCTGTACACTGATCTGGCCCATGTAATAAACATTTTATGTATTAGACCTTCACTATGTCTCTGGAGGCATTTTTCTTTTCTTTCTTTCTTTTTTTGAGAGGTTTTCGCAATAGGGCGCGTGCGCTCGCCAGACAGACAGAGAGAGACAGAGAGACAGAAAGCCAGAAATCACCCCCCAGGGGGGATGGTCACGCCGCAATCCCTTCTCCTCCATTCTCCTCTCAGGATCTTGGGCACACATGCACACGTGCCCGGTGTGACTTTTAAGCCACCGGGTCCGGGACATGAACCACGGTGGGGGTCCAGCGACATAGCCATTACGCTAACTGCTGGTTCCCTCTGGAGGCATTTTTTCTAGTCTCCCCTCCATAGTAGTCACGCCTACAATCCCATGAAGCCTGGCTTCTCTGAGTTCGCATTTTGGGTTACAGAGTTTTTGTCTTTAGGGAGAATGGGGATGTATAACTGAGGCCTTTGACTGTATGTCATTAGAGCATTCGGCCTTCCCATAAACTCTGCAGAGTTCTGCTTTCCTGCATGTACATAAGACAGCTGGAAATAGCCCCCCAACCTTAAACAGATGAAAACTTCAACTATCTCTAAGCCAAAGAAAGAAAAGTTTTCATGTGTGTGGAAAGAATAAACCGACTCTAACAGAACTTGTTTCTACCATGGAGAGTGAGATGATTTCCTCCATCTGGGGTGAGATCTTATGATTTCAAGAGTAATGTTGGAGGAAAGGAGAAAGGGAAAAGGTAGAAACATGGTCAACAGTCATGCTTTATAATTTCTTCCTGACCATGTGGGAAAAACATTGGCCAAGTCAGATTTTTAAGAGTTAAAGAACTCACTCCCAGTATTGGGATTGAGAAAAGTTTTATATAGCATTTTTATTTTGTTACATAAAAATCATCTGGTTGATTCAACTTATCATCTGAAGGGGAGATCTCATCTAGAGCTGTTTTTTTAGAATTGTAGTCATGGGTTGGATAAATCCATCATATCTGACAGTAAGCTGGTAAACAAGCTAAAACCTAGAGAGGCTGACCATGTAAGCCAGATTATCTGGTTGCCTTATCTTCGTGTTTCTTTCCTGTGAGTTATTCCTGAGCTTATTTAATTGGTCCGACCCACTGTCTGGTTGTCAGTTAATTAAGGGAAGCTTCATGTACTCAAGCTTAATGTCTAGTCTGTTTTAGTATTTTTCAAAAATAAGCTTAACTTTATTTATTTCTTCCAAGAGTGAGAGAAATAGAGAGGGAGGCAGCATTCCACCTCTAACCAGGTCTTGATGCTACAATTCACCCCAAACTTTTTGCCATCGTAAATCATGGGCAAGCATGTGCCTGCTAGACTCAGGGAGATCTCAGACTTGACCTGGGAGCCTTCCCAAGTAGGACTGCCTTGCAGAGTGTTGCATTTTACTACTGGTTCCTTGATGTCTAGTCCTAAAGAGGCAGAGTTGATCACCAAGACCAATGTGGGCGATCCTCAAGGAAAAGGTTTCTTTGGAGCACCAGTATCAGGGCTGCTGACTTTGGTGGTTGGGGTTGGGCTTGAGCAAGAGAAATAGCAGATTTTCTTTTACTGGTTACTGTGCTTGTAGGTTTGTACCAGCCGTTTAGGATCAAAAGGACATTAGGATCTCAAGAGGACATTACCTGAGAGCAGCTGACTGGTAGGAGCAGAGACACACATTAGGCTATTGGTATGTCTCTTGATATTTCCTTGTTTCTGAAGGTCCCCCTAGTTCTCAGTAAAGTCATTCTCATATTTCAACCAATATCAGCTGTACTGTGGGAGAACCAAAGGGTTTTAATGAGACATTAGAATGGTCCTGAAAGCCAATGATGGCAACAGCAGAAAGCAAAAGGGGAAAACTCTAAGAGTGTACAAAACCCAGAAGAGAGGCAAGAACTCTAGGTCAACCATTCATCACAGCCTAGAGTTTCTTTCTGACTTCAGGAGTTTCGTTTTTTCCATAGTATATATTGGTCTAATAAGATTAGAACACACTGAGATAAATAAAGCCAAGCAGACTTCTCTATTGTGACTCTGCTAACATTCTTAATATGCTAATGTCCATTATGAATTTTCAAAACTTGGAGTTGAGTTTCTCAAACCATTTTATCATAAAGGATGATCTTGCTGGCCTCAGTGGTCCAAGGAACACCCTTTGGGCCACAGCATTAGGAGCAGTTGTTATAGGTCCTGTTTCTTGTGTGAGTGGCCTATTCTTTCAGCAGCTCCTTTCTGCAAGAAATTGAGTTCATAAATATGTCTAACTGTATGCATTCTTACTGAGTGTCAGAAACTCAGCAAAGGGTTTACATTTCCTCTCTGAATCCCCATAGCAGTACTGTCAAGTGGGTGTTATTATCCCCACTTTACTGAGCAAGAGACTGAGACTCATGAAGGCTAGGTAACTTACTCAAAGTCACAGACAGTGGCTGGTAAATAACCAAACTCCCATTCTTAAACATGGTGCCTCCCCTAAGGGGATACTTCCCAGAGACTAAAACAGGGTCCCTAGAACATCTTTTTTTAAAATTATTTATTTATCCACCTATTTGTTGTGATTTCTAAGCCACCAGGTCTGGTACTCAAACCACAGTTGGCCACGTGGGAATCCAGCACCTTAACTACCACACCACCTGCTGGCCCTGGAACATCTTTTAAGACTGGGTATTCTTCTCCAGAGTCAGTTTTTTATTTATCAGCATTTGTTCCAGGGACCCTTGATGTTGATTATTCCTTGATCTTCTCAATGGCAGGGACTATGTTTCACTCACCTTTGCGTTATCAGTTGGTGGCACATATAAAGGCTCAATAGAGATTTCTTACATGATTGAATAAAATAATAAATAAAGAGATGGATTTAGAACAGGTCCTGATGATCAGTGATTTCTAATGGAGATAGTGCCCAAATGCTATTGCCTAACCTATAAACATTTGTTGAGTACCCACAATATGCCAAGGATGAACAAAGTTCAGGAGTCACAGGAACATTTTTGAGTTGCTTTTGTGCATTTTAGAACTGCTAATGCTCTATGCCATGTGACAACATGTTCTTGAAATAAAATATGCACTCCTCTTTTTTTTTTTTTTTGAGAGGTTTTTGCTATAGGGCCCATGTGCTCACCAGAAAGACAGAGTGACAGAGAGACAGAAAGCAAGAAATCACCCCCCAGGGGAATGGCTATGCTGCAATCCCCCTTCTCCTCCATTCTCCTCTCAGGATCTTGGGCACGCACGCACACGCACCCTGCATGAGTTTAAGCTGCCGGGTCCAGGACTCAAACCACAGTCGACTACAAGGGAGTTCAGCAGCATAGCCATTATGCTAACTGCTGGTCCCTCTTTTTTTTTTCTTCTTTAAGAGAGATTTTTGCTATTGGGCACGTGCATGTGCCAGAGAGACAGTAAGCAAGAAATCACCCTCCCAGGGGGATGGCTACACAATTCCTTCTCCTTCATTCTCTTCTCGGGATTTTGGGCACATATCCACGTGTACCCAGCATGTGTTTTTTTTTTTTCTTTTTTTAGAGGTTTTTGCTATAGGGCACGTGCACTTGCCAGACAGACAGAGAGAGACAGAGAGACAGAAGCGAGAAATCACCCCCCAGGGAGGATGGCCATGCCGCAATCCCTTCTCCTCCATTCTACTCTCGGGATCTTGGACACGCACACACACACGCCTGGCGTGAGATTTTTTTAAGCCACCGGGTCCAGGACGCGAACTGCTGTCAACTACGTGGGAGTCCAGCGACATAACCATTACACTAACTGCTGGTCCCAAGCATGAGTTTTTTTAAGCTGCTGGGTCCAGGACTTGAACAGTGGTTGGCTACATGGGAGTCCAGCAATGCAAACATTACACCATCTGCTGGTCCCAAAATATGTCCTCCTCTTACTATACATGAACAACCATGGGTCTACGTTCCTCCCTTGTATGAATTCCTATCCTCTGTAATAAAAAAAGCATATTGAGTTGGTGTTGGTGGTACAGCAGTAACGTGCTACTGAAGAAACACTGGATCAGTGTGGACGATTATAGGTTCAGTTCCCCAGTAGACCTGTACATGCTGGGGTGAAAGCCTATGATTCTGGCTGGCCAGGAAAGCTAGGGGAAATTGAGATCGATACTCAGTTGAGGGTAATTGTCTCTCTGTCTTTGTCTCTGTCTCTCACTTTCATGAGCAAATTAAATTTTTTAAAGAATTATTTAATTTGATTTATCATTACTATTATTTTTAATTTGCTACAGGGTACATGCACTCACCAGAGAGAGAAAGGGAGAAAGAGAATGTGAGAAAACAAGCCACCAAGTCCAGTACTTGAACAGTAGTCAGCCATGTATGAGTCCAGAGCCTTAACCACCATGCCACCTGCTGGTCCTATGAGTTAAACTTTAAAAAAAAAATCATATTGGTTGCTTAGGGAGTGAGAAAATGGGCTATTGGTAGGGGATTAGAGTGATAACTCTAAAGAATTGTATAAAGTCATTAACAGTCAAAAGCTAGAAAACTTAGGAGGTATTTAATAAATGTTTATTAGGTGAATGCAGATATAGAAGATGAGAACAGTTCCTTCCAAGACTCAAAGACAGAGAGGGAGCAATCTGCTTTTTGGTGGTTTGTCAAGACTGCTACCTGCTGGACACCTTGCGTAGGCCTAAGTGTGGCCATTTGGCATTCTTCAGGTGGTATGGACTGAAATGGGAGATGCTTAACACTAGAACCCACTTCGCTCTAAGATTCTCTGCTTAGGCTTTTTCCTCAAGACATCATCTAAATGCATCATTAAAATATATAGATGTGAGGGAGGCCAGCAGGTGGCATGGTGGTTAATGTGCTGGACTCCCACAAGGCTGACCACAGTTCAAGTTCTGAACCCAGCAGTTTGAAAGTCATGTTGGGCTCATGTGCACACATGCCTAAAATCCCAGGAAGAGAACGAAGAAGAAATTGTGGCGAGGCCATCCCACCTGGGAGGGGTGATTTCTCCCATTCACCCTCTGTGTCTCTCCAGTGAGTGCCTATGCCCTATGGCAAAAACCTTAAAAAAGAAGAAGTAGCAGCAACGGCCAGGGGGCTGGTCTCACAGTGCAGTGGTTAAGGGCTGTGTATAGGGAGCCAGATCCCACATGCCAACCATGGTTCAGATTCCAGACCAGCAGCTTTGAAAGACATGGCAGCCAAAAGTTAGTGCCCCAAATCCTGGCAAGGTAGAGAAATAGAGGGGAAAAAGACTGTGGCATAAACATGCCCAACGGAGGGATTCTTCCCTTCTTTCTCTCAGGAGAATGCTTACGCTCTCTGGCATTAAACAAACAAACAAAAAGAGGAATTCAAGACCTTTATCTACAATTTATTAGCATATGACTCTGGATAAGTTAGCTAACTTTTCTGAAACTTAGTTTGCCCATTTGTGAAATGAAGAAAAGAACTTGTTGCTTAGGATTATTCTTATTTGTTAAGGTTGTTCCAGGTTGCAAAGAAGAGAGGCACCAAGAATCTCAGGTGAGGTGGAGAAGTAAATTGTCAGGAAAAGCAGGACATTTCCAAAACTGCTTCATAGAGATCAGGGCCAAGCCCCACCTTCCTTAAGGGAATGACTGCAGCAGTAGTGGTTATCAGGGAAGGCTATCTACTGCTCCTTATACTTCTTGTTACCTCCTTTATCATTTTCACACAGCAAGGGGTCTTTTGGGGCTAGTTTGTCACTATCTAGGATGCCCCCCCCCCATGGCAGTATTTTTTGCATGGACTGGTAGCTCTCTTTGGCTCAGGAAGGTTACCTGTCCTGCCAATTAGAGTCTTGGCCCTTGGCCCAAGATCCCGAGAGGAGAATGGAGGAGAGGGGATTGCGGCGTGACCATCCCCCCTGGAGGGTGATTTCTCGCTTTCTGTCTCTATGTCTCTCTCTGTCTGTCTGGCGAGCGCACGCGCCCTACAGTGAAAATCTCTCAAAAAAAAAAAAAAAAAAGTTGATCCTAACTGGTGAGACCTCCCTCTGCACACACACAGCCCATGGTCAGTTTGTATGTGAAGGTGAATTATTGGGTCATTGGAAAAGTCATGACTCATTTTTGCATAGAAAAACAGAAAAATACATCATGACTTTTCTGACTACCCAGTAGTTTCTAGGACTTCTACAACAGAATAATACAACAACTTAAAGCAACAGAAATTTATTGTCTCAATTCTGGAGGTCAGACATCCAAACCAAATGTTCGATACTTATAGGGGAAAATCCTTCCTGGCCTCTTCTAGCTTCTGGTGTTTACTGACAATCTTTGGCATTGCTTGACTTGTAGATACAGTGCTCCAATTTCTGCCTCCATTGCCACATGACTGTCTTCTCCCCAGGGCTCTGTTCTCAAATGGTATTCTTCTTGCTCTGTGTGTCTGTCTTCTTGAAAAAGATACCAGTCATGGGAACCAGCAGTTGGCGTAATGGCCATGTCTCTGGATTCCCACGTCGTCGACCGCGGTTCGCGTCCAGGACCTGGTGGCTTAGAACTCATGCTGGGCGCATGTACGTGCGTGCCCAAGATCCCGAGAGGAGAATGGAGCAGAAGGGATTGCAGCATGACCATCCCCCCTGGGGGGTGATTTCTCACTTTCTGTCTCTATGTCTCTCTCTGTCTGTCTGGCGAGAGCACGCACCCTATAGCAAAAACCTCTCAAAAAAAAAATAAGAAAAAAGATACCAGTCGTATTGGACTTAAGAATCACCTTCCTCTAGCAGGACCTCGTCTCAATTAATTACATCTACAACTAACCTATTTCTAAACACTGTCACATTCTGAAGTACTTGAGGTTAGGGTGTCAACATATTTGGGGAGGACACAATTGAAGTTCGTGAGCTGCAGCGTCTCTGCAGCAGAGCTGTGGTGAGCATGAGTGAAATGACATACACACAGTGCCTCCCACATTGTCACGAAATAAAAATTATCTTGCTGTAGTTCCGTGGTTCTCAAAGTGTAGTCCTTGCCTTACAGCTACAATAACCCCTTGGCATTGGTTAGAAAAACACATTCTCAGGCCCCTCCTCAAGAATCAGAAACTCAGGAACCAGCAGTTAGCATAATGACTATGTCGCTGGACTCCCACGTAGTCGACCGCGGTTCGTGTCCCAGATCCGGTGGCTTAAAACTCACGCCGGGCACGTGTGTATGCGTGCCCAAGATCCCAAGAGGAGAATGGAGGAGAAGGGATTGCGGCGTGACCATCCCCCCTGGGGGGTGATTTCTCGCTTTCTGTCTCTTTGTCTCTCTCTGTCTGTCTGGCGAGCGCATGCGCCCTATAGCGAAAATCTCTCCAAAAAAAAAAAAAAAAAGAATCAGAAACTCAGAATCGGGCCAGCCATCTGTATTTGAACAGCTTTGCAGGGAATTCCAGCCCAAACTGAAGTTTGAGAACCACTGGCTTGATTCAGTCTCTGACCTGGACAAAAGCACAAGCTGTTGGAGAAAGGCCCCTAAAAAGTTGATCCTAACAAGGGAACCAGCAGTTAGCGTAATGGCTATGTCGCTGGACTCCCACGTAGTCGACCGCAGTTCGTGTCCCGGACCCGGTGGCTTAAAACTCACGCCGGGCGCGTGTGCGTGCGTGCCCAAGATCCCGAGAGGAGAATGGAGGAGAGGGGATTGCGGCGTGACCATCCACCCTGGAGGGTGATTTCTCGCTTTCTGTCTCTATGTCTCTCTCTGTCTGTCTGGCGAGCGCACGTGCCCTACAGTGAAAATCTCTCAAAAAAAAAAAAAAAAAAGTTGATCCTAACTGGTGAGACCTCCCTCTGCACACACAGCTTCCCAGCAAAGTCAGCTGAAAAGTCCCCTGCTCAGGCCTTCTGTTCTCAGTCCCAGTAGGTCTCTCGATGACCATTGACTTACTGCCTCAGCAACGCTGCTCCCTGTGCCTTACATGGCCCTGTATTGTTCCAGGGTACCTGTACTCCACCACCCTGGAAATTTCTTACTTAAAACAAACAAAACAGGGACCAGCAGTTAGCGTAATGGCTATGTCGCTGGACTCCCATGTAGTAGACCGCGGTTCATGTCCCGGACCTGGTGGCTTAAAACTCATGCCGGGCACGTGTGCATGCGTGCCCAAGATCCCGAGAGGAGAATGGAGGAGAAGGGATTGCGGTGTGGCCATCCCCCCTGGGGGGTGATTTCTCACTTTCTGTCTCTCTGTCTCTGTCTGTCTGGCAAGCGCACGCGCCCTATAGCAAAATAAACCTCTTAAAAACAAACAAACAAACAAACAAAACACAAAAAGGGGGCTGGCAAGTGGTGTTAAAGTGCTGGACTCCCACATGGCCGACCGTAGTTTGAATCCCAGACCTGGCGGCTTGCTTTTTCACTTTTCCCTTCTCTCTCTCTCTTTCTGTTTCTTTGGTCAAATTAAAAAATAAATAATAATAACAAACAAATAAATAAATAATTTTTTAAAAACCCACAAAGAAAAAAGTAGAAACCATAAAAAATTATATAAGAAGTTTGCATACAAGGAAATAATATTATATTTTATCAAGTAACATGGTATGGTTGACCAATTCTGAGGAAAGCCTTATCGTGTGCAGAACTTTGGCATGCTATTTTACTGTTTTGAGTTGATTGAGATGGTGCTGTGTCCAGGAATGGCAAGAGTTCATGGGGTTGGACTCTCTCTTTTGCTGCCAGAATATGAGCTGGTCTAATTTTCAACAGTAATTTGGCAATATGTCTCAGAAACCTAAAAATTTGCTTCTCTTTTGTTTAGTGATGAAGAGATAGAGAAGCATTTTGGTCAGGGCTCCTGGTTTCCAAATCCTCAGCCTTCTGTTATCATAGGTGCATGAGAGAGATGGGCACTGGGGACATCAGACAAAAACACAGCATCTACTATTGACTAGTTCTGGCCTCATGTCCCTGTGTGAAAGCTCCAGGCCTGTTGCACTAGACTGCATCTCATAGGAGCCCAGAGCACCAGTTTTACATCTTCTAGCTAAAAATTAAACCCTCCACTGGCTGCCTTCACTCCTGTCCCCATGGCCCATACCCTAATCTTTGTTCTAGAGGGCTCATCACCCAGAAAACAAGAAGAGACAAGAAAAGACAACACAAAAGAAGAGAATGTTTCTCCCTGCGACCTCACATAAAACCAGAACTACGTCCCTTCCCCTCACCCCAGGCTTTTCCAGGCCATGAGTAGGCAGCTGCCCATATGAGAAGTAGCCTTAAGTCCATCTTGCCACCTCAGCTTCTTATAAAAAGAGATCCAGAAGACCATGACTCTTCCCTTTCTCCCGGGAATAACATCTCCTTATTCTGAGAACACCAACCCACCCATAATTCCTTGAGGTCAATGTGGAAATTTTAATTTTCTTATGGAACCTGCTCTTTTGGGTTGGCTAGTCAGTGAGTCTAGGGATAGGTACCTAATGGGGGATGTTCTGGCCTCACTTGACTCCCTGGTCCCTGTTTTCCTTGAGGCCCACCTATGGCCTCACCCTTCCCAGGGTTTGGTTACCTACCCTTCTTATGATTACAGAAGATACTCCAGTATTCTTCCAATTGACTTCCCCCTTGCTTACAGTCATGTCAGATGGGTTTATAATAAGCCAGGTCACAGGTCTAGACAACATAATTGCCAAAAGGAGAAACTAGAGAGTGAGGCCCCCATGTTGGCACCAGAGCTCTCAACCTGTAATTACTGAGAGCCTCATCGTTTAGCACTGTGTCCTGATAATGATTTTGCCTGGATATGTCCAGCTGTTCTCACCCTCATGTTTCTCATTCCAAGGGGCCCTGGGAAGGAATCTCTGAGTGCTCCTAGATGGTAGGAAAAGGTAGAATCTCAGTAACTAGTCCATGCCAGAATTTCAGTCTCAGGATGTAACCAGGGGTGTGCACACATATTTAGGCTATAAAATGTCTAAGGCTGCATCGATATAGCTATAAAATTGTAAATAACTTCAATATTAAAAATGGTTAAAAGTGTGGTCCAGGCATCCAAGAAGATGCTTTACAGCTATTAAAAATGAATTAGGGGGGTTCCAGTCAGTGGCATGATGGTTAAGGTGGCTGGATTCCACACGGCTGACTGTGTGGGTCAAGTCCCAGATGTGGCAGCTTGAAAAGCACACCATTCATGTGTGTGCATGCCCAAAATCCTGAGAAGAGAGTGGAGGAGAAGGGATTGTTGCATGGCTATCCCCACTGGAGTGCTTTCTTAATTTCCCTCTGTCTCTTTCTGGTGAGTGCTCACATCCTATAGCACAGTTTTAAAGATAAATGTTTTGAAGAATATTCAATGACATGGAAAAGTGCTCATGATATAATTTATGAAAATCAGGATACACAACTTAATAGATAATAATCTCAACTGTATCAGGTGACAAATATTACATATACATAATCAAATGGCTAAAATAAACCGCACAAAAATGATAATTGTATTTTCTTCATTATGTTCTCTATATTTTCTAATTTTTTTCTTTTTCTTTTTTTTTTTTTAATGTTTTTGCCGTGTGGTGTGTGCGCTCGCCAGAGAGTGACAGAGAGAGAGACAATGAGGGGAAAGTGAAAAATCATCCCCCAGAGGGGATGGCCACATCGCCATCCCTTCTCCTCCATTCTCCTCCTGGGATTTTGGGTGCACATGTATATGCTCTCAGCCTGAATTTCAAGCTGCCAGGTCCAGGACTCTCATAGTTGGCCAAGGGGGAGTCCAGAGCTTTAATCACCATGCCACCTGCTGGCCACTAAGTTGTTTTTGTTTAGCATGCTTTACTTTTTAATTTTGGTATTGTTTTATACTACATGATATATAAAAGATCAGGACCTTATTCGCACATTTATTTTTTTCTTATAGAAAGCTCAGGTTTCTTTTTCTGCTAAACTGCCATGTTATTCTTATTTTCTGCCATATTATTCCCTCCATAGCACATGTTCTCAGGTGGCCTGTGTCCCTGAAATGTCAGGTCTGGCTGGCTGTGGCGGGTAAAGGGCAGTAGGTGGTGGGTGGTGAGCAGGGAGCAGATGGAGAGTTTCCATTCCAACCCCAGGGCAGGATTGTTTTTTAAATTGAATGGTGGTTTCTGGCACCAAACTTCATAAATAGTAACTCACTGAATTTTCAAAACAACCCTGAGAGGTAGGTATTGTTATCATTGTCAACACCTTTTTAAAAATTTGCTATAGCACGAGTGCAATTGCTGGGCTTTCACAAGAGTTTATTTGCAGTCACCAAACTAACTGAGGTAATTCTACTGTCCTCTCACCTGCTTTATTTTGGCAGCCTCAGGAGGAAGCCTGAGGATCCCACAGATGTGACAGCAAATGGGGATTGATGTCTGATATCCATTGGCTGCCCAGGGACACAAAGGGTCTGGGGTCAGGGAGCAGAGGGGCTTGGCCTCCCTGCTGCTATCTGACTACATGAGTTCCAACAAGACTGTTTTGAAGCTATTTGCCACCTGTCCACAATGTAAACCGTCATACAGGGAACACGCAACCTCTGATGCCTTTTCTGACCAAAGCTGTCTGTTCTTTCCATTCCACTCCGTTCTTTCCATTCTGTTATCATTGTCAACACCTTTTTAAAAATGTGCTATAGTGGGAGTCCAATTGCTAGAGAGAGACACAGAGAGACAGAGAAAAAAATTTAGAAAGCACCCTCCAGAGGGAATGACGATGCCACAATCCCTCCTCCTCCTTTCTCCTCTCAGGATTTTAGACACACATGCACATGCATCCAGAGTGTTTTTATGGAGCTAGGTCTGGGACTAGAACCACATGGTTGGTCATGTGAGAACCAGCCGCCTTATCCACCATGCCGCCTCTCTGGCCCTCATCATTCCTTTTTAAGAGATGAGGAAACTGAGGCATAGAGAGACTGAGGAACTTGCCCAAGTGCACAGAGCAAGGATGTGGAGGGGACAGGGACTCAAACCCAGCTGCTCTGGCTCTCGAATTCAGGCCACTAACCATTCCCCTCTATTGCCTCTTGGTGATGGAATTCACCCTATCTTCACTCTAAATCTGGCCAGAGACAGTCAGTAGGCCACAGTGACTCACTGACAAAATTATAAAATGGGTGAAGCCCGTTTCCCTTATCGTCCAACTGTCACAAGTCAGCCTCCGGGGCCCCCACCCCCACATTCTCCTTCCTTCCCAACTATGTGAGAATGGCAGCTGCTCTACCCCTGTCACCTGAAGTTAAGTCAGTGGACTGTGGGGCTTCCCCACCTTCCTGGCTCTGTATCTGGACTGAGAAAGCATTATGTTCCTGGCTTTGAAAAACTAAGATATTCAACCCCCATCATTTACTAAACATGCTCTGCACATACATTCACATATAAATGAACTCATTTGGTTTTCAAACAACTCATTATTATCACTAACCCCATTTTAAAGATGAGGCTAATGAGGCTTAGGGAGCTTGTGTAACTTGCCTAAGAGCCCGCAGCAAGAAAAGGAACAGGAAACACAGCATAAACATGCCCACCTCGTGGCCTCCCTATCTCCATCCTCGACTCCCACATTTGATCTCATCGTCTGTTCCTCTCATGGCCAGTCAAAGGTGTGGGAAAAGCTTGAATAATAGTATTAATTCGATCAAGTATTTCAGGTTTAAATACCTTCTTTTCCAATTTGATTGCAGGTTTATTTGAGTTTCCATGCCTCCAGTTCTCTGAAATTACAGGTTCGACTATGCCTGACTGAGATCAGTTTCTTAGAAAGGTTGAGAAAGAGAAGTGATATAATCTGTATACAAATGATTTTGAAGGTATCAAGTGATCTGCCCACTCAGGATGGTAATTTTGTCATCATCTTTATGAATAGCATTCTCACATAGCCTCCAGGTTTGTGGCAGAACAGCTCTGTGAAATCCTGGAATAGGCCCAATGTGTTCTATTCAAAAAATCAAAAAGGTAACTGGAAACAGCTTTGCAAACCACATAGTCTCCAGATTAATGCAAACTGGTGTAAAAGAAGGGCTTTCCAAAAGCTCCCTTAGAGCCTTTTCCATATGTAACGAGTATGTAATGTGTAATACACTAGCTACCTTTAAAAAAAGTTTATTTCTTTCTTGAGAGTGAGAGACAAAGAGAAAGACAAACATCCTTAACAGTATCTCATGCTGTGAGCCCAGCCTCTACCCGCTGCCACCCACCCTAGCCTTCCCAGCCAGCCAGGATCACAGGCACCTGTACCAGGCACGTACAGGTCAGCCACGGCGCCAAACCCGAGATCTCCCACATGAATGCAGCCTTGTTTGGGCAGCATGTTGTGTTACCACCGCACTGCCAAGCTGGCCCAGATTGACTCTATTTTTGCTATCTTTCCCCATATATATTCTACTATAGAACAACCACATAATGGCAATAATTTACTTGATTAAAAATTTGTTATTCTTTGGGCCAGCCAGCGTGTGGTGGTTAAGGAGATTGGATCCCAACCATGGCTGACTGCATGGTTCAAGTCCCAGTGGCTTGAAAAATGCTGGACATGTGTGTGCCCCAAATTCCAAGAGTAGAAGGAGAAGGATTTTGGGTATGGCCATCCCCCTGGTAGGGGGGTGATTTCTCACTCACTCCCCCCCTTTCTCTCTCTGGTGAGTGCATGCAGCCTATAGCAAACTAAATATACATATGTGTGTGTGTGTGTGTGTATTTCTTAAAGTAAGATATGTTTATTTCCAAAAACTTGGAAAACACAAAAGGAATAGGGAAGGAAATTTAAATTACTATTAATTTCAGAACACAGACATAATCTCTGCAAATGTTCTCTTGTATTTTCTTTAAAACTCACTTGCGTAGGGAACCAGCAGTTAGTGTAATGGCTATGTCGCTGGACTCCCACGTAGTCGACCGCGGTTCGTGTCCCGGACCCGGTGGCTTAAAACTCACGCCGGGCGCGTGTGCGTGCGTGCCCAAGATCCCGAGAGGAGAATGGAGGAGAAGGGATTGCGGCGTGGCCATCCCCCCTGGGGGGTGATTTCTCGCTTTCTGTCTCTATGTCTCTCTCTGTCTGGTGAGCGCACGCGCCCTACAGTGAAAATCTCTCAAAAAAAAAAAACTCACTTGCGTATATATTGTAAAATATAATTGGACATTTTATATATATATATACACATATGTATATATGTTTGTATAATTTTTTCATTTACTGTTACACAAAGGAACATTTTCCTATGATTTTCTCACCAGAGAGACAGAAAGAGAAACTGAGAGAGAAAGTTAGAAATTACCTCCCAGAGAGAATGGCCATGCCCCAGTTCCTTCTCTTCCATTCTCCTCTCTGGATTTTGGGCATGTATGCACACTTGTCCTGCAGGTCCAGGACTTGAACTGCAGTTGGCCATGTGGGAGTCCAGCACCTTAGCCACTATGCCACCTGCTGGCTCTCCTATGATCTTTCAAATAAGTTTATTTATTTATTTCTTCTATAAGCAAGAGAGACAGAGAAAGATAGAGACAGAGAGACAGCATCCACAACAAGGTCTTGAAGCTATAATCTATCCCCAGATCATAGGTAAGTGCAGGCATGGCATTACTCAGGGAGGTCTCTAGATGTGAATCTAGAACCTTTCCAGGTGGGTTATCCTCACAGAGTGTTGAGTTTTCCCATGGCAACCCATCTGCTTCCCAACCCTCATGATGATAATTTTAATGAATACATAATTTTTACTCTAGCATACATGCCACAATTGATTATCCCATGTCTGGATGGTTTGCCAGTTTTGTTGTTACAAACATCTCTATAAATACAGGCTTTTTTCTCTCACAGTAATTTTTTCCCTTGAAACAACTCTCAGGAGAAATATTATTGGGTCAAAAGTTAGGCCGTCATGTCATATCTGAAGCAGCCTGATAACTGGCAGGAAAGCTGCTAGCTTGTTCATCTGGATATCATGTGACTACCCTAGAGCTCATCATTCAAACACACATTAGGCACCAATAGTTGCAAAGAATTCTGCAGGACATCGCCTAACTGAAGCTCAGAACTGAGGCTCAGAGGGTACAGAGGTTAATATTGACACACCAGCCTCCTCTCTGTGATTACCCTTTTCTAGTGAGTCAGGCCACTCCCGGTAGGATAACGCTTGAATTCTCATAGATCTGGAAAGGGAGGCTTCTTCCATGCCCAAACATCTCTGCCATCCCTTGGTGAAGGTCCATAATTCTGATAGTTTTGTCCTACTAATGTAAACTTTCAGAAGTGTTGAATGTAAATATTCCTGAGAAAGGTAGCTCGCTTCTACTCTAGTATAAATGAGCTCTCAATTCTTTCTTGACCATGGGTTTTAATGGGTGAGAGAGAGGGGACACTGGAGCCTGAGGTAAGGAGACAGGATCCTAGTGAGTTTTGTCTGCTTTACACTGTTTCTCCAGGTTGGACCCCTTTCCTTGACCAAGAAAACAGTGGCATCCATCCATAGTGGGTAAATATTAGTACAGGCTAGTAGAACAAAACAATTCTTACTTTGAGATACTATTTCATTTTGAAAATGGCCTCAGGCATCAAGCCTATGAGCAAACTGTTCAACCTTGTTGGGCAATGAAATGGAAATAAGATAACAATTGAATTGGTATGACACTTCAGTGCAAGTGAAAATGTCTAGTTCTAGAAGGCAATTTAGCAATATCAGTCTACAGGATTTTTTAATGGGCATAGAAGATAGACATGTACATTACAAGGATGGCCACTGCAATGTTGTTTATAAAAGTGAAAAGCTAGAAATAGGGAACCAGCAGTTAGCGTAATGGCTATGTCGCTGGACTCCCACGTAGTTGACCGCGGTTCGTGTCCCGGACCCAGTGGCTTAAAACTCACACCGGGCGCGTGTGCGTGCGTGCCCAAGATCCCGAGAGGAGAATGGAGGAGAAGGGATTGTGGCGTGGCCATCCCCCCTGGGGGCTGATTTCTTGCTTTCTGTCTCTCTGTCTCTCTCTGTCTGGCAAGCGCACACGCCCTATAGTGAAAACCTCTCAAAAAAAAAAAAAGTGAAAAACTAGAAATAATTTAAATACCTGGCAAGCCAAGTACAGTAGATCTATACCACTGCACTATTACTCACTAAGTGATGTAGACACTTGTCAACACCAAAAAATTTCCATTGTACTGTTAAATAAAAGAAGCAAGTTATAAAGTAGATTTATCTCATTTTTGTAGAAGATTATAATCATCACAATAATAAAGGCACATATATACCTGGAAAGATAATCCTATGTGTTAAGTTTTGATGATGAAGTAGGATGCCTCTTGTGAGAAGAAAATTATATTTTGTGGTCAGCAGATGACATAGTAGTTACGTTGAACCATGGCTGGACCCGGTGGCTTGAAAATCATGCAAGGTGCATGTGCGTTCATGCCCAAGATCCCAGGAGGAGAATGAAGGAGAAGGGATTGCGGCATAGCCATCCCCTGAGGGGTGATTTCTCTCTTTCTCTCTCCCTCTCTCTCTCTCTCTCTCTCTCTCTCTCTCTCTCTTCAGCGAGTGCACATGCCCTAAGGCAAAAACCTCCAAAAAGAAAAGAGAAAGAAAAAGAGAAAATGTTCTTTTTTGAGGGATCTAAGAAACTCTGCCTGGCTTCCCAAGATTAGGTATGCCCTTGACTTTCCTTCTGGTCCTTTCAGGGCATAGCAGCAAGAAAACTTGTTTCTCTGCAGCTGCACCCAGCTAGCGAGGAGGACCTGTGCCAGCCTGGGAGAAGGTCCTCTGGGCACTCTGACCTCTGTGTAACTGGACACGCCTTCACTATTGTTGCTTCTGGGAAGAGCAGACTTTGCCCAACAGTTCCTATCATTTCCGTTTCCTTCTTTCCTTCTTTCTTTCTTGTTGCCAGAAGTGTGTGCTCTCACCAAGGAGAGGGAGAAAAAGCACCTCCCATAGGGTGTGGTCACACGGCAATCCCTTCTCCATCTCTCCACTCTGTCAAGATTTTGGGCACACACACACACACACACACACAAACACACACACTTTGTTTTTCAGGCTTCCATGTCTGGGATTTGAATTGCCATTAACCATGTGGAATCTGTCTTCTTTAACCACCAGACCATGCGCCTGCCTGCTTTCATTTTCTTATCTCAGTAAAAACAAGTTTGTTTGATGCAATGGGTGAAAATGGGAAACCAGCTTTTCCATGATTTGGTCATAGAAATGGAGTAGTGGGGCATAATGGTTATGTCACTGGACTCCTATGTAGTTGAGCATGATTTGAATCCCAGACCCGGTGGCTAAAAACTCACGCTGGACGCATGTGCATGCCCAAGATCCCAAGAGAAGGACAGAGGAAAGGGATTGCAGCATGCCATCCCCCCAGCGGATGACTTCTCACTTTCTCTCTCAGCCTCTCTCTGTCTCTCCAGTGAGCACACACGCCCTATAGCAAAAATCTCTCTTAAAAAAAAATGCATTGGTGATGGTAAGACAGTCCTTTGAACTTGCCAGGTCTCAGGTTATGGCACAAGATATTTTAAAGTAATTGGTAGCATTGCAGAGACTCCTGCTATGTAAGTATTGCCTTTAAACTCTGCTGTAGTAATGTGCAAACACACTGCAGCTGCCCAGCTACAGAAATGTTACATTTCTTTTCTCTTTTATTCTTTTTTTTTTTTGAGAGATTTTTGCTATAGGATGCATGTGCTCACAGAGAGACAGAGAGACAGAAAGTAAGGAATCACCTACCTGGTGGGATAGCCATACTACAATCCCTTCTCTTCCATTCTCCTCTTGGGATTTCGAGTATACATGCACACACGCCCAGCATCAGTTTTAAGCTGCCAGGTCTGAGATTCAAACCGCAGGTGATTATGTGGGAGTCCAGCGACATAACCATTATGCCATCTGCTGGTCCCAGAAATGTCATTGTCTAACATTTCACATGCAATGGGGCCTTTAAACTGGCATTGGTATAAGACAACAGGGTCTTGGTCCTCTCTCTAAGGGGACTGGGTTTCTCCCTGCCATAATTATGGGATAGCAGGGATATTTCCATCATCCCAGAAACTGGGTTCTAAAAATTGGCATAAAAGAACCTTTTTCTGAATCCCTATGCTACCAGAAACAAATGTTTCAGTCTTTTCCTCTGATGCACAAACTTCCACTCCATTAACTCTGCCACATTTAAGAGAGAAAATTGGGTTCTGGATTTCCTATTCAGGTTCACTGGATTGTGACATACAGTCTTGGTTGAGGTCCCTGAGACAAGTATCTTTACAAGGCCTGAGACTCATCCCAGGGCCCCAATAAGTAAACACTCTTTGTAGTGAGAACTTCCTTTGGTCAACAGTCTGTACCCTGAAAAAGTTAAAGCTATGGGGCCCGCAGCTGTGGTGGCACAGGTAGCAGGGCACCATTGCACAATATTGGAGCCATACAGGAAAGCCTAAGGTTCAGATCCCGGGTTAACCTGAACTCACTGGTGTGTCCATGATCCTGGCTGGCTGGGAGGCTGGTGGGAGGTTACAGGATCAGGGTCCCCTTCCCTTTCTCTCTCATGAAAGAAAGAAAGAAACCTAAAAACAACAACAAAATCCCAAGTGTGACCTTAAAGATTAAGCTGAATAATCAGGAATTACCCATCATAATATAAGAGTGTGAACAAAACAAACAAACAAACAAAGAGTTTGTGTTTAGGTACCAATGTTATGTATAAAATGAAAAGTGTGAGGAACAGTAAATGGCATAAGGGTTACGTGGCTGGTCTCCCACGTAGCTGACTGCACTTTAAGTCCCAGACCTGCTGGCTGAAAACTCACGCTGGGCATGTGTGTGTGTGTGTGTGTGTGTGTGTGTGCTGAAAATCCTGAGAGGAGAATGGAGGAAAAGGGATTGCAGCAGAACCACCCTCTCAGGCGGTGATTTCTCACTTTTTGTCTCTCTGTTTCTCTGGTGAGCACATGTGCCCTATAGCAAAAATATCTCTCTCGAAAAAAAAAGGAAAGTGTGATTGTTTTTTTAACTACATTTTTAAAGGGCTGGTGTTTGTCTTGTGCCTAGGTAGGAAACTCCTAACATCTGACTGCTTCGGGAAGTAACAAGGACTACACCGAACTGACCCATAAAAAGAGAGGGGCCAGGACCATTTCCCCAGGAAGCCTGATCACAGAGAGAGAAAGAAAGTGAGAAAGCAAGCCCCAGGTTCAGAACTCAAACCACAGTCGGCCATGTGGGAGTCAACCTAATCACCTCTCAACAGTCCTACTTCTTGATCCTGTTACGACTGTAATTAAAGCTCAACATGAGTTTGGAGGGGACAAACATTCTACCACAACAGCCCCCCACTGTTCCCTAAACTAGAAAGATTTCCTGACCTAAAATGGAGGGAAATAACAGAAAAGAAGTGGTGGAGTCAGTTGTTTCCCCACGGGGTTCTGAGCTCTGCTTCCATGGCAGGACCTCAGGGAGGGGACTGTGAAGGTAGTTCAGCCAGCCAGAGCCTTTGATGACTTCCCTCAGCATAAGAAAGCAGGCCTCCTGTGGCCCCACTTTGGCAGAGCAGGAGTAAAAATATCCCCCAATTGAAGGTGCCAGGAAGGCAAGAACTCTGACATCGCAGCAGCGACTGGCAAAGACACCGAGTGTCAGAGCCCCAATTGATCCCCAACTTCATAAGGTGTATTTCCTGTACTCCTGGGAACTGGGCACTTGAAACAGAAGCTGAATTGGGAAACAGAAAACTAAAGCCAGTGACATCTTTTGCTCCTGACACACCCCTGCACCACGCTGAGCATTCACGTGAACAGTTCATCCCAGGGTCACAGGCAGCCCTCGCAGAGAGCTGAAGAATGAGTGGTATTTGAATAAGAACAAGCTCAGTGCTGTGTAGGCTTGCTACTGCATGATTTGGGGATGGTCCTCTTCCTATTGCTCATGCTAAGTAAACTGATGCTTGGAAATCAGTATCACAGACAAGGCAGTTCTCCACTTCTCGCCTATTACCTAGGCCTGATTTAGAGACCCCATCCCTCTCGCCTTCCCTGCCTTCCCCTAAGACAAGAGGCTGTCATCTCATACATAACAACTGGAAATCCGAATGAAGAAACATGAAGAACACCTTGACTTTTGGCCTTGCTGGTAGCTATTCACTCATTTGTATTTGCAACTGCATTTGCATGCACCCACAAACCCACAGAAAGCAGTCACCATTGATACCATCTTATCAGTCCAAAGTATCCATATTAAAGATACTTAAAAATATCTAATGGATTAAAAATATTAATGGATCATGGTCACAGTGCTGCACTGGTAGCACTGTTCTGTATTGCTGGAGGCCATGTGGAAGACTGGAGTTTGGTTCCTGAATCAACCTGTATACACTTGTGTGTGTGTGCCTGTGATCCTGGCTGGTAGGGAAGGCTGCAGGGAGGACTGCAGCACCTGTTAAGGATGCTTGTCTTTCTTGGAAGAAAGGAAAAAAGGAAGAAAAGAAGGAAGGAAAGGAGAGAGGGAGGGAGAGAGGGAGGGAAGTTTATTGTAGGGTCCCAAGATCGATTTATCTGGTGGTGACACAGAGAAGACAATGACAATGCAACTGCATAAGAGGCATTTATTTTTTTCCAGCTAGCTGGCGTCCGAGTTTATGCCCGACGCAGCAGGTTGCAACAAGGACTCCAAACCTAGGATAGAGGGGCCTTTTATAGCTCAGGAAGCAATACAGGATATACTGTCAGTAACTTTTCATAGTATGCAGCACACAAGGGAGGGAATATGTGTAGTTAGGGACCAACTGTTATCGCCCACTTGAATTTAGATAAGAACTCTCAGTTCAGGTTAGGTAAACCTTGTTCTGGCGCCTCCAAGTTTGTCCGTCCTGGCGCCACCCGACCCACCCGTCCTCTGTTAATTCGTGAATTCCTGTGCTCTGTTTGTTCGTGAATTCCTGTGTCCTGTTAATTCACGAATTCCTGTGTCCTGTTTGTTCACAAATTCCTGTGTCCTGTTAATTCGCGAATTCCTGTGCCCCATCCTAGAACCCCTATCTTCGTGGTGAATACGCTAACTCGGCCTATGCTAACTCAGCCTGCAGCCCTAGCAAGGGTGTTCATGCTAAATCAGCCTAAACTAACTCAGTCTAACATATGCAAATTATGCTAAATTGCCTATACTAACTCAATCTAACATATGCTAATTCAGCCTAACATTTACAAAATTGTGGACCAAAGTTTCAAGAATTGTCTGTAACTTTTGTGGCCACTAGAGAGATTTGTAGCATGTTACTGGTTAAATTATTAGCAAGGGCTTTCAGCTTCATTTGTCCACTTTGTCACTCATTTATTCATTTTGTATTAATGTGCAACTAGACAGACATTGGAGACATAAAGATGAATAAAACAAAGCTTCTACCCTCTAAGTACTCACCAGCAATAAACTTCATGCCCAAAATACTGATAGTGCATTTGTCCCATATGTAGGTGCTGTTTTTACAAACTTAATATAATTTCCTTTTTTTCTTTCTTTCCTTTTTTTCTTTTCAATTATGCAGTCATGTTTCCCACATCTGGGGAAATCACAGGAGTCAGCACATCTGGAGTGCAATAGATAAGCCTCACCCGAGGAAAACCACCTTCATGATCATGGTATCTGCCCTCCAGGTAAGTATTTCCTGCTTTTTTTTTTTTTTTTTTTTTGAGAGAGAGATTTTTGCTGTTGAGTGCATGTACTCACCAGAGAGACAGAGAAAGATAAAAAGCAAAAAATCACCACCCCAGGGAGGATGCTCTCACTGTAATCCATTCTCCTCTGGGGATTTTGGGCACACACATGCCCAGTGTGAGTTTTAGGCTACCACAGTCTCAGACCACAATCAACTGCATGGGAATCTAGCAATATAACTATTATGCCATCTGCTGGTCCCTACTTTAATATTCTTGACAATGAAGAAAACTTTTTTGGGGGGGGAGTCTGGCAAGTGGCATGGTGAATAAAGGTGTGGAAACATGGTCGACTGCGGTTTGAGTGCCAGACCTGGCGGCTTGCTTTCTTGCCTTCTCTTTCTCTCTCTGTCACTGTCACTGTCTGGTCAAATTAAAAAATAGTAATAATAATAAATGGAATTAAATAAATAAATAATCCTTTTTTATAAAAGGAAAGCATTTTTTTTGTTGTTTTCTTATTTCTTCTATGAATAAGAAAGACAGAGACCCCCCAAAGGGGTCTTAATGATGTGATTCACCCCCAGTTCCAGCTAGCCCTGGATCATGGGTATGTACTCAGAGGTCTCTGGATCGGAATCCAGATCCTACATACATGGGTCAGCCTGCAGAACATCAAGTTTTACCACTGCTCCATCATCAGGCTCCAGTTACAAAATCTTTATTAGAATTTTTAAAATTTTAGGGACCAGCAGTTAGCCTAATGGCTATGTCGCTGGACTCCCACGTAATCGACTGCGGTTTGAGTCCTGGACCCCGTGGCTTAAACTCGCGCCAGGCGCACGTGTGTGTGCCCAAGATTTCGAGAGGAGAATGGAGGAGAAGGGCTTGTGACATGGCCATCCCCCCCGGGGGGTGATTTCTCACTTTCTGTCTCTGGCTCTGTCTTTCTGGCAAGCGCACATGCCCTATAGCAAAAATCTCTCTCCAAAAAAAAGAATTTTTAAAATTTTGATATTGGGCTGGCAGATGGCGTGGTCATTAAGATGTTGGACTCCCACATGGCTTACTGTGGTTCGAGTCCCGGACCTAATGACTTACTTTCTCACTTTCTCACATTCTCTTTCTGTCTCTCTCTGGTCAAATTAAAATAATAATAATAATGGTGATGATGAATAAAATTGAGAAAGATAATCTTTTGAAATAAAGAAAAATCCCTGCTCAGAATTAACCTCTGAATAAATGAAGTGGCTTATATAAAAATAAAAAACTGGTATCAAGACCTGTGCACAAAAGGGGTATATTTTTTCAAGAGCTATTTAAGGCCACACTTAAGTGTATTTTGAATGTTTATTTAGATCAGCTTGATTGACTATAAATGTAGCTATGTAGCCTGGCACAGTGCCTGATATATAGTCACTCAATAAATTATAGTCACGCTGTATTGATCATCAACTCTGTGCCAGGCCATACACATAAGAGAATTGACATAATTCCTTATTGGGGTGAGAAACAACAAAATGCTTTGAAATAGTTGTGGTAGGATGGGATATCAAATACCAAGACCCTAACCCTAGCCTTCCACTTACCCTTTACCCCACCCATGGTAGACATTACTAACTGATCACAAGTCTTTCCCAACGAGCCTGAACTTAGTCTCAGAATCTGTCTCTCAGTAAAAGATGTAACCTATTCGCCATTTCTAGGATGGGAGGAAGAGACTGAGAATCTAGAGATTCTTTCCTATTTTGTCTCTAGGTGAGTCTGTACTGCTTTCAGGCAAGTTGTTCACTGTCTCTGATCCTGTGTCTCCCCACCCATACATTGAGATCATAGGTACCCCCAAATATCCTGTACAGCTCTTATGGGGGGTTCGTTTTATTTCTTCCATAAGTGAGAACAAGAGGAAAAGACAGAGAGACAGAAAGGAATGGAGATACAGCACCCCCAAGAGGGTCCCAGTACTGGAGTCCACCCCCCAGCCTTCATCCAGCCCTGGATCAGGGGTAAGTGTGCCCAGTGTATGCAGGGCAGTCTCTGGCTTGAAGCAGGTACTTCCTCATGTGGGAGTGCCTCCTAGAGCATCTTGTTTTACTACTGTGGCTCTGTCTAACCTCTTAAAGTTTATTTATTCTTATGGATAAATAAATAGAGAGAGCACACATTTGCCTTGACAGAGCCTCACCATGTTGAGATTGTCCCCTCAACCTTCCAGCCAGCCAGGGTTGCTGTGCCTGGTGTGTTTAGGTAGTCCTGAGATCTGAACCCCCGTTTCCCATATGGCCCCAGAATTGCCCAGTGGTGACCCACCACACATAACTGGATCAGCTCTTACTAAGTTTAAATGTCATGCAGGGCGACGAAATACTTTGAAGGGTGAAAAGAGCCAAGCACTTCCAAGAGGGTAGCAAGAGTGCTTAGAATTCACAAAAACAAAAGTAGTATCTTTTTTAAAAAAAAAGTAAAATCTTGTTCAATTTTTTTTTAATTTGACTAGAGATTTTTTTTAATTTGACTAAAGAGGAATAGAGAGAGTGAGAGAGAGAGAGAGAGTGAGAAAGCAAGTTGCCTAGGTCCAGGACTCAAACTGCAGTCGACCATGTGGGAGTCCAGTGTCCTTAACCATCACACCACCTGATGGCCCCCAACAGTAGTATCTTTGCTGAGGTGAGTGTTCTATTCATTCCTATTTGGAACAGAAAAGATCCTGTTTCAGAAGGACTTCTTTCTTCCTAGAAAGGAAAAGGAAAAGAGAAGAAGTTGGGCCAACTAGATGGCATGGTGGTTAAGGTGGCCAGATCCCCTACGGCTGATTGCACATGGACCACGTGTGCATGTGTGCATTCCCAAAATCCCAAGAGAAGAGAGGAGGAGAAGGAATTGTGGCATAACCATCCATCCTGGGGGGTGGTTTCTCACTTTTTCTGTTTTTCTTCATGAGTACACTCACTCAATAGCAAATTAAAAGAGAGAGAGAAGAGGAAGCAAAATGGAAAATGAACAAAGGATACAAGTTGGAGTCAGAGGCATCGGTCCATCTCAGCTCCACTTCTTACCAGTTGTGAAGTTCGACATGGGGTACCAAAGCTTCTCTGAGCCTCACATTCCTCACCCACTAAATGGAGCAAACAAAACCCTACTTGCACAGTTATTGGAAGTGTGGGAGTATTCATACTTTTGAAGGGATCTAGCGCAGGGCCAGGTATATACGTGACAGGGACCCGGTGAACGCCCTGCTCTGGTGAGGGAAAGGAGCCGCAGCTTGGAAGCAGTCCAGTCTCGCACAGGGTAGAGATTTAGGTAGAGATGGTTATGTTCTCATCGACCCCTCAATCTCTTCCTTCTTCCATCCACTTCGTGCTGAGCAGGGAGAGTATACATTCTTGTCTGATCTAAAGGTCACTATGGAGACAAAGAGGCATTTTGCATGATGTGATTTGAACAGCTGCCTAGCTTCTCACTTGCCCCATATAATTTTTAAATATCTCTTAAAAAAAAAAAAAAGAAAGAAAGGGGAGGGCCAGAAGGTGGCATGGTGATTAAGGTTGCTGGTTGACCACGATTTGATTCCCAGACCTGGCAGCTTGCTTTCTCATTTTCCTGTTCTCTCTCTTTCTGTCTCTCTCTGGTCAACTTCAAAAAAATAAAAATAAAATATAACAATGAATAAAATTAAACAAAAAAAATTCATTCTTTTTTCTTTTAAAAAAGAACTTTAGCTTCATTAAGCTTTTGAGTCTCTTTTTAGGGAACTTCTGCTCATAATTCTGAGTACTCTTGAGTGCTAGGTGGGGAAGCAGGTCTCCCAGGACAATCTGAAGCAGTTGTGAAGTAGAAGAATGAGTGCCCCAGAGAGAAGGTGTGCCCAGCATTCTGTGCACAGAGGCTGGGGAGAGAAGCTTGGGGCCCCTGTCTTTTAGGAAGTTATCACAGAGGTCTAGGAGCCCTGGAATCTTTTGCATGGTTCCCCCCTGCATGCCCAAGTTTTGCTCATCTCTGTGGGGCCTGTTCAGCCCAGTCTTGTCCTCCTGGGAGCTCCAGCAGTGCTATATCTCTCCCTTTCTTGGGCACTTCATAGCACTGGGACTTAGAGTCACATCTGTGGAGAGACATGACTTCATCTGTCATCATTCTTCCCCTGATTTGGGCTTTAGACACTGACTCAGAGTCCTCCAAACCACAGTCTTCCTTGCTTCTACAAAGCTCTGGCTGACTTCCCAAGGTCATCCTTCCTGCCCTGACTGTTCCTCTGAGAGTGGATGCACCTATGAGAGCACTTACCATCCGTGGTAAGGTTCCCTCACTCTCTTGTCTTTCTTCTGCTCTGATCTGTGGGTCCTGCGAGGGCAAAGACTTATCTTGGCTCCTGCTGTATCCTGAGTATCTAAAACAGAACCTGGAATGTAGGAGGTACTCAAATATCAATGGACTGTCATCTCTCCTTTCTGGCCTGTGAGCTCTTAGAGAAGGGGAACTGCATTTTTAAATCTCTTTAAACCTCTGCTACACATATCTATTGTAGTGCCGTACCTGCTTCATCAATAAATGTTTGATGAATGAGTGAACGTCATATAAAATGGGCAGATTCTCTAGGTATCTCAGTAAAGGCTACAAATAACAAGGGATATAATGTCCTGACTATTTGCTAGATTCCCTTCAGATCCACTTCTACCCTTGCCCATCCTCTTCAATACTCAGGAAGCTGATCTTTGTTTGACTGTACCAACGGGTTCTTTGTCCTCTGGTAGGATTCAGTCAGTGGGAGGCATCAGTATATTAGAGAAAAGGGAGGGGCCAGCAGGTGGCATAGTGGTTAAGTGCTGGACTCCGACATGGCTGACTGCAGTTCGAGTCCTGGACCTTGTGGCTTGAAACTCATGCCAGGCACATATATACATGTGCCCAAAATCCCAAGAGGAGAATGGAGAAGTGATTGCAGCATGG
>NW_006159849.1:124606-152433 GCF_000334495.1 Tupaia belangeri chinensis
GTGATTTTTTTTATATATATATATATATGTGTGTGTGTGTGTGTGTGTGTGTGTGTGTGTGTGTGTGTGTCTTTGGCCAGCATATGCACCCTATAACAAAAATATCTCTTAAAGAAAAAGAAAGAAAAAAAGGGATAAAAATGAAGTCTAGGTATAGTTGAACTTAATTATTCATAAGTTGAGTATTCACAAATTTGCTTACTTGTTAAAATCCATTTGTAACCATAAAATTAATACTTTGATTACTTTTGTGATCATTCATGGACATGCACAGAATGGTTAAAAATTTTAATCACCTAATGTGTACATCCCCAGCTGAGGTCAAACAAGGTAGCTCCCACCTTCTTGTTTCAGTTTAATGTAACATTTTTCACATTTTGTGCTTTTCATTGGTAATTTTGATGTTTAAAAATGGTCCCCATGGGTAGCACTGAAATTACCGCGAAGTGCTGTCTAGTGTTCCTATGTTCAGGAAGGACTTAATGGCGACATGCCTTATGGAAAAAGCAGTTGTTAGATTCCTACATTGAGGCATGAGTCATAGTGCTGTTCATCATGAGTGCCAAGTTAATGAATCAAGAATATACATTATGGGACCAGCAGTTAGCGTAATGGCTATGTCGCTAGACTCCCACGTAGTTGACCGCAGTTCGAGTCCTGGACCTGGTGCTTAAACTCATGCCGGGCGCGTGTGCGTGCATGCCCAAGATCCCGAGAGGAGAATGGAGGAGAAGGGATTGTGGCATGGCCATCCCCCCGGGGGGTGATTTCTTGCTTTCTGTCTCTCTGTCTCTCTCTGCCTGGCAAGCGCACGCGCCCTATAGCAAAAACCTCTCCAAAAAAAAAAAAAAAAGAATATACATTAAATATGTGTATCTTATTTTTCCTTTTAAGTTTTGCCAGAGGGCATGTGTGCTCACCAGAGAGAGACAGAGAGACAGAAAGTGAGGGGAAGAAAGCACCTCCCAGTGGAGCATATCGGGCTCAGTGCTTTCTCCTCCATTTCTCTATCCTGTTGACATTTGCGGCATGCGTGCACTCTGCATGTTTTTCTTTTTTCTTTCTATCTTTCTTCTTTTTTTTCTGTTTTATCTTTCTTCTTCTTCTATTTTATTTTTATATATTTATTTGTTTATTTTTGCTATAAAGTGCTTGCACTCTCCAGAGAGAGATATGGGCATGGGTGGGGAGTGAGAAATCACCTCCTGGAGGATGGCACACCACAGTCTCTTCTCCTGTAGTCTCCATTCAGGATCTTGGGCATGTACGCACCATCTACTGGCCCACACCCTGCATGTTTTTCAAGCCACTGGGACTGGGATTCAAACTACAATTGGCTGTATAGGATCTGGCTCTCTTAACCACTAGTCAGTGGGACCAACCCAGGCTTGAAACAGAAATGCATGTGAAACAAAATTATATATTGATTGCCAAAAATGTGGTGTCCAGAGACTGGCAGGAACCTAACCATGCATTTCCCTTGGGAGCAGTGGTTCTATGTTTACTGAATCAGTGTTTATATTGTAGAACATAGCTACTGGGTCGGGAAAGGTATGATGCATTTTTGCATAGAAAAACAGAAAACATGTCATGACTTTCTCAATGACCTAATATTATGAATGATGAGAACTAACAATACTTTTTTTAAAAAAAAGACTTATTTTATTTAACTTTGTTTATTTATTTTAATTTGACCAGATAGGGACAGAAAGAGAGAGAGAAAGAAAGTGAGAAAGTAAGCAGCCAGGTCCGGGACTCAAACTGCAGCTGTCCATGTGGGAGTTCAGTGCCATTAACGACCCCACCACCTGTCAGCCCCCAAAAACTGACAATACTTATTCCCCAGGCAGGCTTCTACCTAATGGGCAGGCATGTGGTTGACTCAATCCATTTATAGAACACCAAAACTCCTGTTGGTGCGTCTTCTCTAGAGTTATGACTATTGCCATAGTACCATGGAAGCAGTTCCCTCCGTCTCCACGTCCCTTTGGGCCTGGGGTGGTAATAGAGCCCTCCTGTTGCCAGCCCTGGTGCTTCACCATCCTGTGCTCATTTCCCTGCATCTTACCCACACCTCTGTAAATACTTCTTTTATTAAACTCCTTTCTCACCCCCATTTAAGTGTACCATCTGTTTCCAGCCAGAATCCTGACTAACGCTGACAGTTCATGGAGAATCTCAGCTGTTTTCTTTCTAGCACCTAGATATATATACTAGCAGGATCCCCTTTCCTCCCACTTGCCCACAGCGAATCTTTACTCTGAGGAATTCCTTTCTCCCCATTGTTAGTCTGACTAGAAAATGACAGTCCCAACTCTAGGGTAGTGCTACTCAGTGTGGTCCCCAGGGCCAGCAGCAGGGTCACCCCCTTGGGAGCTGGTTAGAAACACAAAATTTGAGGCATCATAGATTCACTGAATCTGAAATTCTGGGGAATTTCTGGAATCTGTGTTTCCAAAATCCTCCAGGTGATTCTTAGGCACAATTAAGTTTGAAAACCACTTCTGAGTGCTGGCAGGTGGTATGATGGTTAAGGTGCTGGACTCCCACATGGCCAACCTTGGTTTGAGTCCCAGACCTGGCAGCTTGCTTTCTCACTTACCCTTTTTCTCTCTCTCTGTCACTCTCTGGTCAAATTTTTAAAATAATAATAATGCAGGAACGCAGGAGTGCAGGGGTTATCGGGCTCACACTTGCAGTGAGACACAGGTTCTTATCCCATGCTCAGGAAGAATTAGAGTGATGGACACAGAGAGTAGGTATAGCAAAGCAGGAAGTTTATTGAAGGAGAGGGAAGGATAAACAGAGCTTCCGAGAAGGGAGAGGTCCCAGAAAATGAGTTGCCGAGGAAGAACTGTGGTGAGGGGTTTTTATTTGGGTCAGGAAGGGCTTTGTACGGACTTGTTCTAGGTGGGGCTTATGCATGCATTCCCCTCCTGCTGGGAAGGTGCACATGTTGGATGGGTCCAGTTATTCTCCTAATTTTAGAGTTGGGTACCAGGGTTAGGAATTTTGTTTTGTTTTAGAGAGATTTTTGCTATAGGCAGAAACAGACAGAAAGCAAAAAATCAACCAGCAGGGATGGCCATGCCGCAGTCCCTTCTCCTCCATTCTCCTCTCAGGGTTTTGGGCATAGGCACATACATGTGCCAGGAATGAGTTTTAAGCCGCCGGGTCTGGAACTCAAACCGTGGTCGACTATGTGGGAGCTTAGTGATGTAACCACTACACCATCCACCTTTTCAAGGAGATTCTTTGTCTAGGAGCTTTGGGTCATTATTTATTCCAGAACAAGATTTACATGTCTAAGATCAAAGGAATATGGTGACCGGGAGAGGAGGAATTGTCAGGAGCCACACAGAGTGGTCCTCCTGGGGAAGAAGGGGCTGCTCTGTCTACCTGTAAATGGAGTCCAACTCCTGTCTCAATAATAATAATTAGGTAAAATAAAATAAGTAATTCTTGTGTTGTATGAAAGGAGAGAAGGTTAGTACTCCCCTTGACAAGGATGGAAGAGGCCCTCAGGCCTGACAACACACATACAGTTAGGGCATTGCCACCTACTTCGTGGCCTCTAACCAATGTTGTTGTTTTTAATTTTTTTAATTTAAATAAAAAATTAAAAAATAATAAATGATTTTTTCCTTTTTTTTTTTTAAGAGAGAGAGATTTTTGCTATAGGGCTAGAGCACATGTGCTCTCCAGAGAGACAGATAGAGACAGAGAGACAGAAACTGAGAAATCATCCCCCAGGAGATGACCATGCCACAATCCCATCTCCTCCATTCTCCTCTTATGATTTTAGGCATGCATGCACATACACCAGCTTAAAGCTGCTAGGTCCAGGATCTGAATCATGGTCGACTACATGGGAGTCCAGCGATGTAACCATTGTGCCATTTGCTGGTCCCAAACAAATAGTTCTTTTTAAAAGAAAGAAAACCACTTCTGGGAAAAAAAAAAAAAGGCATGGATATAGTGGGAGGAGAGGCAAAGAGCAGGTATTCAGGATCCTTACCAGAGTCTCTTAACTCCTGTCTTGTTTTCTGGCTCTCATTTCTCAAGGCTGAACCAAATCTAGGACCACACACACAACCTGGAGTGCCAAATCCTTTGAACCCTATCCTGGAAGCTGTTTCTAACCAGCAGAGCATAGCTCCTTATAGGATGGAAGTTCACCACTAAAACCTCAGGCATGTCATAGTGCAGTCACCGGGCAAGGGGGAAAATAAGTGACATGATGAAGGGGATCAGAGTATGCCACCGCTCCCAATATGTCAATTTGGCCCATTGAGTATTTTGAGCAATTGGGAAACAGTAGATCCAAGAAAAACTTTCTCCTCTCCCCCTTTCTGCCTGAAAGCAACACATAAATTCCCTTTTGTGAAGGTGACATAAATTACCACCTTTTTCCTGTGCTAGAGATGAACAGCTGGCACTGAGATGAGTCTGCATATAAACAGACTTAACTAAAATAACTCTTAATTTTCAGTAGGTTCCCCACGTACTTTCTAGTCACTAGGACCCCAAATTCCCTTTCCTTACCTTTTGTTAAAGTGGTATATAAGTCCCAAATCTAACCACCATGTTGAGTTTTCACTTCTTTTCTATGAAGGTGCCAAATATGTCAAAATATTAACATCCATAAAATAGATGTTGTTCCTCCTGTGAATCTGTCTTTTGTCAGTTTAATTCTCAGGCCCAGACACTGAACCTAAAAGGGTAGAGGAAAGGGATTTTTTGCCTCTCTAACAGTGAAAAGAACTGACATGTGGGATGGTCCAATTGAAACTGAGCAGGGATCCCCTAAGAAGGCTGGGTCCTCAGTTTCTCCTGTTAAAGAATAGGTAAGAATTTCACAAGCTGAAAATTAGTAAGCGCTGAACTCAAAATAAAGTGTATTTTCTAAGGTTCTTGGAATACAAAGTCCATTTACATTGTAATGGTGTTGAAGAAAACAGAAGGCCTCTAACGCCAATGACCCCACTAGAGCTTTACTCTCAAGTCTGTGCCCAAAAACGGGTTATATAGGCTGAGTCAAGGAGATTGCAGACAGGAAGCATCGCAAAACAGTTGCAATCCAGCTTGTAGTATTTCTGCCCAACCCCAGTCAATTTACAAAGGTGGGATAGAAATTCTTCCTGTTTGCAAGCAGTTAGCAAACAGGATCCATATCATTGGCCCAGTGTAAGGGATAAGACTTCAGACTTTGGTTATGATAATGAAATAACACTGACCAGAATAAGGGTGATTGGATCTCTAAATCTCACTTAAAGGAAAGTTAAGGTTTTTATTTCAATATTTAAGATATTTTGTCAGATGGGACCTGCTGGCTCTAAGCTCGAAAGACTCCAGGCTGAATGGCTCTAGAAACCAGAACATCAATCAAGAATGCCCATGAGGTGATCATGCCCTCTTGAACCAATCACTGAACTGATCCTCTGCCCCTAATTTTGTCCTTAAAAACGCATGTGAGGAACACCTTGGGGAGACTGGGTCGTTTTAGCATGAGCTGCCCTCTCTCCTTACTTTGCGCTTTGCAATAAAGCTGTACTTCCCTTCATCACACCATGTGCCTATGGTTTGGTTTTTATAGCGCTTGGGTGAGTGAACCTGATTTAGTTGATTTAGGTGATTTTAGTTTGGCAACAGTTTATTGCCAACCCAGAAGGGACTAAGGTCCTGTGTGGGTATCGCACCTAAGCTATAGCAGCTGTTGGCCAATGGCCACCCTCAAAACTCCTCCTGCAGCTGCCTGAGCACCTTGTCTCAGGGACAGTCCTGCGTGATTGGCCACCAACCAGGTGCAGTTAACCCATGGCGATTTCAGTTTTGTGGTGAAAGAAACACGGCATTGGATTGGATTTGGTAAACATCTGATAAATTATGGGAGTCTTGTGTGATGACAGCAAGGCCTACAGCCATAAGGCCTGTAGGTATTTGGTTTCTTTTTAGACAGAATGCTTATTTGGAGAGTTTTCCTCCATTTGGCTAACAGGCAGCTATGCGTCTCCCTTTAGACGTTTGGTTTCTACTTTGACAGAACGTTTGGTGTGATCTGCCTTTTTGGAAACAGGAACAAGAAGCCTTGAGAGATCATTTGGAAATTTGGTAACCTGTAAATTTGATTTTATAAGTTTAGTTTGAACCAGCCATGACTAGGACATCATTATGGGCAACTGAGAGAAAGCTCTATTCCATCTTGTAGCCCTAGGATGTATTTTGTAGAATTGGGAACTTTTAGTTATGACTCTAAAGAATGGAAAAAAAGACAACTCTTATGTAACATTATTTGGCCCCAGTGTTCCCTAGGATCCAGGAAACAGGGGCCAAAGAATGGGTGTTTAAATTAGGTAACTACTGGTCAGAATTGTTTTGTGGGAAAAAAATAATATGCTGAGAATTTTAGTTAGAAGGGGTGCTCACTAACTCTGTGAAAATAAATGAGCATTCATTTTTATCAGTAAAGTCAAGAGCAGATGTAAATAGTCTTCTGATACTACCCCTCTGCCTGTTCTTGGAACAGGAAAAAAGGGATTAAAAGCGTGACCTTTGGCCTAGAAAGGCTAGGTTCTTTGCATCTTCTCCCCCACCCCTCCTTAGGGTAACTCCAGGCCTCCTTTGCCCTTCAGAGTGTACAACTTCCGGTAGTTTGACCTGTCTTAAAGGGGCAGTTTGTGTGGTTCCTATGTGCACGGGTATACTCTAAATGTCTGTGTGCCTTTTCCTTTACTGATATGCCTGTGTGTCAGTCTTTGTGTGTGTATGTGTGTGTGTGTGTGTGTGTGTGTGTGTGTGTGTGAATCTCAGGGCAATTTCCTTGGCCCCTATAGATTTGGCGTGCTGAACAGGGTAAACCAAAGCTGCTCTGCTCTTCTGGAGGTCACAGCCAAGAAACTCAGTACCTGACAAGCCGGCAAAAATGGGTAAGAACTTAACAGTCAGACCCTTGCTCTCTGTGGAATTCAGTTCAATAAATAGTAAAAATCATTGTTTAGTTTCTTTTCTAAATTAAGACACATGGGAGAAAGAGATTTGTATGGAATAGTCCCACCTGGGTATAGTGACCATAGTGACCATAATGTTCTTTTTTTTTTTTTTTTTTTAAAGAGATTTTTGCCTAAGGGTGTGTGTGTTCAACAGAGAGAAAGACAGAGACAGTGACAGGAAAAGTGAGAAATCATACACACACACACACACACACACACACACACGCACACCCGGGAGGGATGGCCACACCACAGTCCATTCTCCAGAATCTTGGGCATGCATAAATGCTAACCCAATGTGATTTGGGGGTTACCAGGTTCACTACTCGAACCTGGTTGGCCATTTGAGAGTCCAGTGCTGTAACTACAGCGCCATCTCCTGGTCCCTACAGTGCTTTTCTTTTTTTTTTTTTTTTTTTTTGGAGAGATTTTCACTGTAGGGCGCGTGCGCTCGCCAGACAGACAGAGAGAGACATAGAGACAGAAAGCGAGAAATCACCCCCCAGGGGGGATGGTCACGCCGCAATCCCTTCTCCTCCATTCTCCTCTCGGGATCTTGGGCACACACGCACACGCGCCCGGCGTGAGTTTTAAGCCACCGGGTCCGGGACACGAACCGCGGTCGACTACGTGGGAATCCAGCGACATAGCCATTACGCTAACTGCTGGTTCCCCCTACAGTGTTTTTCTGATGTGAGCACTTATGTGTTTTTCCCCTGCCTGTAAATGATCTCTATTTCTGTGTCATATGTCCTAAGGGGGACAGAACACAGACCTAGAACTCATGAAGCCCATTGTTCAAGCTGGACCCCACAGGCTGGCAAATTTTGCAGTTCTCATCAGGCCAGCACCTGTCTGGACTAACTTTGCTGTGGGTCCTCCTCGAAGATTGGATGAGGTTCTTCTGTCCTCTTCTATCTTTGAGAGCTCAATTCGTGACCTAACAGTCATTCTCTCTTGTTATCTGCCATCTCAATAGTGTGGCTTACAGGTGACCAGCCTGAAAAGACTGGGGATATTGTAATATTCACGGAGCACACTTTTTGTACCAAATGTGCCAAGTTCTCAATAATTGGTCTTAATAAAAAGTTCCACCCATAAAGGATTTTGTTGCCTGTTCTTTGTTAACTGGTTAGTGGTCCTGAGGCAAGAAATGGCCAGCCAGGCCCCTGCAAGATAAGCAACACAGCTCAGCAACTGAAGGCCAGCTAAGGAGGGAGGATGCTCAGCAGCTGAAGCCTAGCTAAGGAGAGGAGGTTGTCACTCTCCAGGGACAAGGAAATTGCTGGATTCTGAATTCCTTGTGGTCTGGAACGGTTGCAGCTTTCCCCCAGCCATCCGTCACCTATGCCTACGCGCTTATCGGGCTGACCTTCCCTGTTAGAAACCAGTATAACCTCTTTCTCTACCCCAGATCTGGGCCCAGAGCTCTACGCTGGGTCTGCCGGCGTAATAAAGCTGAGTTCTACTCTCCGAGTGGTATTTGGTTTCTTGCCAGTCTGTTTCTGCAACAGTTTAAGTCTATATACTTTGATATCTTGTTGTATATGTTATAAAGAAGTTAAACACAATCGAATCCTTTAACAACTGTGTTGTAAGAAAGTATTTCTAGGTATCATAAATGTATGTTAAAATTCAAAGATAATGGTAATCCAAACAACTATGTATCCAAAAGATACAGAAAAAATTATGATGTTTTTGGTGAATAGGAAATAAAAAGAGGTGAGGGTATGTTTTTGTTCAAGAGTAGTTTTGTCTGATGTAGAAGATATTCAAAAATTGTTTTAGAGCAAGTGAGTGAAAAGGGAATATTATAGATAAAACTATAAAAAGTTGAAAAAAGGAAATGTGGAATCTTGAAAGGTAAAACTAACTAGAATTGACTGAATTTATTCTAAAATGCTGATAAAGCCTAAAATTTGTTTTATTTTGTTTTTATATAATACAAACAAAAGTAAGCCAAGTTTGTTTTTTTTTTTAACTTTTTGAGTATAAGGAAGAAAAGAAAAATTCTATGTGCCTTCTACTGTCTTAATCTGGTTATTAGCTTTTTATGTAGATAAAAACTCTGATTCTACTCTATTAAAGATTAAAAGGGTTTTTATATATATATATAGCTATGCTTTAAATCTTTTTTAATTTGTCACTTTGGTTAAATAAGTGACAGATAGTGACAGTGACCTGACCCTGTTTTGACCAAAGGTTATAAACTTTTGATATTTGACCAAATTCCCAAGTCAAATTTCAGTTCCAGCTTAGGTTTTTTTTCCTCAAACTAATTTTTGGAAATTCTTAACAGGGTCCTGGGATATCTAAGAAAGACAGATTAGACATTCTGAAATGTTGAAAATATAAGGGAAATATCGTCAAATATCAAAAGGTGTTTAGCTCTCTGTGTATACAAATTTATGTCAATGGGTGTTCCAAAATTGTATGAGATTCTTAAATATCTGTTATGTATGAGTATGTTATTAGTCATACTTGTAATGCTAAATAGTTCTAATGGAGTTTGTTACAGAAATGATCAAATTTGTCAATTTGGGGTTATGGTAAAATCAGATCTTGAACCATGGCCATTTTAAACTTTGTTGTCCATAGTTAATTAATTTATTCTGATACTCTTTCCAAAACATTTTGTAATAAGCTACAATCCAAAAATTGCCTCTTTTAAGAAAATTAATGAAAAAGAATCTGATAAATACTCTCAAATATAGGTTTTTTATAACATTGAGATCATATTTCTGAACTTCCAGGATTTAAATTGAAAGATTGGACCACAGTAACATTGCAAACTCAGCAGAAGAGAAAAGAGATTAATTACATGAGACTGAACTGGTGAAAAAAAATTTTATGACTTTGACTAAAGCATTACCATGGTCGACTACATGGGAGTCCACCGACATAGCCATTGTGCCATCTGCTGGTCCCCGTAATGCCTTTTTTTATTTTTCTTTTAGTAATGATTCAGAGTCACCCTATCTAGTATTGCAACTACAAGGCTTGGTTTTATAAATCCTACTGCCACAGACTTAAGAGCTAGACTAATTTTGAATAAGCATGAAAGTATTAAAGGATTTGACTACAGAAGAAAGTTTTGTTTTGGACTTATTTAAAAAATGTTTTATTCATTTATTATGTTTCTTGTAAACAACAATATAGCTTTAAAATCCTTGTAGAGGGCTAGTGGTATGGACCAGACAGTTAGTTCTGTATGTGGAAAGCAGGATCCCACATGGCTGATCATAGTTTTTTATTTTGTTTTGTTTTTCTAAAAAGGTTTTTGCTGGGACCAGCAGTTAGCGTAATGGTTATCTCGCTGGACTCCCATGTAGTCGACCATGGTTCAAGTCCCGGACCCGGTGGCTTAAAACACGCCGGGCGCGTGTGCGTGCGTGCCCAAGATCCCGAGAGGAGAACGGAGGAGAAGGGATTGTGGTGTGGCCATCCCCCCTGGGGATGATTTCTTGCTTTCTGTCTCTCTGTCTGTCTCTGTCTGGCGAGTGCACACGCCCTATAGCAAAAACCTCTCCAAAAGAAAAAAAAGGGTTTTGCTATGGGACCAGCAGTTGGAGTAATGGTTATGTCACTGGACTTCCATGTAGTCGACTGTGGTTCGAGTCCCCGACCCGGTGGCTTAAACTCATGCTGGGCACGTGTGCATGCGTGCCCAAGATCCCGAGAGGAAAATGGAGAAGGGATTGTGGTGTGGCCATCCCCCCTGGGGATGATTTCTTGCTTTCTGTCTCTCTGTCTGTCTCTGTCTGGCGAGTGCACACGCCCTATAGCAAAAACCTCCCCCCAAAAAAAATAAAAAGAAAGAAAAAGAAAAAAAGAAAAGAAAAGAAAAAAGGTTTTTGCTATAGGGCTCTTGTATTCATCACAGAGACATGGAGAGAGATGGTGAGAGCAAAAGTGAGACATCACCTCCCAGAATTGATGGCCATGCTGCAATTCCTTTTTCACTCTCCTCTCGGGATCTTGGGCACGCGTGCACACGACACACACACACACATACACACATATTCAGCATGGTTTCAAGGTACCAGGTCCAGGACTCGAACCATGGTCAGCCATGTGGAAGTCCAACAGCCATGTGGAAGTCCAGTCACCACGCTACCTGCTGTCCTCCCACCATAGTTTGTTTTCTGGCTCTGGTAGCTTGAGAAACACACTGAGCACATGTGCATGCCTGCCCGAGATCCTGACAGGATGAAGAAATGGAGGAAGAAGGATTGCAGCATGGTCCTGGCCCATGGTGTATGGGGGGTGGGGGAGGTGCTTTCTCTCTATTGCTATCTGATGAATACATATACTCTATGGCAATAGTCTTTTTTTTTTTTTTATCGTGGAAAAGTGTGTATTTAGAATTAGCCAGCTGGACTCGCTTTAGATTATCCCAATTTTGTTGGCAACATCCAAAGCATCATAATCGGGAGCCAGTTGCACATATGCCTGCTTCTCTTCATCAGGCCTGATTAGAGTGTTGACCTTGGCCACATCCATGTCATAGAGCTTCTTCACAGCCTGTGTGATCTGGTGCTTGTTGGCCTGGACATCCACAATGAACACAAGTGTGTTGTTGTCCTCTATTTTCTTCATGGCAGACTCGGTTGTCAGGGGGAACTTGATGATGGCATAGTGGTCAAGCTTGTTTCTCCTGGGGGCGCTCTTCTGAGGATATGTAGGCTGCCTTCGCAGCCTGAGAGTCTTGGGCCTTTGGAAGGTGGGTGATGTACGAATCTTTGTGTGTGTGTGTGTGTGTGACTGTGGACCCCTTTCAGCACTGCCTTCTTGGCCTTCAAAGCCTTCGCTTTAGCTTCAGCTTTGGCTTCCTTCTTCGCTTTCGG
Source organism: Tupaia belangeri chinensis (assembly GCF_000334495.1). Lineage (NCBI taxonomy): Eukaryota > Metazoa > Chordata > Mammalia > Scandentia > Tupaiidae > Tupaia > Tupaia belangeri. The sequence goes on from NW_006159849.1 coordinate 136,443, forward strand.
CACCACCTTGGCAAAAAGCAGCAATAAGTCTTTAAATAGCATAATGCATTCACTTATAGCATGTCAGATACATTTTAAAATGTGTCACACTGGCACAAGTATGTGCATATCCAAGGTCCTGGGAGGAGAATAGAGGAGAAGGGATCGGGCATGGCCATCCCCCCAGAGGGTGATTTCTCACTTTCCCTCTCACTGTCTCCATCTCTGTCTCTGTCTCTCTCTCTCTCCTGGAGCACATGTCTCTCTCTCTCTCTCCTGGAGCACATGTGCCCTAAGGCAAAAATCTCTTTTAAAAAATGTGTCTGGGAGCCAGCAGATGGCGCACTGGTTATGTTGCTCAACTCCCAGTAGTCAACCTTGGTTCAAGTCCTGGACCCAGTGGCTTAAACTCACGCTAGTGTGTGTGCATGCTTGCCTAAGATACTGAGAGGAAAATGGAGGAGAGGGGATTGCAGCACGGCCATCACCCCTAGGTGGTGATTTCTCACTTTCTGTCTCTGTCTCTCTTTGTCTTACAAGTGAGCACACATGTCTTGTAGCAAAAATCTCTCTTTAAAAAAGTCTAAAAAAAAAAATGAAACAAAAATTATTGCAGGAAAATAAGATGTAGCCACACAAAACGTATGCCCTAAATTGCTAAAAGTGAGTCTTAAGTTTGGCACTGAGCTTCATAATAGACAACACAGAGAGCAAATTGATTACGAGTGTCACTGTATCCATGAATTAGAAACACCCCAGAGGCTCTGCCTGATATCAGCGTGGCACAGAGATGTCTGAGACATGTCCTGAGGGACCTGAAAGAGGAAACTCTGTGTGGAATCTTTGAGAACAAGTCATTAAGGGGAGGACTTCAGGGTTTGGATGGTTCCTTCTTGATGGATTTGTGAATGAGGTTGCTGATCCGGAGCACTCAGGTGCTCAAGGGACACAACCCTGCTCCTTATTCATTCTCTGTTTTCCTGAACCCTGTACCACCTTCCCAGAGCCGGCAAGCTAAAACACAGCCAGAGGGTTGGGTTAATCTGGGCAGCTGCCCTTTGGGGAAATAGTATTTGTTACCATTGTTCATAATGGCTGAGTTTCCAACCCTAAATTTACATTTGAATCATTTGGGCAACTTTCCAGAATTGTATGTTTGCCTGGGCACCACCAAGATTAATTGGACATTGATCACTGGGATTAAGTCCAGAATTTCTTTTTCCTTTATTCATGTAGGGCGTGTGTGTGTGTATGTGTGTGTGTGTAGGAGAGAGAGAGACAGGGAGGATGAGAGAGGGAGAGAGAGAGGGAGGGTGAGAGAGGAGCACCTGCGCAGCATCTGCTCATGCTGTGGTCTCCTCCCTCCACCCTGCAGCCCCTCAGACCTTGGGCACTGGTATGAACATTCGGTCCGGGTATTCACACTACGGTGACCAGGTGGCTCTCAGCACTGCAATACAGCTGTGCCACAGAAGTGGACGGTTTGTTTTTGTTGTCATTGTCATTTTTAATGTTTCATCTAATTCTCATGTACAGTAAGATAGAGAATTACTGACATTTGGGTATACTCAGAGGATGACAATCTGAATGTGTATCAGAGTCACCCAAGGAACTTGTCATTCAGATTCCATGGCCACACTCTCCTCCCCAGTCCCTAAACCACTTAGAAGGCCAGGGAATGCTGTAATTCTAATAACTCCAGGTAATTCAGTGCAGCTGAACCACAGGTTCACCCGTCTATAAGGTTAAAGGGGAAGGGTCTGGGCTGCAGTCAGCTCTGATGACAGTGGCTGTGTGATCTTCCAGGCCTCTTACTTACACAGTCTGGTTTTGTTTCCTCTTTGGTAAAATTGTTAGAGAAATAATACGCTCTACCTATATCTCTGGTTGTTGAAAGGATGTTCAATCAACTCCCAACTGGAATAGGAATCTCCTAGGTCAGGAATCGGAGTCTATTCATTTTTTTTTATCCACAGCACCTCAATCAATACCTGGAACATAGTGGACATGTAACTAAATTGAAAATGAGCTCACATTTGGGAAAACAGACATGAAAGGATTAAGAATGTCCGTGATCACCAGGTATGCATTTTTATTTGGGTGTGTGTATGCAAGGATCAGGACTGAAATTCACGATCCCACCATGGGTAGCTGGGTTTCTGGGCTCTTAATTTCAAACCTGCTTCCTGATTGCGGTAATGCTGGTGTGAGATTAGGGCTTGGGTTGAAGAGTGCCCTTTGCCCTAGTTTTTACTGTCTTGTGCTAAAACGTGGGCGGATCTGTATGTGCTACGATCAGCACGTGGTTAAACTTACAAGCACTTCCAGACTGAACATGCCAAGGCTCTACGACAACAGAATAACTTACACCGGGCGCATGTGCGGAGACTGGAGGAGAAGGGATTGGGACATGGTCACCCCCCCCCAGGAGATGAGAGTGATTTATCACTTCTCTCTCTCTCTGGTGAGTTCATATTCCCTATAGCAAAAATCTCTCTCTATCTCTCTAAAAAAAAAAAAAAAAAGAAAGAAAGAAGAAAGAGTTCAGGCTCTGAATATTAAAAAATAATGATAGTTCCCTAAATCTACTTGGAAAACCAGAAATGTCTCACAGCTACATACATGAATCATTGACACAACCACTAAGACTTATTTTGTCTGCTTCTCCACATTATCAGGATATGTATCCGTTTCCTGTGGCTGGCATAAGAAATGACCACAGCTAAGTGTCTTAACACAACGCAAGTGTATTATCTTACAACTCTGGAGGTCAGAAATCTAGAATGGCCCAGCAAGGCTGTGTTCTCCCTGGAGGCTCTGCGGGGAGAGTCTGTTTCCTGCCTTTTCTAGTTCTAGGAGGCTGTCTACATTCCTTGACTTGAGGCACCATATTGCTCTGACCTCACTCCCATCTTCCTGTCTATCTCTGTCTCTCACTCTCCTACCTCCCACTTTCCGTTATATGAACACTTGTGTTTATGTCAGCCCCACTTTATAATCCAGGATAATCTCCACATCGTGCGGCCCCTCCATTAATCACATTTGAAAGCCCCTTTTGCCAAGTAAGATAATACTTTCACAGGTTGTGGGGATGAGAATGTGGACATCTCTTTAGGGAGGAACTAAGTATGGACTCGATGTCGTTGACCGCAGTTTGACTCTGTTGAGTCCAGTTCTGCTACCCTGCCGATTTCTCATCAAATCCCATCTCTTATTGTCTGTGCAACCTTTGGTAAATGATATCCTTTCTCCAAGATTCAGTTTCTTCATTGATAAAACTGGAATAGGAACAAATCTATTTTACTTTTTTTTTTGGTTCTGTTTTGCTTTGTTTGAGGGTTAAATAAAGTAAGACTTGTTAACCCTGCAGCACACCATGCTAGTCTATAGCACACAGCAGTATATGTTATTCCTTAAAAAAGGAGAAAAACTAGTGTTTTAGGTAAAAGAGAAATTAATCTGGGGCCTGTCTACAGTCATCCACGTCTTATCATCATGTGTAACCAGTGATAATATTCAGATCATCAGTCAGACGCTGCAGAATTCCAGTCTTCGAAATCATTAAGTAATGTGGCTCAGAATGAAAAACCAAGTTTAAGAAAAAACAGGTTGGAAAAACAAACCTCATATTTTCCAGTTATAACCGTGAGTTAAACAGCAGATTCAACTTACCAGTCTTTTCCTTCTGCCTCCTGAACATTCGCGGTAGTCGAGGGCTGCCTGTGGGTTGCCCGTACGTTGACCTGAACACTTGCAGGGGAGAACATACTGAGTCTGGTGGGGGGGGGCCATCATGTCCCCGTAGGAAACTTGGGAAAATTTAAAAAAAAAGGGCCTCGTCAGGAGAACATATCTATAATGCATCTCTGCAGCCTACCCATTTGGAGTTTCCTAAATAAAGGGCCTCCAATCCTGCATCAAACAGAGAAATCAACTATTCTGCCCAGGAACATAGGTGCAATGTGAGATAGCCCAAAATAGAAAATGGGTTTCCATTAACACCAATAAGTCCTTCGTCCTTTCAGAAAGGAATAATCATCTCACAAAACAAGCCAAGAGATCGGTATTGCACCAGGAGAGCAAAGCCCCTAGGCCATGGACTAGCTGCAAAGGCTTCTCCTACCTCCCACTTTCCGTTATATGAACACTTGTGTTTATGTCAGCCCCACTTTATAATCCAGGATAATCTCCACATCGTGCGGCCCCTCCATTAATCACATTTGAAAGCCCCTTTTGCCAAGTAAGATAATACTTTCACAGGTTGTGGGGATGAGAATGTGGACATCTCTTTAGGGAGGAACTAAGTATGGACTCGATGTCGTTGACCGCAGTTTGACTCTGTTGAGTCCAGTTCTGCTACCCTGCCGATTTCTCATCAAATCCCATCTCTTATTGTCTGTGCAACCTTTGGTAAATGATATCCTTTCTCCAAGATTCAGTTTCTTCATTGATAAAACTGGAATAGGAACAAATCTATTTTTTTTTTTGGTTCTGTTTTGCTTTGTTTGAGGGTTAAATAAAGTAAGACTTGTTAACCCTGCAGCACACCATGCTAGTCTATAGCACACAGCAGTATATGTTATTCCTTAAAAAAGGAGAAAAACTAGTGTTTTAGGTAAAAGAGAAATTAATCTGGGGCCTGTCTACAGTCATCCACGTCTTATCATCATGTGTAACCAGTGATAATATTCAGATCATCAGTCAGACGCTGCAGAATTCCAGTCTTCGAAATCATTAAGTAATGTGGCTCAGAATGAAAAACCAAGTTTAAGAAAAAACAGGTTGGAAAAACAAACCTCATATTTTCCAGTTATAACCGTGAGTTAAACAGCAGATTCAACTTACCAGTCTTTTCCTTCTGCCTCCTGAACATTCGCGGTAGTCGAGGGCTGCCTGTGGGTTGCCCGTACGTTGACCTGAACACTTGCAGGGGAGAACATACTGAGTCTGGTGGGGGGGGCCATCATGTCCCCGTAGGAAACTTGGGAAAATTTAAAAAAAAAAGGGCCTCGTCAGGAGAACATATCTATAATGCATCTCTGCAGCCTACCCATTTGGAGTTTCCTAAATAAAGGGCCTCCAATCCTGCATCAAACAGAGAAATCAACTATTCTGCCCAGGAACATAGGTGCAATGTGAGATAGCCCAAAATAGAAAATGGGTTTCCATTAACACCAATAAGTCCTTCGTCCTTTCAGAAAGGAATAATCATCTCACAAAACAAGCCAAGAGATCGGTATTGCACCAGGAGAGCAAAGCCCCTAGGCCATGGACTAGCTGCAAAGGCTCAGAAGAATAATTATTTATATACAAGCTCCTTTTCACACCCATGTAAGTAAGTGCTCACCCAGGCCTTTGGCAAAAGGAGTTATAGGTGGCCCTTGGTGTGTGAAACTTTGAAGTGTTACCGAGCAGGTTTTATCTGACATAATCATAGGTTATATTTACAAAGCACTTTAGCAGCTTTAAAGAGCATCCTCAGGACCAGCAGTTAGAGTAATGGCTATGACTCCCATGTAGTCGACTGCGGTTCAAGTCCCAGACCCGGTAGCTTAAACTCACACTGGATGCGTCTGCGTGTGTGCCCAAGATCCCAAGAGGAGAATGTAGGAGAAGGGATTGAGGCATGGCCTTCCCCCCGGGGGGTGATTTCTCAATTTCTGTCTCTCTGTCTCTTTGTCTCTCTCTGTCTTTCTGGCGAGTACACACGCCCTATAGCAAAAACCTCTCCAAAAAAAAAAAAAAAAAAACCAACCCAGAGCGTCTTCGTGTTTCATTACCCTACTTTCAAGATAGCTCTGTGAAATGACGGTAGTAGGTTTTATTACTTCTGTTTTTACAGAAGAGGAAATAGCCTTAGAGGGACAAAATGACTTCCTTAGAGTCTCAGAGCAAATTAGTTGCAGAGGCAGGATTTAAGCCCAGATCTGTCTGTCACTGAGAGTGAGAGGTCTGGTTCTACTTTTGGTTACCTCTCTATAAGACTGCCCATGCTTTAATGGCTACATGGACAGAGACTGCCTTTCTTTCTTTATTTCTTGCTTTTCAGAGAGAGGGAGAGAGAAAGTACTGCCAGCAGGGTGTGGTCAGGCCTCAGTCCTTTTCCTCCATTGCTCCATCCCACCTCGGTGTCTTGCTCACTGTAGCAGGGAGTCTGCTCAAGGAAGTTTCCCCATAAATGTGTCCAAAGACCCTCAGCAAGGTATGCTCTCCTGAGAGGTCACCCTGAAAATTAAATGCATTAAGTATGAGGAAGTTTTTTGCAGCTGCTGAAGTACTTTGTAAATGTAACCAAACCAAAGGATCAGACAGACTTCTCAGTAACATTGCGAAGTCATCCGTTATTTGCTTTGAGAGGGGATGCTGATTTGATATAATCAGGAAAATTTTTTTTAGTTTTTTCTTCCCCTTGATAAGAGAATCTGTGGCAGAAATAACATAGACACTGTCAGCAAAGAGAGAGGAGAGAGATGAGGAGAGATGTGATTAAACAATAGGCCGAGAATTCCAATAATTCATCAATGAATACAGTTAATTTTATGAGAAAAAAGAGAAGCTAAATGTCTTTTTTAAAAAAAGAATTATTTTATTTAACTTTATTTATTTTAATTTGACCAGAGTGAGAGGGAAAGTAAGAAAGCAAGCCATCAAGTCCAGGACTCAAACCATAGTCTGCCATGTGGGAGTCCAGTGCCCTTAACCACCATACCACTTGCTGGCCCCTGAGAAGCTAAATGTCTTGAACAAGCTATTCTCTCACTCTCTTGCTTTCTCTTCAATCTCCTCCTTACTTTTCTAATTTTTAAGAAACTTCCTTTTTTTTTTTTTTTTTTTAAAGAGTTTACGCCTTAGGGTGTGTGCACTTGCTGGAGGAGAGTGAGACAGAGACAGGAAGAGGGAAAGTGAGAAATAACTCCCCAGGGAGATGGCCATGCTCCAATATCTTCTCTTCCATTCTCTTCCCAGGATCTTGGGCCTGCACGCACATGCACCCAGAATGATTTTGAAGCTACTGAGTCTGGGACTCAAACCATGGTCAATCATGTGGGAGTCCAGTGACGTAACTGCTACACCATCTGCTGGCCCCAAGAAACTTCCTTTTTTTTTTAATTATTTACTTAATTTTATTTATTTATTCATTTATTTTATTTTGGTCACAGAGAGACACACACACAAGACGGAAAGTGAGAAAGCAAGCCACCAGGTCCAGGACTCGAACCATGGTCAGCCATGTGGGAGTGCCCAGCACCATAACCACCACGCCACCTGCTGGTCCCAAGAAACTTCCTTTTTAAGGACACAAATAACTATCAAATTCTCTCAGGGTCACACAGCTCAGGAACATTAAATATTTGAAAACAAACAGTATTTTTTAAAAGTTTTTTGTTTGTTTGTTTGTTTGCCATAAGGGACAGGCCATGACCAGAGAAAGAAAAATAGAGACGGTGAGAGGAAAATGAGAAATCATCCCCTAGGGAGGATGGCCATGCCGCCATCCATTCCCCTCCAGTCTCCTCTGGGGATTTGGGGCATGCAAACACAAGTACCCAGCTTGATTTCCAAGCAGCTGGGTCCAGGACCTGAACTGCTGTCAGCCATGTGGGAGTCCAATGCCCTAACCACTATGTCACCTGCTGGCCCCGCAAACAAACAATAATTTAGAAGCTTTTCTTAAAAAACCACAGCAAAGGGCCCGGCCGGTGGCATGGTGGTTAAGGGTGCTGGATTCACACATGGCTGACCATGGTTTGATTCCCAGACCTGGTGGCTTGCTTTCTTGCCTTTTTCACTTTCTCTCTCTCTCTTTTAAAAAACAAAACAAAACAAAACAAAACACAGCAAAAAAGAACACTGAAATTTTCCTGATGAGAACACAACCAAAGAAAACCATAACACACATTTTTTTTTAATGCCAGAAGACATATGTACACTGGAAACAAAGAGGGTGAGGGAGAGAGAGAAGGAAAATATGAGAGTGAGAGCCCCTTCCCCCAACTCTGCGACTGGACCTGGTTATACCACAATCCTTTTTCTGCCAATTTCCCATCTCGTCAGGGTCCTAGGCACGTGAGCATGTGCAGTTGGTGAGTTTTTCCAAGCTGCAGGGGCTGGGACTCAAATCCTGGTTGACCATGTGGGATCTGGCTTCCTCTGCACAGCACTTAACATTGCAGTATGGGGACAGGCAGACAGAGGTTTTAGGTTCAGCAAATCCAAGTCTGAGTTTCAAAGGCCCTGCATTGTTCCAGGGGGGAGGTCACAAGCGGGAGGAGGGCATTTCCTCAGTTTGTGTTAGCAGGAAAACAAGCCAAACCGCCAGAACACATCTTGTACTCTGGAGAAAACCAGAAAGCAAACGTGCTCAAACCAGCCATAATTTATGGTAGACTTGTTAGGAAGAATGTGGTAATTGTAGGTTTTTAATCTCTGTGGCAAACATTGTCTCTGGAACAGCTGGATTTGGCACGACCAGGAAATATCGGTGTCAACTGGAAATATATTTATGGTTTCCCGCAAGGTTGATGAAATTGAAAAAATTCACTCATATATAAACTAAAAGTGGGTAAGGACGGGTTTAAGTAGGAGGGCCAGGTTTTTTCTAGAGGAATTCCTTCTAGTTTGGTGCAGAGGCTCCATGTCAGCTATCAGCAAGGTTGACAGTAGAGGTTTCTCTTTAGTTCTCACAAAGATTTAATCTGACATTATAGCTGGACAACCTGTGGCTACTTGGCCATTTATGTCTGAGTCTAGGTAGAAAGAGCTAGAAGACTGCCAGAGGGAAGCCTCAGGATTTGGGATGCTAGTGTTTTCAGGACAGGGTATCTAATCTTTTTTTTTTTTTTTTTTTTTTAGAGAGATTTTCACTGTAGGGCGCGTGCGCTCGCCAGACAGACAGAGAGAGACATAGAGACAGAAAGCGAGAAATCCCCCCCCAGGGGGGATGGCCATGCCACAGTCCCTTCTCCTCCATTCTCCTCTCGGGATCTTGGGCACGCACGCACATGCGCCCGGTGTGAGTTTTAAGCCACCGGGTCGGGGACACGAACCGCGATCGACTACGTGGGAGGCCAGCGACATAGCCATTACGCTACCTGCTGGTTCCCTTTTTATTTTTTTTTTTTTTTAGAGAGATTTTCACTGTAGGGCGCGTGCGCTCGCCAGACAGACAGAGAGAGACATAGAGACAGAAAGCGAGAAATCCCCCCCCAGGGGGGATGGCCATGCCACAGTCCCTTCTCCTCCATTCTCCTCTCGGGATCTTGGGCACGCACGCACATGCGCCCGGTGTGAGTTTTAAGCCACCGGGTCGGGGACACGAACCGCGATCGACTACGTGGGAGGCCAGCGACATAGCCATTACGCTACCTGCTGGTTCCCTTTTTATTTTTTTTTTTTTTTAGAGAGATTTTCACTGTAGGGCGCGTGCGCTCGCCAGACAGACAGAGAGAGACATAGAGACAGAAAGCGAGAAATCCCCCCCCAGGGGGGATGGCCATGCCACAGTCCCTTCTCCTCCATTCTCCTCTCGGGATCTTGGGCACGCACGCACATGCGCCCGGTGTGAGTTTTAAGCCACCGGGTCGGGGACACGAACCGCGATCGACTACGTGGGAGTCCAGCGACTTAATTATTACGCCATCTGCTGGTCCCCCAGGGTATCTAATTTTAAGATGAAAGATTTTTCCTTAGCATCAGGAGAAATATGTAGGTTTGACTGAGTTTCACCTCTTGGAAATGCCATGATAATTCACAGACTAGCCCTTAAGTGAAGAGTCCGGTACCAGTGTTGGCCATGGGGTGGAGAAGTGCTCTTTTTTTTCCCCAGAGTTGTGGGCTTTCTTCTCAGCCCCTTCACTCTGCTCTCCCCTTCCTTCCTCCCCACAGGACACACAAGAAGAGTAAATACAGCTGTGCGTCTCCAGGCCTCACTCAGAATCCAGAAGGCTGGGCCCTGGGGGTTGTAACTCTGCATGTCAGTTTCACAGCCCCACTGTGTTCATGCCTTGGTTTAAGGGATGGGGATGAGGGAAGAATCCAGTTCAGAATATTTGTTGTAACTGGAAATCTTCAGCCCTGTAGTAGTACAAATATCAGAAAAGGTTCTCCTTACTCATTTGTTTATGCAACATAAACAGGGCAGTGGCTAGAAATGACAGGGGTGGGAAGAGGTTTGCCGGATCAAGAAGGCATTTGGCAAAACTGACCTTCCACCTAAGAAGGAGAAAAGAAAGACTTTGGCACTGTAAACTTTCCTCCCAATCTAGAGATAAGAATCTCAAGTATAACCTGATTCTCACTCAGGGAAATGCAGACATATTTTAAGTGACCTTGAGGCATTAAAGGTGAAAGCTTGGAGATTTCAAACTGGCAGCTGGTGGGTGGGATCCAGTTTGTCAACCTGTTTTGTTTGGCTCACACAACTGTCTTCTCTTTTACAACATTAACAGAGCAAAAAGTCTCACGTAAATGCCTGAATTTCTGCCATTTCTTAAAAAGATTGACCTGGCCACTCTAAGCCCCAAATTCCACAGAGCAGTAGTCCATTTAGGCGAAGTTCAGGGTTACACTTTACTCCAGTCTCACCACTCCCTACAACCCTAACCTGACTTATTTTATTCTCTTACCTTGCTTGCCCATGTCAGCAAAAGGTTTGGAAATGCTCTGTTCTGTTCCTTCAATAAGTCACAATTACCTCACTGACATAATAGCACTTTTGAAAAATAAAATAGAACAAAAATTAGACAAAAGCCTATTTGTCACTTGGCTTTTTATTTCCAAATATCTTAATTTGGGTTCCCAGCCTTGCAGGAGTCTCTTAAAGCCTAGCCTTGTCTCTGGATAGGAAACTGGAATGATGAAAGAATCTGGAAGGAAGACAGTGTTTAAAACTTTAGGCTAGGGATTAAGCTATTTCCTTTGCATTTTCTGCCACTGATCTGCTCATTGATTTTCTTTTAACAACTGGGAACAGAAATCCTGATTTGGTACTTTGAATGGCTTGGAAGTCAGAAACCACTGAAACCCAAGGCATTTATTATTACCATCACAATTTATAATAATAGCAACAGAGCAGCAAATTGCTTTACAGAGAGTCAGTTTGGGCAAGCACCTGTTCCTGGAAATAAGAACTCATTTTTTTTCTTTCTTTTTTTTCAGTGTGTGTGTGTGTGTGCGCGCGCGTGCTGTTTTAGACAGGGTCTTGCTGTGTTGTCATCTTCCTGTCTCGGCCTCCCACATAGTGGGACTACAACTGCATGCAACCACACTGGGCTCTTTAAGGTGGGCTGGGAATTGAACCTGTGTCTCCCATGTGGCACAAGCAGTGCTGTCACATGTGCTACCACAGCTAGATCAAGAATTCATTTTAAATTCTTACTACAACTGTGAATAACAGACAATGACTACATTTTATTTTTACAGAGATGAAGTTCACATAATATAAAATTAACCTTTTTTTTTTTTTTGGAGAGATTTTTTGCTATAGGGCGCATGTGCTCGCCAGACAGAGATAGAGAGACAGAAAGCAAGAAATCACCCCCCAGGGGGGATGGCCATGCCACATCCCTTCTCCTCCATTCTCCTCTCAGGATCTTGGGCGTGCATGCACATGCGCCCAGCGTGAGTTTAAGCCACCGACCGGGTCCAGGACTCGAACCACAGTCGACTACGTGGGAGTCCAGCGACATAGCCATTACACTAATTGCCGGTCCCAAAATTAACCATTTTAAAAGTGAACAATTTGGTAGCATTTAGTATAATGTTGTACAAACCAATACCTCCATCTTATACCAAAACATTTTCAACACCCCAAAAGGAAACTGTATACCTGTTAAGCAGGTTTTAATCTCTCCTCCTCCCTGTCCTTATTAACCAGCAACCTGAGGTCTGTCTGTGCAGATCCAGCTATTCCAGATATTTAAATGAAAAGAATTGGACAATATGTGACCTGTCGGGTCAGGCTTCTTTTACTAGCATAATGTGTTTGAGGCTCATCTCCACTGCCACATGTGTCACTACGTTCCTATCTGTGGCTGAGTCACATCATGAATACGTTTTTTATTATTTAAAAAATAGAGTAGTAGTATTATTATTTAGCTTTTGCCATGGGCATGTACACTCACTGGAAGGAAACAGAGGCAGTGAGAAGAGAAGTGAAAAATCACCCCTTGATGGGACCAGCAGTTAGTGGAATGGCTATGTTGCTGGACTCCCATGTAGTCGACTCCCATGGTTCGAGTCCCGAACCCAGTGCCTTAAACTCACACCGGGCACATGTGCATGTATGCTCAAGATTCCGAGAGGAGAATGGAGGAGAAGGGACTGTGGCATGGCCTTCCCCCCTGGGGGGTGTGTGTGATTTCTGGCTTTCTGTCTCTCTGTCTCTCTCTGCCTTTCCTTTTTCTTTTTTTTTTTTTGGAGAGGTTTTCGCTATAGGGCACGTGCGTTCGCCAGACAGACAGACCAGCTAACTGCTGGTTCCCTCTCTCTGCCTTTCTGGCGAGATCATGCGCCCTAAAGCAAAAACCTCTCCAAAAAAGAAAGAAAAGAAAAATCACCCTTTGAGGAGATGTCCATGCTGCCATCCCTTTTCCTCCATTCTCCTCTTGGGATTTTTGGCATACACACAAAAGAATTATCTAATTGCTTATGTAATTTTATTAATTATTATTGTTGTTATTTTTAAAATTTGACCAGAAAGAGTTAGGAAGTGAGAAAGCAATCCACCAGGTCCAGGATTTGACCGCAGTTGGCCATGTGGGAGTCCAGTGCCTTAACCACCACACCAAAATTGCCAGCCCCATGGTATGATTTTCAAGCTGCCAGGTCCGATACTTGAACATGTGGTTGGCTGTGTGGGAGTCCAGTGCCTTAACCACCACATTACCTGCTGATCCCTGGAAACTGTTCTTGATACTTCTGGCTTTCTGCTATTGAGTGTGAATGTACTAAGAGGAACAAAGACTTGAGATTGGAGAGGAAAACAGGTTTTTGCAAAACTCCTCACTAAGAAGGTAGTAATAATGAGATCTGACATATGTGGATGTAAGAGTATGGATGTATTTTCAGGGGTGGAGAGAACAGAGCAGTAACGAACACTTAACAATTAAGTAGTTGCCCCCCCCCTTTTTTTGGGAGAGGTTTTTGCTATAGGGCGCATGCGCTCTCCAGAAAGACAGAGAGAAATAGAGAGACGGAAAGCGAGAAATTGTCCCCCGGGGGGTGGGGGGGGTCACGCCTCAATCCTTTCTCTTCCATTCTCCTCTCGTGATCTTGGGCACACACGTACATGCGCTCGGCGTGAGTTTAAGCTACTGGGTCCGGGACTTCAACCACGATCGACTATGTGGGAGTCCAGTGACATAGCCAATACGCCAACTGCTGGTCCCAATAGTTGCCTTTTAAGTAAAAGTATAAGTCTGCTTCCCTTAGGCCTATGTCCTAAGTTACCTTTCAACAACTTTAAATCAGTTTGCTATAAAAGAACTTGGCCACATTCAAAATCCTCTTCTTCTAATAATAAATGAGATGATAAATGTGCTAATCACTCCATTTGATCATTACACAATGATTCATATACTGAAATATCACCCTATTCCCCCATAACTATATACAATTATTATCTGTCTCATTTTTTTTTAAAGTAAAAAGAAAACTTCTATGGCTAAGAGTTCTGTTTCTGTTCCACCCACCAATCACAGAGGCTTGGCTGTGGGATTTGGAAGACATTCTCTCCCAGTTTCCTAGTGCTGTACAGGTAAAGATGCCAACCACGGAGGAGCTGCAGCAGCCAACACATCTTGAGCTCTTACCAGGTCTCCTGGTCTGGGGCGACACAATAGCCCTACCTGCCCCATTTCTCATATGGGGAAAGTGAGGCACTACAAAGTTAAGTAGTTCTGCAGAGGCTACACAGCACATTGTCGGTAGAACAACACATACCAAGGTGACTTGAGTGCAATGCTCATGCTTTAAAACACTGCATCCTGCCACCTCTCTCATTCTTTTTTAAAATTAATTACTATTTTTAAATTTTCTATAGGACACATGTGCTCACCAGTGAGAGAGAAAGAGATAGAGAGAGCTCTCCTCCAGTAGCCCAAGATGGACAGGACATCCAGCCCAAAAGGGACCTCACTCGCTTTGTCAAATGGCCCCGCTACATCCAGCTGCAGCGGCAGAGGGCCATCCTCTACAAGCGGCTGAAAGTGCCTCCCGCCAATCACCCAGGCCCTGGACCGCCAGATAGCTACTCAGCTGCTCAAGCTGGCCCACAAGTATAGGCCAGAGACAAAGCAGGAGAAGAAGCAGTGGCTGCTGGCCCGGGCCGAGACCGGCAAAGGGGATGCCCCTACTTAGAGGCTACCAGTCCTCCCGGCAGGGGTCAACACTGTTACCACTTTGGTGGAGAACAAGAAGGCTCAGCTGATGGGGATTGCACACGACGTGGACCCCATCAAGCTGGTTGTCTTTCTGCCTGCCCTGTGTCGGAAGATGGGTGTTCCCTACTGCATTATCAAGGGGAAGGCTAGATTGGGACCCCTGGTCTGCAGGAAACCCATACCACTGTCACCTTCACACAGGTTAACGTGGAGGACAAAGGAGCCTGGCTAGGCCGGTAGAAGCCATCAGGATCAATTACAAGGACAGATACGATGAGATCTGTCGCCACTGGGGAGGCAATGTACTGGGCCTGAAATCTGTAGCTCGCATCGCAAAGCTGGAAAAGGCAAAGGCTAAAGAGCTCGCCACCAAACTGGGTTAAGTGTACACTGTTACACTGTTGAGCTTTCTGTATATACAAGTAATAAAATGCTCTCCTTCGGCCAAAAAAAAAAAGAAAAAAAAAGAGAGAAAGAGAGAGAGAGAGAGGGAAAGTGAGAAAGTAAGGGAGAGAGAGAGAGGGAGAAAGTGAGAAAGTAAGCGGCCAGGTTGGGGACTCAAACCGTGGTCAGCCATGTGGAAGTTCAGCACCTCAACTACCATGCCACTTGGTGGCCCTGCCTCTCTCATTCTTGTTCTCCAGTGCTGTGTGTCAAGGTG
Organism: Tupaia belangeri chinensis; assembly: GCF_000334495.1. Lineage (NCBI taxonomy): Eukaryota > Metazoa > Chordata > Mammalia > Scandentia > Tupaiidae > Tupaia > Tupaia belangeri. The sequence goes on from NW_006159849.1 coordinate 151,464, forward strand.
CTACGTGGTTCTTCTGAACATTGGGTTGGGGCAGATATGGGTACGGAGGGAGAAGACAGCAGTGTAGAACTGGCATCCGTAGAGCAGAAGGAGAGGCGACCTGGCCCAGGTTCCATCACAATTGATTTACATGCCCTCTTTGGCATCTGAACCAGACAGGGAAGGCCCTCAACTACACCATGGTTAACCATTTTAGGGTCTGTAGGAATCACAGTTTCCAGGACTTTATTCAGAGAGTCTGCTGCAGTAGGGAGGTAGGACACAGGAAGGTGGTTCTTTTGCAGGTCCCAGGTGATCATCGTGGCCCATGGTCCTCAGACCACACTTGGAGAGATATTTGTCATTTTCACATGAGATGCTTTGTTGTCTTTTTTCTCCTTTTGGCATGTTAGCAAAATAGCAGCTGCAGAGGCTATTTTGAGCCAGCAAGGACCTGAAGAAGGTCACACGGCTGGCAGGCCAAGTGAAACTGATCCAGGTCAGAGCCTGTGAGGGGGCTCATGGGCTGCAGAGGAAACAGTACGTAGAGTGGCCTTGGGAAGAGATGGGGATCTCTAAGCTAGCGCCTCTAGATGTGCTGAGCTCTGGCAATGCACATGCTCATTAATGTTTTAGCAGACTGAAACAACCGGTTTCCAGCAAGGAGTAAATTTACATGAGTCAGCTTCCCCCACCCTAAAGCATTCAAATTGCTGAGTCACCTCTTCTGTCCTAATTCACCTGTCCCTGCAGCACAGTAGAGATGCAAACAAAGCCCTGGGTTTGTGACCCTCACATAAATCCCTAGAGATTTTCAGCATTCTGGATTCTCCTCTAATACAAGGAATATGCTATGAGAGAGGAAAAAGAAAACTCAAAATTCAAAGCCATTTAAAAACATGTGCACTGATTTTTCTCCCGTGTCATAGGCTGAATTTAAAGAATGAGAATTAGGTGAAAAATGTCTGCCTTTTTTGGTATTGGTTCAGCA
>NW_006159849.1:152456-159353 GCF_000334495.1 Tupaia belangeri chinensis
CAGCAGTTGATAAATTACTGAATCTTTATTCTAATTATTTTGGTCTAGAAGTGTGCTGGAGGAGCTTGGGACAGAGATGAGCTTTTTGACAATGTGTTCCCCTATTGAATAACATCCCCGTAGAAATCAATTTATGAACCACCTTCCTAAGGATTAAAATGACAAGTGACTTCCTAGGCTCTAGGTTTCTGGAGCCTCTAGGTCTGGGACTCAAATCGCCATTGACCATGTGGGAGTCCAGCAATTTGTAACCACTATGCCATTTGCTGGTCCCAAAATCATTAATTCTTTTAAGATTACTAGTACAGCCTACGTAATTGCTTTCCAGAAAGGTCATTCTGATATGTGTCTCATTAGCATCATCTATAAGTACCTGTTATTTAAATGTTTGCCAGCAGTGCATATTTTCACTTAAAAAAAGTACTTTTCCAATGTGACAAACTAAAAATTGTCTGCATTCTGCATTTCTACATGCATTCCTTTTTTCTTTTTCTTTTTTTTTATGAAAGAGAGAGTGAAAGAAGAGAAAAACTAGCACCTTTAATATTTTTTGTGCCACAGTCCCCATGGCCTGGCTCAGCCAGCCAGGATCACTGGTACTTGTGTCCATGTCCAGCATGTAGAGATCAACCCAGGAACCAAATCCTGATCTTCTGTATGGCTCCCAGCATTGTAGAGCTGCACCACCACAGCTAGGCCTAGAATGCCCTTTCCTGCCAGCCCTGCCAGCTTCCAGGCAGCCTGGTTTGCTGGAGATATTTCCTATAGGTGACCATCCCCACTGGCTCCCAAATATCCTATTTCAGAACTTTGTAATAAGGGAGACCAATTGTCCAGCAGCACTCTAAGGCCAAGTATTAGCCATAAGGAATCTAAACCAAAACAAATAAACAAAAACCCAACCAAACAAAAGCTCATTAGCTCCTGAACCTGGATGTGAACTCCATTCCTGATTCTTTAAAACAAAGCTGGCTCACCCTCATGCCACCTCAGTGAGCACACACACCTAGCTGTAGGTGATTGCATCCCTGCCCAGTGTTTACCCAAGGCCTCTTTTGCATTTGGAATTCGTACTCTAGGTTTTTTCAAGCTTTTGCCTTGCTCTACCTGTCAACTTTTGACATTTGTTTCTGTCTTTAGCAGCTAGATTGGACTTGCTTGTCTCTTGACTTGGCACCTCCCTCAACTTTAATATTTCTGTAAGACTAAGTAAAGGCAGGCTTCTGCCAACTTCAGTCCCAGAGAACCTCACCAGGTGCCCCAGCAGTGTCTCTTCCAAGGAGGGAGGGACACAGACTATGGATGACTTTTTATTTATTTATTTTTTTAGAGGTTTTTGTTATAGGACCATGTGATCACCAGAAAGACAGAGACAGAGAGACAGAAAGCAAGAAATCACCCCCCAAGGGGGGATAGCCACACTGCAATCCCTTCTCCTCCGTTCTCCTCTTAGGATCTTGGGCATGCATGCACATGCACCCAGCGTGAGTTTAAGTCACCGGGTCCGAGACTCGAACCATGGTCGACTACATGGAAGTCCAGTGACATAGCCATTATGCTAACTGCTGGTCCCGGCTACAGATGACTTCTAAGGTACGTTGGCTGTGGAGTGCCCTGTGAGGAGAAAGGAGCTGGCAGTTCACCCAAATTCTAGCAGCTCACATGCCCTTTCATTCACCTTGGCCAAGTTGCCAGGAAATACAGATAGCAAGACAGCAGGGACATGAGGGCATCTATACCTGTTGGTCAATCTAGTTCTCACTTTGTCATGAAAGGACATAAAACATAATTGTCCGCCAAACCAGATGATATGACTCATTCCTGGTGATCAATAGCTCACCAGCTGGGGCAGCCAAAGCTGTTCCTATCCATCTAATCTCATCAGCAATCTGCTATGTGGAAACTAGAACATGCATTTCAATTCACTAAGGGCTACTTTCCACACAAATAAAACTTCCCAGCATCCTACAGCTCATGTTCCTCTGCCTGGAACATTCTCTCCCCAGGCTTAAGTAACCCTGTCCTCACTGTGATTCATTCAGATCACCCCCAACACCATCTCACAGAGACCTTCCCTGGTCACCTTAATAAAGCAGTAGCCTCTGTCACTCTCGACTCTCTGCTTTACTTTTCCTCATAGCACTTAGCTCTGACATTTTATCTACACGCATGCACACCATGCACACACACACAGTTCATGGTCTCTCTGATAGATGTAAGCTCTGAAGACAGAAATCCTGATTTGTTCTTCTCTGTTTATCACCTTGATTAATATCTGACACAATGTAGATATCCAACAAATGGTGACTTAAAATATTCAGCTGAGTACTGCTTACACAAGTATAGAGAAAAACCACCTCCTAAGAACTAAGCTATAATACCTTTATGTTTCAACAATTACCCTAAGAAAATGGCTATAAATGTACTCAGCAAAGGATTGCGTAAGAAGGAAAATTCTGAAAACTAGTTTTTGTGGGAATCATGTGTGCTTCCACCTATGTTAGCTGATTAATCCTCATTGAAGCCCTTTAAGCAGGCATTATTTCCATTATCACAGTTAAGGAAGCACAGACTCTGAGGTGTGTGTGTGTGTGTGTGTGTGTGTGTTTCTTCTTTAGGGCATGTGCACTTGCCAGAGAGAGAGAAAGTGAGAAATCACTGCCCCTCCTGGGAGGGGGGGAATGCCCACACCACAATCCCTTCTCCTCCAGTCTTCCCTCAGGATCTTAGGCTTGGATGCACATGTGCCCGTTGTGAGTTTTTTTGTTTGTTTGTTTGGAGAGGTTTTTGCTATCGGGTGCGTGCACTCGCCAGAAAGACAGAGACAGACAGAGACAAAAAACGAGAAATCACCCCTCCCCCAGGGGGGATGCCCACGCCACAATCCCTTCTCCTCCATTCTCCTCTCAGGATCTTGGGCATGCATGCACACCCGCCTGGTGTGAGTTTAAGCTGCTGGGTCCGGGACTGGAACTGCGGTGGGCACCATGGGAGTTCAGTGACATAGCCGTTACGCTAACTGCTGGTCCCCCGCCATGAGTTTTAAGTCTCCGAGTCCAGGACTCAAACTGTGGTGGACTACGAATTTGATCGGTAGTGGAGCAGAGAGCGGACCCCAGAGAACCCTGAGCAGCCCTACCACCACCACCGGCCTAGTTACCATCACACCTCGGGAGAAGCCGCAGCTGCGGCAGCCGGCCCCAGTCACCCCCGCAGCCGGCCCCCGGCACCGCAGTAACCATGAGCAGCGAGTTCAAGACCCAGCAGCCATCCGCAGCCCTCAGCGCTGCCGACACCAAGCCGGGCACGGTGCAGGGAGCAGCAGCCTGATTGGCCTCACATCAGCAGCGCCTGCTGGCAGGACAAGGAGATCATCGCAAGGAAGGTTTTGGGAACAGTAAAATGGTTCAGTGTAAGCAATGGATATGGCTTCATCAACAGGAATGACACCACGGAAGATGTATTTGTACACCAGACTGCCATAAAGAAGAATAACCCCAGGAAGTACCCTCGCAGTGTAGATGGAGAGACTGTGGAGTTTGATGTTGTTGAAGGAGAAAAGGGTGTGGGGGCAACACATGTTATAGGCCCTGGGGGAGTTCCAGTTCAAGGCAGTGAATATGCAGCAGACCGTAACCATTACAGACGCTATCCACGTCGCAGGGGTCCTCCACGCAATTACCAGCAAAATGGCCAGAAAAGTGAAAGTGGGGGAAAGAATGAGGGATCGGAGTGTGCTCCCGAAGGCCAGGCCCAGCGACGCAGGCCTTACCGCAGGCAAAGGTTCTTCCTTGCTACATGAGGAGACCCTATGGGTGTCAACCACCCCTCCTGTGCAGGGAGAAGCGATGGAGGGTGCTGACAACCAGGGTGCAGGAGGACAAGGCGGACCAGTGAGGCAGAATATGTATGGGGTTATAGACCACGATTTCACAGGCGCCCTCCTCGCCAAACAGCCCAGAGAGGACAATGAAGAGAATAAGGAAAATCAAGGAGATGAGACCCAAGGTCAGCAGTCACCTCAACGTCGGTACTGACACAACTTTAATTACCATCGCAGATGCCCGGAGAACCCTAAACTACAAGATGGCAAAGAGACAAAAGCAGCCAATCCACCCTCTGAGAACTCGTCTGCTCCTGAGGCTGAGCAGGGCCAGGCTGAGTATAAATGTCGGCTTACCATCTCTACCATCATCCGGTTTAGTCATCCAACAAGAAGTGAATGTGAAATTCCAGCAATAAGAAATGAACAAAAGATTGGAGCTGAAGACCTTAAGTGCTTGCTTTTTTGCCCACTGACCAGATAACTAGAACTATATGCATTATCTATGCAGCATGGGGTTTTTGTTATTTTTACCTAAAGATCTCTCTTTTTGGTAATGACAGACGTGTTTTTTTTAAAGAGTCTGTTTTTTTCTCAATACATCTTTAAAGGTTTTAAAATTGTTTCGTATCTGGTCAAGTTGAGATTTTTAAGAACTTCATTTTTAATTTGTAATAAAAATTTACAACCTGATTTTTTCAAAAAAGTCAACAAACTACAAGCACCTGTTAATAAAGGTCTTAAATAAAAACAAAACAAACAAACAAAAAACTGTGGCGGACTATGTGGCAGTCCAGTGATGTAATCATTACACCATCTGCTGGTCCCAAGACTGAGTTTGTAACCTGAATAATGCCATGTGTATTGAACGTACAGATGTAGGAACTCAGTCTACCTGACTCCAACGTCAGGCTTTTTTCCATTATGGTACACTGCCTCCCATGGGATATTGTCAGAAATGCTTACCATTCATTATCCACTCAAAAAAAGAGAACACAAGTGACACAGATCCTGAGAACTGCAATTTGTCCCTGGGCTTCTGACACCCACTCAACCCAGTAAGCGATGGCACAAAATGAGAAAACCGTCAAAGACCATGAGACATCTGTGTCCTTCCCCAGGAAATAGAAACCTCCGCATCTTATTATACTGTATAGACATGGAATCAATTCTGAGGACTTATTTTCCAAAGATGCTGGGATGCTAGAATTTTAGGCAAGAATAGCAAGACAGCTGGTTCTTATAAAAAACAATATATATAGTTTCCTATTTAACAAATATGTGTTGAGTGACAACCGTGGGCTAGACACAGAGCTAGGCACTGTGAATTCATCATAAATAAATAAGATAGACATTGTTTTTAGTGTCACAGGCTTACAGACTAGAAAAGATCTTATGGAGTTGAAATTACATTGCTGCTATAAAAATTGTTTTCATTTATTTATTCACTGTTGAAATACGTATTGACTAAATATTTTGTGATATGCTGTGTTAAGAGCAGGGAATAAATAGACAAATCAGACATGATTTCTGCCCTCATGGAGCAACAGATATTAAAGAATCATGAACATACATGGTATTAGGAGAACCTGCAAACATGGACAAAAGGCTTAGGTATATAGTTTAGGAAATTCTTACTTGAGGAAGTATCTCATAAACTGAGATTTGAGGGGAGGAAAGATCATTCTGGACATTTCAAACAGCATGCGAGAAGATCCTATTGTAAAAGGAAAGACTGTGAGCTGACAGTCTTTGAAAGGGGCCGGTATATCTGGAGCTACAAATAAGAAGCATCCTGGGATTGGAAAACCCTGAGCAGGAGGGAGCAGACCTGTAAGACCTGGTATGAACTCTAACCCGTGTGCTGTCAGAATCCTGCAGAGGCTTTCTCTACCTTAATGTTCTGGTAATGTAGCAATTCTGCACTGGGGGACATAGATCTTGAAGGAAGAGAGGTTCTTTCTACCAGCAAGGAAGGATGGGAATCACTAGGATCCACCCTAGCCAAGGCTCTGACTTGTACCACCTTGAATGACATTGAAGGGTAAGAATTTTTCTGAACCTTCCTTTGCAGAGCGCAATACGGAGTAGTAGAACAGAATGCTGTTTCGTGGGCCCATGAAATTATAATAGACTTATATTCTTCATTTATTTCTGTTACTCTTTTATAAAAAATATATTTAACTTACTTTATTTTTTTTTTTTAAGTTTGCTATAAGGAGAGAGGGTGAGAGAGAGTAAGAAAGCAAGCCACCAGGTCTGGAACTCAATCAAGGTCCACCATGTGGGAGTCCAGGGCCAGAACACCCAGACCACCTGCTGGCCAGTTCATCAGCTATCAAATGAGAATAAAAATATTTCCTCTTCAGGGTTTTTAGGAGAATCAAGTGAGATTATGCATTAAAGCATTCAGCACAGTGTGTGGTTTATAGCATGTATTCAAGTAAATAATGGCTATACTTTTTTCCCCCTGTTAAATAGAGACAGTAATATTGCTGGTTCCTTCAACAGGGTTATGAATATCTAATCAGATTATGTATGTGAAAGCGATAGACTGGGCCTCCTCTGCGTGGTCCTATTTTCAGAGCCAGAAGCCTATTTTTCCAGAGCCTGGAGCAAATGTTTCTTACTTAAGCTGGGCCATTGTTGTCTTCATCTGTCTTATGCACCGAAAGAGCCATGTGCATTCTTTCAAAATTGACATCTCACTTTTCTACTGCTTTGGGTTGCACGTTTTAGATTTATGTATGTCTTTCCATTTGGAAACCTCTGTCCCACACTGGACTGAAAAGTCCTGCGGGAGAAGGCTTATCCGTCACGTCTTGCCTGGGCCCGCCCTGCCGCGGTGCTCGCCTGCGATCTGCACTTAGAAGCTGGGGCGCCGCGCGGCGGCGCGGGCCAATCAGAAGAAGTTTGGCCCTCTGCAGTTTCCGTCCGCTCACTAGGAGGCGCTGCGGTGGCGGCGGCGGCTGCCGGGGCTGTCGCGGGCTGGGGCGGTTAGGTTGACGGCTGAGGCTCGTGGCCATGGAGTGGGGTTCTGAGTCGGCGGCTGTAAGGCGGCACCGCGTCGGAGG
>NW_006159849.1:159538-170478 GCF_000334495.1 Tupaia belangeri chinensis
GTCGCGGCGGCGTGAGCCGGGGCGCGGCGAGCGGCTTGTCCGAGGCGCGCGCCGCGCTGGGGCTGGCGTTCTACCTGCTAGCTCTGCGGGCGCTCGTGCAGCTCTCGCTGCAACAGCTCGTGCTGCGCGGGGCCGCTGGTCACCGCGGGGAGTTCGACGCTAGCCAAGCCAGGTACCGACCGCTTTCGCCCGGCACTGCGCGCGTTTCCCTTTGCGGCTTCTGCCTAGCTCTGGGGCATCGCACCTGTGTGTACCGCCCCTGCGGGACCGCCGGGGCTCTGCGGCATCATCAGGCAGTTTGAGGACTGCCATGGCCTTGCACATTCCTCCCTGCATCCGAATTGCCGGGTCATGGGGCTTGCTTGGCCTTCCGTTAAGCTCATGGTGCAGATTGGGACTTGCCATGTGGATAGAGTCTGCGTTTCCAGCCACACTCTGCCCTGCGTGCAGATGGTTGGTCTTCAGTTGTTCCTCCTATCTTCTGGAGCAATGTCCACTTTTCACCTTGGTTAGCCCTTCTGGTTTCCAAATGAAATGAAGGAGAGTGAAATTTGTGTACCTAGACCACTTCATAAATTCACTTTTTGAGTGGATATTGGGAGGGAATAAGGTAGTGTTCTAACTTTGGGGTTGGGGGTGTCACAGTTCCCAAATCTAAAACTGTGGAGTCTCTTTCTGGGAGACAGCCCATCAAAAATTTGCATATAATTTCAGAAGTTCTCAGATCCCTGCAGTTTGTCTTTGAGCATCTTGGATTAATGACTGCAGTGTCTGATCATTTGTATTTGTTTTTAAAAGGCTTGAGGTATGTTAGGAGAGGTGATTAAATCAAAATTATTGTAATCTAAGTGTGTCAAAACTCAAGCAATCATAAGCTAGAAAAAGGCTTTTAACAGCTACTGCTGCAAGCCTGTTTTTTCAAGGACAGCCTTTTCTTCCCACTTGGAATGCCCTGGAAAGACAAAAGAAAAAATTTGTTGTTTTTATTAAGGGTAGAGTTGTTTTTGGCCTGAATTTAAGTTATTAGGCTCTGTGTGCACCAATAGGAGTGGTGGGTCCACTCCTCACCATCAAAACTTTTTTCTCTACGCATTTAAAAACCTCTTGACTTGATTGTTTTTGTTCATTGGTTTCTGCTACTTAGAATGAGTAACCCTGAATCAGTAATCTTCAGGAGTGTGGCACTGTGAAGCCGTATTCTATCTTCTTTACCCTCTGGCAGTCACATGTTTTGAATACAATTTCTTGAAGTTGTATTGATTAGATATGGCATGAATTGGGAGAAGTTGGGAGTGGTGTAGGTGGAGAAAACTCTGCAAAGAGCAACTCATGGGATGTAAAATAAAATGGAACTTTAGAAGTGATTTTCACAGGGTGTCTGAAATAGTAAAAGGCAGTCTTTTTTTTTTCTGTAAATCAAAGAATTAAGGTTTTTGGGTAGAGGGAGAGGGAAAATTCTAAGCGAAGTGTTAGTCTTATGCTACCAGTCTTTGTCATCATCGTTGGTCTCTTCCAGGGATTATCTTGAACATATAACATCCATTGGCCCCAGGACTACAGGAAGTCCAGAAAATGAAATTCTGGCCGTGCGCTACCTTTTGGAACAGATTAAACTGATTGAAGTTCAAAGCAACAGCCTTCACAAGATTTCAGTAGATGTTCAACGGCCTACCGGGTCCTTTAGCATTGATTTCTTGGGAGGTTTTACAAGCTACTATGACAATATCACTAATGTTGTGGTAAAGCTGGAACCTAGAGATGGAGCCCAGCATGCTGTTCTGGCGAACTGTCATTTTGACTCAGTTGCAAACTCACCAGGTAGGTGCCCGTTTTTTAGTTTTTATCTGAAAAGATTATTTATTTTCTTCATCAAAGAGTAAGAAAGCAAGAGAGACAGGTACCCTGGGCAATTTCCCATTACACCACAGTCTCCCCAGCCTTCTTGCCAGCCAAGATTGCAGGTGTAGTCAGTCAGTGTGCTCAGGCATAGACAAGCTACTTGGGCAATTTTTTTCTTTTAAGAGGTTTTTCCTTAGGTTGCATGTGCTCACCAGCGAGAGAGACAGAGTTCGTGAGAGGGAAAATGGTACATCACGCTCCCCAGGGCAGATGGCCACACAATCTCTTCTTCATTGGCCTCTCAGGATTTTGAGCATGCATGCACAGGCACCTATCATGATTTTCAAGCCATTGGTTTTGGGACTTGAACCATGGTTAGCACGTGGGAGTCTACCACCTTAACTAGCACTCCACCTGCTGGCCTTGTTTATTATTAAATTTTTAACAATAATGCCAGCAGCCCAGTGATAGAATGTGGAGTGTTATCTGGGATATTGAAGATGCCTTATCAGTGTCAGCAGGCAACGTGTGTCCCTGTGTCCTGATTAGCTTCTGCTACTTCAGGTGTTTACTTAACTAGTCTTTGGGCACACTGGGTAAAGAATAGTCCCTGCCTTTAAGGGATGCATGGTTTGGAGGGTATCTCTTCTGGCAATTTCTGTTGACCTGTAAAATGAGAATTTGAGTCTACTGGAGTGCTATGCTCTTTTTTTTTTTTTTGGAGAGGTTTTTCGCTATAGGGCGCGTGCGCTCACCAGACAGAGAGAGACATAGAGACAGAAAGCGAGAAATCACCCCCCAGAGGGGATGGTCACGCCACAATCCCTTCTCCTCCATTCTCCTCTCGGGATCTTGGGCACGTACGCACTTGCGCCCGGCGTGAGTTTTAAGCCACCGGGTCTGGGACTCGAACCGCGGTCGACTTCGTGGGAGTCCAGCGACATAGCCATTACGCTAACTGCTGGTTCCCTGGAGTGCCATGCTCTTAAAGAGTAACTAATTAATGTAAGTCCTGCTCTGAAAAATACTTCGGCAAAGTAGAATATATGATGTTCAGGGCATTGCCTGACACAGTAAATACTGTTGTCAAAAGAATGTGAATCCCTTAAATGGAACTTCCATTTTTTAAAAATAAGACTTCTCATAAAAATGTTTTCAGTTAAAGAGAGTATACGTAGAAAAGAATGGAAAGCAGCATTTGATGTTACTGTGGCTTTTTAGAAGTAGGTAAGAGCTGAGGTGGAATCTGGTTCAGCCCCTTCATTTGCCACAGGGGTAGATTTAGCTGATCCCCGCAGATAAGAGGGAGAACCTGAGTTGGTGCTGGATTTCCTGCCCAGTCTGCCCAGTTGGTTCTTTCACTTTCATTAGAAAGGAATTGGAATGCTAGAGTTTAATGTTCCCTTTGGCCAATTGTTTCACCTCTTCTTTCCCCAGTTGCTCATCTGTAAAATGGAGAAAACAACAGTGCTTTTCCTAATAGTGTTGCTTGGATGATTAAATATAAGCAAAAACAGCATAAAAGCAACCGGCATGGAATTTTTTTATCTTTCGTTGTTAACTATTATTTAATATATTTTTGGATTGTAGACCAAATATGAACATCTATAGTTAAATAAAATATGGAGTAAAATTGATTTATTTGATAAAATGATTTAACTAGAGTATTTTTAACCAGAAAACTTGACAAATTTATAATGTCATTTGTCTTTTCAGAAATCATTATAGCCATATCTGTTCTATAAAGACAGAGGTACCTTCATGTGTGCTAGGGAAACTTAGTGATCTTTTATGTTCATTTCCAAGCAGTCGTGCCACCATGTGCTCACTATGATGCTGACATTCTGGGAAGGGGCAAATAAACACTGTGGCGAAGAACATTCTATGAGAAAGACGTGCATGCAAGTGTCAGGAACAAGTGGAGGGAAGTTAATAGTTTTCCCTCTACCCTTCATAATTCTTAGCGGGGATGAACTCTGATAAGAAAGAGACATGTTAACAAGTAAAAAACAACCTTGTTAAGATGTGTACCTCACATATGGGAGATAACCAAGAAAATGAGTAAATCTCAGAGGTGGCTTAGAACTCCCATTTTCAACACAGAAAAATACATTTTGGGAGAAGTGACAAGACAAAGGAAAAGGATTTTGAGTCTCTAGGGGGTGGCAAATGGTAGGTAGGCAAATAAATAGTAGATAAGACTAGTTGGTAAACTTTGTTAAATAAATTCCTATGGCACTGTCATTTAGGCTAATGAGGGGCTAAAGTTGTCTGGTTACCAACCGTTGTCCTTCCTGGTAAAGAGGAAGGGTGGGACATCTTTGTAACCGTATGTCCTGCTTTAGCAAACAGGGAGAAAACTGATCATTTTTCTTATATTTACTTCTCAGTTGCTTTTGGTTTAGAAATAATTCATATCCCGAGGTGGTATATTTTGGGGTGGCATATTGTCACCCTTTACAGCCTTAGAGCCAGATGTTAAAAAGTGCATTTGTGGAGTACAGTAATTAAAGGATGGCATTTTTGTGAGCCTTTAGAAACCATTTTTCACTAAAAACTTTTAAGACTGCCCATACCACCAAGGTCTTAAGTTCACAGGCCAGGAGGTGGCATGGTATTTAAGGATGTTGGACTCCCATATGGCTGACGGCAGTTCAAGTCCTGGACTTGGCGGCTTTGCTTTCTCACTTTCTCGCTCACTCGTGTTCTCTCTCTGTCTCTGTCTCACTGTGTCTCTCCCTGTCAAATTAAAAATAAATAAAGTTATTATTATTTTTTTTAAAGGCCTTAAGTTCTTCTAAGCAGCATATCTGAGACTTAGGAACTGATACCAGTTAGGAGTAATGTTACCCACAGAGAGGCCTTGATTATCTTCTTGGAGTCTGCTGTGTGGTTCCAGGTTGTTGGTGGTAAAGACACTGTGTTTTGGGGGGTGGCTTCAGTTTCAGGGTTAATTCTAAATGGAGAGGGATGTTGGTTAATCACCCAGCTCTTTTAGATACTGTCCTCGAGCTTCCTTAAAGATGTTCGATTTTTATTTGACCTTTCTCTAGTTCTCTTCCAAGATACCAGATTCATTAAAATAGCTGAAGAGAAACAGACAGTTTAACTTTCTAATAAGCCCTAAATAGAGACACTTTTCTATTTTTCTTTGAGTAAAGAAAAATTTTATTGATTGCTTTTTATTTTAAAGTAATTTACACTTTATTTAAAATGTTTATTTGGTTTCTGGAAGGTGTCACTTTTTATTGATAACAGCATATACTTCTTGCTTAATTATAATTAAATCATTATTATTTTGTCTCACTTGGATTAAAATACAATACAATAATTATCACCACGATTAGCTAATAAGTAGTTTATTCTTGAGTAGGAATGGGGTCTGGAATTTGAGAACTGAAATAGTTTTAGCTGGGTGTAGACTGAGCCTTGCTTGTTTGCAAAGAGGAGAAGGTAAAACTAGCATTGATCCCTAGGTGCTTGGCACTGTGCTTTATCTTGTGTAATCCCCACAACAAACCTGGAAGGTACAGTAGATAGCCTGCTTTCTAGACCAAGAAATAATGCAGTAAAACAAAAGAGCTAAAATTTACTTCCAAGTCTTTTCTTGTTTTCAAATCTACACTTAACTCTTTAGTACCCTGACTCCTAGTGTCTAAACCTTGAAAGACTATTGTCTGGTGGGAACCAGCAGTTAGCATAATGGCTATGTCGCTGGACTCCCATGTAGTCAGCTGCGGTTTGCGTCCCGGACCCGGTGGCTTAAAACTCACGCCAGGCGCATGTGTGTGCGTGCCCAAGATCCCAAGAGGAGAATGGAGGAGAAGGGATTGCGGCGAGACCATCCCCCCTGGGGGGTGATTTCTCGCTTTCTGTCTCTATGTCTCTCTCTGTCTGTCTGGTGAGCACACACACCCTATAGCAAAATTTTCTCCAAAAAAAAAAAAAAAAGACTGTTGTCTGGGTTGTTACAGTGCTTGCTTATTTTGATTGCTCGTTAAACTTTTTATTATGGAAAAAATTTAAATATTATAAAGTATTCATGTTTATGTGTAATGAACCCCAGTGGTTCACCCAGCTTCAGAAGTTTGATCTTATTTCCTCTCCATCTCCACTCCTTTCTCTTTGACTCCTGAAGCAGATCCTAGCTGTATTGGTTCCTCTGTAAGTATTTCACTCTATATGGCTGAAAAATAAGGTTCCTTTTTGACATGCTTACCTAAAAAACTAACACTCTCTTAGTATCTTCAGGTATCTAGCCAGTTTCTTTAACATTCTTTTACAATGCTTAAAAAAAAAAAGCAAGGCATCTAAAGTCATCTTTATAATCACCTTTAATAAAAATATGAAGTTGAGGAGTCAAGAAGAGGTTATCTACTTTATCAGTGCTAGAACCAGAAATGTTACTTAGGTCATTAATCTCCTTTTGATGTAGTCTTTGTGCTTTTTATCATTTAATCCCATGGGGGAAACCTTGGAAACATGCTATAGCAGCCAAGCTGACCCTTCTGTATGTGGAGTAACCTGCAACTTTTATGATTTAGGCAGGAGTGACCTACAGCTTTTATCATTTGGGCAGGAAAACAAGCAGGAAAGGAGTGGCTGACATTGGGAGATGATGCAGGAAGCTGTGAGCACCAGAAGTGAGAATACTACAGAGGATGTAGAATAATGATAAAGAATGGAACAGATTGGGGGACCAGTGGTTAGCATAATGTCTATGTCACTGGACTCCCATGTAGTCGACTGCGGTTCGTGTCCCGGACCCGGCGGCTTAAAACTCATGCCGGGCGTGTGTGCGTGCCCAAGATACCGAGAGGAGAATGGAGGAGAAGGGATTGTGGCGTGGCCATCCCCCCTGGGGGGTGATTTCTCACTTTCTATCTCTCTGTCTCTGTCTGTCTGGCGAGCGCACACGCCCTATAGCAAAAAACCTCTCCAAAAAAAAAAAAAAAAAGAATGGAACAGATTGCCTTGGGTTGCTGAGAGTGCCAGTTTTTAGGATAACTTAAAGTCCTATCTGGTTGATTTATTCTACAGATATTCATTGAATGACTCCTGTGGGCCAGACATGGTTCTAGGCATTGAGAAAGTAAATCAGCAAGCAAATGAGACAAAGATCCCAGCTTCATGGAGTTTTCCACTGATGGGCAAGATTGTCACCTGGTGATGACAGTCATTCAACTATTGTGATACTTCTCCAGGGGGAGTCTCCATTCCTAACCAGAATGGTTTGTCCTGTAAAGGTTTTAAAATCTGAGAAACAAATTTGTTTTCTGATTTAAAGGTGCCAGTGATGACGCAGTTAGCTGCTCAGTGATGCTGGAAGTCCTTCGAGTCTTATCAACATCTTCAGAAGCTCTACATCATGCCATCATATTTCTCTTTAATGGCGCTGAGGAAAATGTTTTGCAAGTGAGATTTTACTGCCTTGACTATTAGTTTTGAATACTAATGATAAAACAAACTGACACTTAAGCATTTTTATTATTTATATGAGTAGTATCATAAAATGATATGCAAAAGAAATATGGTACCTGGAAGTACTTTAGAAGAATCCACAGCCTCTTATCTACACATGTCCAGTATTTCTTTCTCTTTTATTTATTTTTTTTTTTGAGAGATTTTTGTTATAGCACACGTGTGCTCTCCAGAGAGATGGAAAGTGAGAAATTACCCCACAGAGGGGATTGCCACAGAGTAGTCTCTTCTTTATTCTCCTCTTAGGATTTTGGGCATGCACACATTCCCAGCATGAGTTTCAAGCCTTCAGGTCTGGGATTCGAGCCACAGTCGACTGTATATAGTTCAATGACGTAACCATTATGCCATCTGCTAGTCCCTATGTCCAGTATTTCTAAAATCCAACTCAGAACAGATTATCTTGGCAGTATTTGATTCATAATAGACATAGTTACTTTGATGGCATAATTACTCTCTTCAGGTTTTCTTTAACTCTGATGTTTCAGAGGTGTTTTGAGGTAGCCATATCATATGAATGTCCAACCATATGGATTGACTCTTCTCTTCTAGTCCCTTTGCCCTTTCATTTGCACATCCTCACACTTACCGAGGATGTTGCTTGGAACCATTCATGGCAATCAGGCCGCTGTCTGTGATGGTTGACTTTCCATTCGGCAGACTGCACACAACCATTTTGCATAGAAGAGAAATAGAAGATGTCCTTAGATACTACCTTTGAAAAATAATAGTTGTTTCCAAATTCCTCATGCATTTCAAGTATTAAAGTAAGAAAAATAGAAATTTTGATAACTTAAGATTGTTTAACGTATACTTGTTTTCTTACCTTCTCATTAAGGCCAGCCATGGTTTCATTACTCAGCACCACTGGGCCAGCTTAATTCGTGCATTTATTAACCTAGAGGGAGAAGGTGTAGGAGGCAAAGAACTTGTGTTCCAAGCAGGTACGTGCATTGTTTATAGTCTTTAAAAAAGCGGAAAGTTTTTGAACTTAAGTATTATTAATGAACAGGCTTGTGAATGAGCATTTGTTTTAAAGCGTGAGGTGGCTTTAAGTTGACTTAATTAAAATTTTTTAGCAAAATAATATTCATGGCATATAACACTTTGTTTATTAAATGCCAACTGTTGTAGGTATGGCTTCTTTTTTAAAAAATAATTTGCTAGAGGGCATGTGTGCTGGTTGGGGGACGTGTGAGAAAGTGCAAGTGCACCCCCCTCACCACCGTCATGGGGAATGATCACACTGCAATCCCTTCTCTTCAGTTTCTCTCTCTTGTTGGGATTTGGGCACACACCCACATGCACCCAGCTTGTTTCCCAAGCTGCCAGGTCTGAAATTTGAACCAGTCAGCCAGCTATGTGGGATTGAGCCACTTTAACCACATGCCATGGCCTGGCCCAGTGTGTCTTTCAAAAAGCTACTTAGTGCTATCCATGTTTGACTATATGAGGATAAAGGTCCTCCTGGATTTGGAGTCGTGCTTGAGAGCATATGCCAGATTATTCTGTCTTCAGCATTTTTAACAGGCTTTTTTTTTTTTTTTTTTTTTCCTATGCAGTAGTACTTGTCCTGTCCTGGAAACTTTTTGCTCAAAACAGTTTGTACTCTTCAGAGTTCCATTGTTACTCCAGAGAGAGAGAGACATTCATTTGGGAGTTTTTAGTGACTAGAATAATCATTACTACCTAATTTTTAAGAAGGGGCAGAAAGAATAACTTGATTTATGAGACTAGTGAGTTCATGAATCTAGAAGACTAGATTTAATATTTTCAAAAAGTTTATAAAATCTATCCTTTTAAAATTTAGTCTATTAAACCAGTAATTTGTTTTCCTTGTAAAAAAAAAATCCAGGTAGCAAACTTTGAGTGCAAGGAAGCCTGTAGCCAAAAGGACCACAGAATTTTTTTCTCTTGTGAAAATGTTTATGCCCCTTTAATCCTACCACCAGAGGCAAATCAGTGTTATAGTTTATTACAGACCTTTATGGAATTTTTTTCTGTATACATTACCATGTCTATATATGTGTATGCATCTTCCTTATGAAAATGGGATCATACTCTGCTACTTTGTAACTGACTTTTCTTTCGAAAATTACAGCTACTAATATATTGAGATATATTTCACATACATTACAGTTCACCAACTGAAAATATAAAATTAATGGTTTTGGGTATATTCAGAGATGTGCAGTCATTATCATAATCAATTTTAGAACATTTTTATCACCCTGAAAAGGAACCCTGTGTTCATTAGCAGTCACTCTCATTTACCCCCAACCTATCTCATTTCTGTCTCTATAGGTACATCTATAGTACCTATACTAGACGTGAAGTTTATTAGAGGACTTCAAAGAGTTCATGAGAAAATGTAATTAAAATACAAGCTTATTTTGGTATAGACAAATTTGTAAATCCATTCATAGATTTTTCAAATAGGCATTTTCCACACACTTTTGAAGACCCCCTTCATAAATGGAATGCAGTATGTGCAGTAAGATCTATTGTCTGGCTTCTTTTACTTAGTAATGTTTTCAAGGTTCTTCCATGTTGTAGAATATATCAGTATTTCATTTATTTTTAGTGGCTAAATAACCTATTTTATGGATATACAGGCTGAGCATCCCTAATGTGAAAATCTGAAATCCAAAATATTCTAAAATGGGAAACTTTTTGAGTACTGACATGACTGTAAGTGGAAAATTATACACCGGGCTTCACGTTACAGGTCATAGTCAAAACGCTGCGGTACAAAAATATTGTATGAAATTGCTGTCAGGCTATGTGTATAAGGTGTATATAAAACATAAATGAATTTTGTATTGAGACTTGGGTTCCATGCCTACATACCTAATTATGTATGTGCGCATATTACAAAACCTGGCAAAATCTGAAATTTAAAAATACTTCTGATCCCAAGCATTTTGTGTAAAGAATACTCAGCCTGTGTACATTTGTTTATTCATTCCTGAGTTGGTGGATTTCTGAATTATTTCCAGTTTTTAGGCTGTTATAAAAAATGTTATTGTAGGGACCAGCAGTTGGAATCATAGCTGTGTCACTAGACTCCCATGTAGTCGACCACGGTTCGCGTCCTGAACCTGGTGGCTTAAACTCATGCCAGGCACGTGTGTGTGCGTGCCCAAGATCCCAAGAGGAGAATGGAGGAGAAGGGATTGTGGTGTGGTCATTCCCCCTGGGGGGTGAGTTCTTGCTTTCTGTCTCTCTGGCGAGTGCATGCGCCCTATAGCAAAAACCTCTACAAAACAACAACAACAACACTGTAAACTTCATGCGGAAGTCTTTGTGTAAACATATATTTTCATTTCTTTGTGTAGGTACCTAGGAATGGAATTCCTGGGTCATATGATGAATTTATGCTTAACTTTTTAAGAAATTGCTGAACTAAATACTTATACTTTAGTAAGGAAGAAATGGAAATTCATATAGCAGTGAGAAATTATTTTGTTAGATTGGCAAAAAGTAAGTAAAATGGTAATACTTGGCACTGATGAGTATAGAGAAATAAGCATTTTCATGCACTGTTGGTGATAACGTAGATCAAGGCAGTTTGGTAATATGTAGTAGTTTTTAAAATGGTCAGACTCTTCAGTTCAGCA
>NW_006159849.1:170544-189048 GCF_000334495.1 Tupaia belangeri chinensis
TTGTTTGTGTTTTTTTGTTTTTTTTTTTTTTTTTTTTAATAAAAGTGAAACTTTGAAAATACTTTAAGGCCCAAGAATAAGAAAACTGGTTATATAAATGGTGATTTACATTCTTTCCTTTCTTACATCATTATTTTTTCCCTCTTAGGATGATTTCCATCAGCACACAGATATGTCTTTTAATTTTATCTTAAAGAAAACCACTTTTGCCCCAATTCCAGTTACTTTCTCATTTCTCCGACCCTTCACTGCAAAATTCCTCAACATAATATGTAGTTATTGTCACCAATGCCTTTGCTGCTGTTCTTGACCAGTGCTAGTTAGCTTTCATTTCCTCATTCCAGCAAAAGTACTTTTATAAATGTCACATGGGTGGGCTGACCCCATGCCCTGGTGTTTACCTGGATCCTGCATAGCCAATTGTGTAGGTCAGTCCTGACCCTGGTGCCTTGAAAAGTACGCTTGGCATGTGTATTGTAAATGCCCAGAATCCCTACAGGGTGGAGAAGAGAAGGGATTGTGGTATGATCATTCCCCATTGGATGATCTCTCTCATTTTCTAGTGAGTACATGTACCCTCTAGCAGATTAAAAATGGTCACTAGGGCAATTTCAGTCATTACTTAGCTTCAATAATAATATTTGCCGGGACCAGCAGTTGGTGTGATGGCTATGTTGCTGGATTCCCATGTAGTCGACCACGGTTCGAATCCTGGACCCCCGGTGGCTTAAACTCACGCCGGGCGTGTGTGCGTGCATGCCCAAGATCCTGAGAGGAGAATGGAGGCAGAGGGATTGTGGCGTGGCCATCCCCCCTAGGGTGTGATTTTTTTACTTTCTGTCTCTCTGTCTTGCTCTGTCTTTCTGGCGAGCACACACACCCTATAGCAAAAACCTCTCAAAAAAAAAAAAAATTGCCAATCTTTCTCAGTGTCCTATATTAGTTTTTTGTTTCTTCTGGATTTGATGCCAGTAACCAAAAACAGAAAGAGATAGAGCAGTGGGAATGATGCTGTAGGTCTGATAAAGTGGGTCTGCTTTTAGTAAAAATGCTAGAGAATTTGGACTTTTTATTTTTGGCACTGATCTCTCTCTCAACATCATTCATGTCTATACTCTTTCATTAGGAAAGGTAGGATTCATTCTTTTTTTATTTTTTTAAAACAAATTTCAATCTATTTAAACTTTAATTTGTGGTTACAGAACACTTTTTTCTTAGAATGATATAGAGGCACATTCTTTTAAGAAGGATGAACACACAGAAACTGGAATCATAGAATTTAGGTGATGTCAAGAGAAAGATGTAAATAGAAAATGTTTCTATAAGATGACAAAGAAAATCTTTATAGGGAAGGTAGTATTGATAGGATAGTGCTTAAGAGCACAGTCTCTGTAGTTAGATGGCATAAGTTCATATCTCAAAACCTCAGCTACAGCGCACTCTAGGTGTAGAATGTTGGCCACATCATGTAACTGCTCCAAGCTTTAGTTCCTCGTCTATAAAATTGGGTTACTGTTAGTACCTACCTTTTAGGGTTAATAACCACACAGTGAAATTTTTAGGTCTAATTTGTCATCTAAGAGATTCCCTTTGCTTTGTTAGTGTTGTGGAGAGTATTGGGTATTTTACTCCAGGGCTAATTTGTATTCCCATCCCAATCTCCTCAGCCTCCCTTTTTACACCCAAACTTGTCTTGTCCACAACCTGTGGGCTTCAGTAGATGGCCAGTGAGAGGATGGAGGGGGGATGGCACACTCCCAGTGCAGCGGTAGAATCCACATGGAGTTAAAAGCCAGGTGGTAGATATTTAAAATTGTAACTTCTGTTAATGAGTCTTATATTTTTTTCTCAGGTATTTTTTAGTGGCATAATCCATAACATGAACTTTGTGCTATGTTTGTCACCTTTTATTTTAAGGCAAGAATAGTTCTCAGTGTTAAGCTTAATGAGCTTTTAAAAACAGAACATAATAATGTAACCACCATCCAGATCAAGATATAGAATACGACTGGAACCCTAGAAATCTTGTGATTCTTTGCAGTGATTCCTCCCTTTAAAGGTTATCACTTTACTGACTTAAATCTTTTTTTTTAAACAAATATTTCATTAAGAAATTATTACTATTTTATTATTTTTTTATTTTATTTTTGGAGAGATTTTTGATATAGGGTACATGTACTCACTGTAGAGACAGAGAGAGAGAGAGAGAAAGCAAGAAATCACCCCCCCAAGAGGGGATGGCCACACTGGAATCCCTTCTCCTCCATTCTCCTCTTGGGACTTTGGGCACACATGTACACATATCTGGTGTGAGTTTTAAGATGCTGGGTATGGGACTTGGACTGGGTTGGCCGTGTGAGAGTCCAGCGACATAACCATTACATCATCTGCTGGTTCTAAAATTATTATTATTTTTTTTAATTTGCTGTAGGGCACATGTGCTCAGTGAGAGAGAGGTAAGTGAGAAAGCAAGCTGCAATATCCAGGACTCAAACCACTTTCGACCATGTGGGAGTCCATTGCCTTAACAATCACACCACAGGGACCAGCAGATGGCGTAATGGCTACGTCACTGGACTCCCATGTAGTCGACTGCAGTTCGAGTCCTGGACCCGGTGACTTACATGCTGGGTGCACCCAAGATCCAAAAAAGAGAATGGAGAAGGGATTGGCGTGGTCATCTCCCCTGGGGGGTGATTTTTCACTTTCTGTCTCTCTGGCGAGCGCATGTGTCCTATGCAAAAAGCCTCTCCCTCCCCCCCAAAAAAACCAACCACATCATCTGCTGGCCCCCTGACTTAAATCTTAATTGATTTAATTTTGCCTGTATTTGAGCTTTATATAGTGACTCATACACTCTGTTTTCTTTGTGTATGACTTTTTTCTCCCACTGATATTATATCTAAGATTCATTTGTATTGTGTTTTGCATTAGTTCTTTTTCATTGCTGAATATTAATTCATTGTAGAATAATATATTAATTCTACTACTGGTGATAGGTTATTTTTTTTAAAATTTTTTTTTTTTTTTGAGAGGTTTTTGCTATAGGGCATGTGCGCTCGCCAGACAGACAGAGAAAGACAAAGAGATAGAAAGCGAGAAATCCCTCCCCAGGGAGGATGGCCATGATGCAATCCCTTCTCCTCCATTCTCCTCTCGGGATCTTGGGCATGCACGCACATGCGCCCAGCGTGAGTTTTAAGCCACCGGATCCGGGACTCGAACCGCGGTCGACTACATGGGAGTCCAGCGACATAGCCATTATGCTAATTGCCAGTCCCTTTAAATAATTTTTTATTTAACTTTATTATTATTATTTATCGGTTTGATCAGAGAGAAAGGGAAAGTGAGAAAGCAAGCCACCAGGTTCAGGATTTGAACTGTGTTTGGCCATGTGGGAGTCCAGCACATTTAACCACAGCACCACCTGCCAGTCCCAGTGATAGTGTACCTATGTTCAGCTCTGGTAGATCCTTTTGGTATATAGTTTCAAACTTAGATGCAGAAGTCTTGAATAACGTATCAGCAAATGGATTCCAGCAAAAAATACACACACACACACACACACACACACACACACACACACACATGCTGTGTACATATACATGTGTATATATATATATACCTACACACTGTATATTAATACATACACAATACATATACACACCATATATACATACGTACACATACATACACACACACACACACAAAGATAATGCTTTCCAACTATGTTGAGCAACAAGATGGTTTGATATTTAAAAGTCACTCTGTAATTTACTACATTATCAGAATAAAGGAGATTGTGTGAATTCAGTCTCCATATGGTCCTTTCAGTTGATAAAGAACAGGAATATGTTCTTCTGTTATTCTAAAACAGAATTATACTTATTATACTTAAGAAATATTAATATAAAGGGCCAGCAGGGGGCTTGTTGGTTAAGGGCATTGGACTCGCACTTGGCTGACTATGGTTTGAATCCTGGACCTGGCAGCTTGTTCTCTGACTTTCCCTCTCTCTCTGTCTGTGTCTCTCTCTCTCATCAAATTTTAAATAAATAAATAAATAAAGTTAAATAAAATAATTATTTAAAAAAAGAAATACTAATATAAAACTGTTTTCTACTGAACAGTGTATATTCAGATTTCTCTAATTGTTCCAAAAATGTTCTGGCTGTTTTTGTTTTTCCATCTGTATTCCAGTTCTGGGTCAAATATAGCACTTATTAAAACATGTTTAGTTCTTTCTTCTCGGAGAAAAAGAGAGAGATAGGCATTCCCACAGGCTCTTCATGTTGCAGTCCTTTCCCAGCTTCAGCAAGCCCAGGCATGTGTGCATGTGTCTGGTCTATACAGGGACACTGTAGCCACAAACCCAGGACCTTTCCATGGAGTCTAGCTTTACAGACAGTTGTGTCATGACTACCCAACTGGTTGACCTCCAAACATTGCATTTAGTTATCATGTATTAGTAACTATATCACAATCATTATTCCAGTGAAAGTGTGAAGCTTATTTATTGTAAGGTGAACACCCTTCTAATCTTACCTCATGAAAGAGGATTAGACTCTTGCCATGCCTTCTAGTTTTTTACCTCTTTTCCCTCCTGTTTAAGAGTAACTGTTATCCTAATATTTATGATAATCACTTAAATTTTTTTTTTAATTTTAAGAGAGATATTTTTGCTACAGGGCACGTTTACTTGCCAGAGAGAGACACACACACAGACAGAAAGTGAGAAATTATCCCCCAGGGGAGATGACCATACTGCAGTCCCTTCTCCTCCATTTTCTTTTGGGATTTTGGGTATGCACGCCCATACACCTGGCAAGAGTTTGAAGCTGCCAGGCCCAGGACTCAAACTGCAGTCGGCCAGGTGGGAATCTAGCGACAACCATTACGACATCTGCTGGTCCCAATAATCACTTTTTTAAAAACTATATTTATTTCTTCTGTGAGAGATAGAGACACAGGCATCCCCCAAAAGGGTTTTTTTTTTTTTTTTTAATTTTAATTTTTTTTGGAGAGGTTTTTGCTATAGGGCGCATGCACTCGCCAGAAAGACAGAGAGACAGAAAGCGAGAAATCACTTCCCAGGGGGGATGGCCACACTGCAATCCCTTCTCCTCCATTCTCCTCTCGGGATCTTGGGCATGCACGCACACGCGCCTGGCGTGAGTTTTAAGCCACCGGGTCCAGGACGCGAACTGCGGTTGACTCCATGGGAGTCCAGGGACATAGCCATTATGTTAACTGCTGGTCCCCTCAAGAGGGTTTTTATGCCATGATCCACCCTCAGTATTAACTGGCCTGGATGATCAGCATGCATGCAGGTAAATGTGTGCTTAGAGAGGTCCCGGGATGTGAACTTGAGACCTTTCTCGTGTAAGCCTATTTGTGTTATCATTGTACCTCCACCTGGTTCTAATAATAATCTTATTATTTCTAGTTTAGTGTTACTTGTTTTTCAATATGATTTGAGTCTTTTTTCTTGAGAGATTTTTTTGCTATAGGACCTGTGCACTCACCAGACAGACAGAAAGCGAGAAATTACCCCCTGGAGGTGGAAGATGGCTATGCCACAGTTCCTTCTCCTCTTTTCTCCTCTCCAGATTTTGGGCATGTGTGCACATGCGCCCGACATGAGTTTTAAGCTGCCAGGTCTGGGACTTGAACCACAGTCAACTACGTGGGAGTCCAGGAATGTAACCATTATGCCACCTGCTGGTCCTTTGAGTCATATTTTAATAGTAATGGTGTTTTAATAATACCATTTTGATATGGTAAGGACTTATAACCTGCATATTTCCCCATCATTTATCTTTTCTCTTTTGTATTTGTGTCCTCCTCAGTTCATCATAGGAGGTATATCATTACTGATGATGTTAACTGCCCATCATTTGATTAAGGAATTTGCCAGGTTTTTCTATTTCCCCCCTTTAGTAGGTACTTTGAGACTATGTAAATCCGATTTCTCATCAAACTTTGATCCCAATTTTAGCAGTCATTGATGAGTCTTGTCTTCAGTGATTTTTTTTTTTAGAATTATTTTAATTAATTATTAAAATTTGACCAGAGAGGGACAGAGTTGGGGAGAAAGAGAGAGAAAGAGGGAAAGTAAGAAAGCAAACTGCCAGGTCTGGGACTCAAACCATGGTCAGCCATGTGGGAGTCCAGTACCCTTAACTACCATGCCACCTGCTGGCTCCATTTTATTTATTATTATTTTTAAAAATTGCTATAGTTATCATAGAAAGAGAGAGACAGAAAGAGGGAAAGTAAGAAAGCAAACTGCCAGGTCTGGGACTCAAACCATGGTCAGCCATGTGGGAGTCCAGCACCCCAACCACCATGCCACCTGCTGGCCCCAGCCACACCACAATCCCGTCTCCTCTCAGGATCTTGGACATGCATACACATATGTGCATGCGCGCATGCACACACACACACACACACACACACACACACAACATGTTTTCCAAATGCTGTTTTCCAGCTCCATCATTTAATCTTTAGTTGATATTTGGAATTCTGGAACCAGCAGATGGCATAATGGAATTCCACATATGTCACTGGAATCCCACATAGTCAACTGCTATTTGAGTCCTGGACCAGGCTGTTTAAAACTCAGGCCAGGTGTGTGTGTGTGTGTGTGTGTGCGCACACACACATGTGCATGCGTGCCCAAGATCCTGAGAGGAGCAGGGATTGTAGTGTGACCATCCCCCTTGGGGGACGATTTCTCGCTTTTGGTCTGTCTTCCCTATGGCAAAAAACTCAAAAAAAAAGAAAGAACTTGGAATTCTAGAAGAAAGGCTTTCCATTTTTTTATGTTAGTATTTCGTGTATTATTTTATTCTATAGGTTATACGTTCTGTTACTATCTTATTTATTTTAATTCATAAATTGTCCCAGTTTAGGCCAGTGTTAGCCGCTTGCAATTGGTGTTTTATTTCAGTGTGCCAGAGGGTCTCTGTACTTGCCAGAGAGAGAGAGAGAGACGAGGGATTGGGCGAGTGTAGAAAACACTCCCCACCCCAGCCCCTGTGGAGGATGGTCATGCTGTAATGCCTTTTCCTTCTTTTGGGATTTTAGGCATGCGTGCATACATACCTAGCATGTTTATTAAGCTGGGACTCACATGCATGGTCGGCCACGTGGCATCCAGCTGCCTTAACCATCATGCGACAGGCTGACCCTGGTTCTAGGATTTCTGCTTGATTCTTTTTCTTTTTCCCCTTTCATCTACTTTTTTTTTCTTTTTGCTCTAGGGTGTGTACTGACTGGAGAGACAGAGAGACAAAGAGAGGGAAAGTGAGAAATCATCCCCTGGGGGGATGGTCATGCTGCAAGCTTTTCTCCCCTGTTCTCTTAGGATTTTGGGCACACCTGCACACATGTCTGGTGTGATTTTTTAGGCCACCATCTCTGAGACTCAAACCATGAGTTGGCCATGTAGGATCCAGTGCCTTAAGGACCATGCTACCTTCTAGCCCCTTATGTCCTTTTTTAATGAGAGAGAGAGAAAGAAAGAAAGAGAGAGCCAGGTATTTTTTTATTTTTTTGAGAGGTTTTTGCTATAAGGCGCATGTGCTCACCAGACAGACAGAGAGACAGAAAGCGAGAAATCACCCCCCAGAGGGGATGACCACGCCGCAATCCCTTCTCCTCCATTCTCCTCTCTGGATCTTGGGCACACACGCACATGTACCCGGCATGAGTTTTAAGCCACCGGGTCCAGGATGCAAACCACAGTTGACTACAGGGGAGTCCAGTGACATAGCCATTACGCTAACTGCTGGTCCCAGAGCCCAGTGCTTTTGACAGGATCTGGCCATGCTGCCTTCCAGGGCCCCCCAGATCACAGGCACATACTGCCATTCCCAGAGTGTTCAGCCCAGAGTTGTGCAGCCTCAGCATTACACAGCCCCAGCATTGTGCAGTGGCACCCCACTACCCATGCCTCCACTGCTGGGCCATTTAATTTAACTTTTAAAATAGATTGCATTTATCAGGTGAAGTTTTATTTAGCACTTTTTTTTTTAATACCCAAGCACACATGTGCATGCTATCTCCCCCTCCCTCCCTACAACAGGGCTTGGTCACAATTCTTTTTCCTTCATTCCCCATCCAATCAGGATCCTGAACACAGGCACCTGCACCCAGCAGGTTTTCTCAAACCTCTGAGACTCAAGCCTGGTCAGTTTTGTAAGATCTGGTTTCTTCTGTATTGTGCTTAACTGCTTTGGGACTGACCCAGGTGAAATTCTTGATAATTTGTGTTTTTTTTTAACATATTAATCATAAATTATTTCATGTCTATGTCTGAAAACTCCAGGTATGTGGCACATATATGTCTATTTCAGTACCATTTCTCCCTCTGCTTTTTTCAAATGTAGGAAAGCAATCTCATAGTCTGTTTATAAAGGTATGGAAACAATACTCTTAGATTCCCTGAAATGTAGTTACTTGATCTGTTTTTATCAGTCAGTATGTTGCTATTTTTTTTGGTAGTAGATAGCCCCCACATCTCTGTGGTTTATAACAGCAAAGGCTTATTTTTTCTCATGCCACATTTCAGTTCCTGAATAACTGCACTATGTGTCATGTGTCAGTCTTAGTGTGGTGTCCAGGCTGGAAGAGGAGCCCCCATCAGAGGTGTATGGACCTCATGACCATTCTATTTCTGTTCAGTCTATTGGTTAGAGCAAGTCATGTGGCCAAGCCTGCAGTTAATAATGTGGGAAAGAGTATTACTTCCCTGTGGAGGGATTACAAGTTTTGTGTCAAGGGTAGGAACGTATAATTCTTTTTCAGCAAGGGAGGAGTGACTAATTTGGGACAATTATACATTTTATCATATTATCTTAAAGAAAAAGCTACCAGTTTTATAAAAAGCTGTATGTGCATGAAGATGTGAATGCAAATTGTTAATGATAAAATATAATGAAAAATAGGAACTTTGTTGTTGATATTCAGTGAAATGTTTATTAAAATGATAATTAAAAAAAATAATGGTTTATTTAATTTTATTTATTCATTTTATTTTAATTTGACCAAAGAACACAGAGAGAAAAAGAGAGAAAGTGAGAAAGCAAGCCACCAGGTCAGAGACTTGAACCGTGGTCAACCATGTGGGAGAGTCTAGTGCCTTAACCACCACGCCACCTGCTGGTCCCTAAAAATGATCATTTTAATACCTAGAAATATAACAAAATGTATTTACTATAATGTTAAATGAAAGAGCAATGTACAGAGTTTGTGCACCCACTGAGCACAGGTGTGTACACACAATCATAAATTAGTAAGCAAATTAAAGATATAAAATTGATAATTATTTTAGGATGATAGTATTTATGAAGATTTTTCAGACTGAATTTGTTTTATGCTAGAGTGTACGTGTATATGCATGTGAGACAGCGAGAGAGACAAAGAGCACCCTCTCAGCGGGGCCTGGTTATGCTACAGTTTGTTTTCTCTAGTTCTCCATCCTGTCTGGATCCTAGGCACACATGCCTGGTGTGTTTTTCAAGTTGTCAGGACTAAGACTGGTCGGCTGTGTGGGACCCAGCTACCTCTGTGTAGTGCCTAACTGCTATGCTACAGGGCTAAACCCAGACTTAAATTTTTTTGGTACTGTTATTTTATACTTTAAAATCATTTTCTCTATATAAGTTAGTTTCTCTCTTAAAGTCATACATGTATATCAGAGAAACATTAGAGAATATACAAAAAGGGATCAGAAATAAATTCAGAGTTGGCTCAGGTATGGTGAAAATGTGCTGTTCAGGGGAAGCCAAGTCCCACACGGCAGTTATGGTTTGAACCCCCTGCCTGGTCAGCTGGAAACACGCCAGGCATGTGTGTGAGTGCTCACGATCTGATGGATTGGAGGAATGGGGTTGTGGCATGACTAGAAACTGTAGAGAGTGCTCCTCCCTCTCTGTTTCTCTCATACATATGCACATGCCTTCTCATGAATAAGGAAAAAAAACAAAACCAGGACCCATATCCCAGAACTGGCAGTTACCTTTTTTTTTTCCCCAGTTTTGCTGTAGGGTACGTGCTTATTGGAGAGAGACACAATCTCTTATCTACTCTTCTCTCAGGATTTTGGATATGGAAGCACACATGCCAGCCATGTTTTTCAAGCTGACAGTTCTAGAACTTGAATTGGACAGTCAGGCATGTGAGATCCAGCCAACTTCACCCCATGCCACCTGGCTGGCCCATACCAGTTACTGTTTTTTTATTTTAAGAGAGATTTTTGCTATAGGGCACGTGTGCTCTTCAGAAAGACAGGAGAGACAGAGAGACAGAAATCACCTCCCAGGGGAAATGACCATACCATGGTCCCTTCTCCTCTTGGGATGTTGGGCATGCATGCCCACATGCCTGGCATGAGTTTAAAAAAATTAATATGTTAAAAATAAATTGCCAGATTGACCTTGTGCTGTCGTGTTTCATTTTAGGTCCTGAAAATCCTTGGTTGGTTCAAGCTTACGTTTCAGCAGCTAAACATCCTTTTGCTTCTGTGGTGGCTCAGGAGGTTTTTCAGAGTGGAATCATTCCTTCAGATACTGACTTCCGGATCTACAGGGATTTTGGAAACATTCCAGGTATTTGTTGATGGTTTTGGGTTATTGTGCAGTGTAGATTTAGCAAAAGCAAGCTTCTTGAATTAACAGTATTTTCTGATAGCATATTCTGTATGCAAGAGCTGTACATCTGACTCATTTGAACAGTTCCTAATGCTTTCCTTTTTCAAACCCCACACTAATTTAAATGCTTGCCTTCTCTAGAATATGTCATCTTGCCCCACAGTGTGACAGAGGAACAGGGGAGAACTGTTTAGCACATCATTCCCAAAAGATGGTAATAGATCTTTCAGGAGTCTGACTTCTGGTGTTGTCTTGATTTGCCAAATCCCTTAGCTACTCGTATAGTGTATTTGAAAGTATAATTTGGCCTTGGCCTGGTGAGGATGTAGATGGCCAAGTTTTGATGACTTCCCAAACTCAATATTCCTACCCTTTGCTGTGTGGCTTGTACTGCCTCCCTGTGTAGTAGTAGATTTCCTTGACCATATATTGAAGTAGCTATAGTTCTGTAAGAATATGGAAGAGAATTTATGTAATTCATTCATAAATGTCACAAAACAATTATGGCACTGCTTTGACATTTTATCTTTTGGGAATTTAATACATTAAACAAATATACCTAAAACACAGTTGATCTTTAAAGCAAAATGACTTTTTTTTTCTATATGTCCTAGGAATAGACTTAGCATTTATTGAGAATGGATACATTTATCATACCAAGTATGACACTGCAGACAGAATTCTAACAGATTCCATTCAGAGAGCAGGTTGGTATTCTATTTCTTTTTCCTCCTTTTTTACTTTAAAACAAACCCTGGTGTCAGGGAATGCTTTCAATAGAGTGCAGTGAGGGAACAGAGCTGCTTTGCTGCATATGAGACCCTGACCCAGAGGTAGGTCCTCTGTGTCTATGAATGGTTTAATACCACATTTCCCCCACAAATATGATGGGTAAAGGGATAGCCCCCTTTCTGGCCATGCCCTATTTCCCAGGATGAAGGACTCTATGCACTGGATTGGTACTGTAATTTAGACTTTTAAACTATGGTCTGATAAAATACTAGGGATGAACTAGAAACCTGTAAATATTCTTTGGCCAATGTGTTAGGGAGACAGAATGAGGTATGAATGAGCTATGAGGTATGGGCTTTGGGGCTGAAGAGATATGGCCTTGAACTTTAGGCTTGTAGTTCAGTTTAGCAATTAAGAACGTAGGAACATTCATTGTGAGGAACTAGAAAGGGAGCTGACCCAGAGTTATCCTCTGAACAAAAAGAAGATAGCCAAAGTGAAAGCTATAAATTGAACGTGGCACCAGGGCATGTATTTGGGCAGCTTGCCAGATGCAGAAAACATTGGCATTGATTCATGGCTGGGTAGTGAGGGCAGGCGAGGGGGTGAAAGCGTAAGTGCTTAAGGAGAACACAGGGCCAAGGGAGTGAAAGTATTTTCCAGACAGATCTGGAATAGTCAGAAGAGTGTCTAATGTCTGATGTCCAATGCTGCCTTCAAGAGTTGGTAGGATTTGGCCTGTGGAGAAGAGAGGACGTTCTAGGCCAGAGCGTAGCTTGAATATGATATATTTGTGTGTGGGAGGCTGTTGTTGAGTAGACTGCCAGACTGGAATTAAAGTAGTACTGTCAGAGATGGGGGAAATAAGGTCGAAGTATAGGGGGCAGAGAAAATTAAAAAAGGTTTTAAAAATCATAAGAAGGTGTTTTAGGGATAAGGGATTACCGAAGGCCTGAATCCATGAATAAAATTATTTTAAACACTGTTAGTTTGGTGATATAGTATGGAGTGGATGGTATACGGAGAGAGATAGGCCTCAGGTATTCTGACAGTAATTTAAGTATGGAATAATGAGGACCTAGACTGCTCTTGAGAAAAAGCAAAGAGAAAGGGAAAGGATGAAAGATTAGATACATTTGGAATACAAATTCAGCAAGGTGCAATAGGTTGGATAGACAGGATGACTCAAGTCAGCCCTCAGTGAAGATAATTGTACAGGATATAGAGTGAGCTGGCTGGGGAAAGGATGTGCCATTGACCCTGGTGGGGAGGTGGGAAGATGACCCTCATGCAGGGTGGCGGTGCAGAGGGGAAGGAGACTGAGTTCTGTCAGACATGCGGTGGGTGGGTGGAGGGGGTCCTGTAAACCACCCTGAGGACAAGAGATAGAGAGGTAGAGCTGTGGGCAGAACTGGGTATATAGCCTTGAGAATGGAAGGCATAGGCAGGACAGCACAGGAATGGAGCATGGAAAGGTTTTCTGGAAGAGTGAAGCAAAGGTAGAGGACCATGACTGAGCCTTGGGGAAAACCCTTTTTTTTTTTTTTTGCTATAGGGCGCGTGCACTCGCCAGACAGACAGAGAGAGACAGAGAGATAGAAAGCGAGAAATCACCCCCCAGGGGGGATGGCCACGCTGCAATCCCTTCTCCTCCATTCTCTTCTTGGGATCTTGGGCACACACGCACACGCGCCCAGCGTGAGTTTAAGCCACCGGGTCCGGGACTCGAACCGTGGTCGACTACGTGGGACTCCAGCGACATAGCCATTACACTAACTGCTGGTCCTGGGAAAACACATTTTAAGGTAGATAGGGAAGCCAGTGAAAAATATCTGGTGGTAAGAATGTAGTGTCCTAAGTGAAAATGAAAGTCAAGGATAGGAGAAGCAGCAGGACGAAAAGCAGATCATTCAAGAGCTTCGTATGATTGTTCTGCGTTCAAGTCTAAACTCACTAATTCAGTGATGTAACAGATATTTATCACATCTTTGATGTGCCAGATCATGTCTGACAGACTCTTCCTGCCTCTCCAGCTTCATTTCTGAGTACTCTCTCCCCACATTCAGGACTTTTTTGATATATCTTCTAAGGTTATTTACTTCTTCCATGAGAGAGCGAGAAAGAGAGAAGGAGGGAGGGAGGGACAAGAAGCTCCTTGGCAAGACCTCACGCTGTGATTCTCACCCCTTCCTAGCCAGCCGGGATCATGAATGTGCATGCACAGAATATACAGGTGGCTGGGAATTGAACCCATGATCTTCCATGTGGCTCCAGCATTGCTTGAGCAGCGTATTACCACTACACCACCAAACTTGCCCTCAGTCTTTTTCAGTATTTGGAACTTGGGGTCTTCATCTAGACAGTTCTTGCAATCTGAACAGTTGCCTCTGTGGTGGTTATGGCCTATTCATTCTTTAGCTATAAATATCATTCCTTCCCAGGGCTGCTTCCCTGACTTCTCAGACTCTTAGTCTCCCATTGTATGCTCCCACAGGACTCTACTACCTATCCTTATTAGTTCTTTTTAGTGTGGCTACTTCTTTTCTTTTTAAAAAAAGTTTATTTCTTCTATGAGGAGGAGAGAGAGAACAGCTCCAAAAGTGTTTTTATTTTTATTTTTTAAGAGAGATTTTTGCTATAGGGATGTGTGTTCACCAGAGAGAGAGAAAGTGAGAAATCACCCCCTTCCCCAGGGGGGATGGCCACACCACAATCCTTTCTCATCCATTCTCCTCTTAGGATTTTTGGGCATGCATGCACATGTGCCCTGCCTGAGTTTTAAGCTGCTGGGCCCGGGACTCAAACCACAGTTGACTCTGTGGGAATCCAGTGACACGTAACCATTATGCTATCTTCTGGTCCTGCTCCAAAAAGGTTGTGATACCACAATTTATCCTCCACTTCAGCCAACCCCAGATCTTGAGCCAGTGCATTCCTGGCATACTCAGGGAGGTTTCTGGATTTGCATCAGGAACCTTCTCATATGGTGTTGCCTCCAGCAGAGTGCTGCACTACTTTCTGGCTCTATCTTTATTAATTAATTAATTAATTCATTCATTCATTTATCTATTTTTAGAGAGAGATTTTTGCTATAGGGTATGTGTGCTCCTCAGAGAGACAGAAAGGTAGAATTCACCTCTCAGGGGGGATGACTACGCTGCAGTCCCTTCTCCAGTTTCCTTTCAGGGTCTTGGGTATGCATGCACATTCACCCAGCATGTTTTAAGCCACTGGGTCCAGGACTTGAACCATGATCAACTACGTGGGAATCCAGCAATGTAACCATTACGCCATCTGCTGGTCCTTCCATCTTTATTAAATCTTAACACTTTTGTAAGAAGCCATGTCTATGAGCTTCACGAGAGATCTTTGTCCCTTGGTCACCACTGAATTTCTGGTGATGTAACACAGTGCCTGGCACAGCTAATATATTGGGTTGTCGGGAAAGTCATGACACATTTTTGCATTAAAAAAAACATAGAAAAATACATCATGACTTTCCTGATGACCTAATATATTAAATGAATGGGGACTAAATAACAGTTTTGGGGTTGGTTAATAGAGGGCACAGTTGATCACAGAGAATAGTTCTAATAGAAGGGAAAGGACCAAGGCCAGTTGGCTGAGCTTCTAAGTGAAGAAGAAATGGAGTGGGAGCGAACCTTATTTGAGAAGTAGTAAGAAAAGTTGAGGAGAGCAGTAGAACCAGTAGGAAGCTATTTCTGCTCATATTCTGACTAGTTCCTTATTCTAACAGTGGATGGTTTATTTCTGCTGTAATAGTTGTACTTGTAAATCCCATTCAGATACTCACTTTGGTTACCTTTCTTTTCTTTACAAATAGGTGACAACATTTTAGCAGTTCTTAAATATTTAGCTACATCTGATATGCTGGCTTCTTCTTCTAAGTATCGACATGGACACATGGTCTTCTTTGATGTGCTTGGCCTGTTCGTCATTGCTTACCCCTCTCGTGTTGGGTCAATAATAAACTGCATGGTGGTCATGGCTGTTGTTTTTTATCTGGGCAGGAAATTATTACAGCCCAGACATAAGAGTAAGTATTTTCCTTTACCGCTGTAAATTCTGGCGTGGGTATAGGATTTGCTTGAAGTTTTTTTAGTCATTTTCCTTATGTGAAGGTGTCATCAGAAAGTTCATGGAAAATATGTATTATGAACAAACCAAGCAGGGAGTTCAGATTTTTTTTTTTGCACCACAATCAATTCCTACTTTAATTCTATTTCTCTGCAGATTTTGTGAAGTCCATTTGTATCTTCCCAGGAAATTAAAAATCTTAAGAAAATAATATTTGAGTTATAGTGGAAGAGATTCTTAAATAAATATTAATATTCTTGTTATACTTTTAATTTTGGTAAAGCAGGCAATTTTAATGTACGTATGCACTTATAGAAGTACCACAGGGAGCTGTTGAAAAATGATTTGTACAGATTGACTTTTAGTGAAAGTTGGGTGAATTCTCTCTATAAGCTAAATGATGTAGAGAAATTGCAGATATATATGTGTGTGTGTATATATATATATATAAAATATATATATATTATGTATATATATGTAAAATATTATAAAAAGTCTAACTACACTACAGACCAATAGAATACTATTCTGAAGTATGAACGAACTGCTTTTGTTTAAATTGGTCTCTTTTTGCTTGAGATATTTCTACTTGAAATGTTTTAGAGTCTTGGGGACCAGCAGTTGACATAATGGCTATGTCGCTGGACTCCCATGTAGTTGACCATGGTTCGAG
This sequence comes from Tupaia belangeri chinensis, assembly GCF_000334495.1. NCBI lineage: Eukaryota > Metazoa > Chordata > Mammalia > Scandentia > Tupaiidae > Tupaia > Tupaia belangeri. The sequence goes on from NW_006159849.1 coordinate 186,706, forward strand.
TCCCAGACTCTGTGGCTTAAACTCATGCCAGGTACCTGTGCGTGAGTGCCCAAGATCCCAAGAGGAGAATGGAGGAGAAAGGATTGCGGCGTGGCCATCCCCCGTGGGGGGTGATTTCTTCGCTTTCTGTCTCTCTGTCTCTCTCTTTCTGGAGAGCACACACATCCTATAGCAAAAACCTCTCCCTCCCCAAAAAAGTTTTAGTCTTACATTGTTATGTGCTATTCCAAGATAGAAATATTTAGCAGCAATTTAAATCATTCTTTATCACCAGTTATTTTTCTCTTGGCCTGGATCTTTCTCTTAGCTTCTTTTGGAAATTTTTTTAAAAATCAGTTAATTTACTTTTTTCCTTTTTGAGAGAGGGGGAGAGAGACAGAAGTTGGTATTTTTGACTGGGTCTCTCTGTGCTGCGGTCCACCTGCCCCAGCATCCCTGTGGTTTAGCACTGCAGGCATGTGCAGCTATGCCTCATGTGTTGAGTTGACCTAGGAATTGAACCTGGGCCTCTCCTGTGCCATCCAGCCTCACAACTGGTAGCATTGCCTGTGTGCCACTGGCTGGGCCTTAGGAAGATTTTATATAGAACTTTGTCTTTGCTAATATTTTGATATACAAAGCATCCCTAAGGTAATAAAGATTTAAACTGCTCACTTTCTTAGGAAGGGGTATATCTGAACTGTTCCTATAATACTTACTTCTTTGAGTCTTTAATATACACAGACTCTCAATAAATGTTACTGGAAATTTTAAAATTTATTTCAAAAGAGAGAGAGAGAGGGACCCCTGACAGGGTCATGCCACACTGAGTTCCCTGAGCCTCTCTTGAGCCACCCGGGAACATGGATTTTCCCAAGAGTGCACTCTTTGTGTTCATGTCAACCTGGGAACCAAACCCAGGGCCTTCTCACATGATTCCAGCATTCCTTAGTGGTGCCCCACTGTTTGTGCCACTGTAGGTGGACCTGAAATTATTCTCTGATACCTTCCCTATTGTTAAACAAACCTCAACCTTGGGACATTTCAGTGCTTTGCAATTCCAGTGTTGCAGTTTTTCTTTTAAAGAAAAATTAACTTGAACATAATGTGATGATTGTAATTTTTATTTTCTCTTTATTAGCTGCTAACTACTCAAAGGACTTCTTGTGTGGACTTGGCATCACTCTGATTAGCTGGTTCACTAGCCTTGTTACTGTCCTCATTATAGCAGTGTTCATCTCACTGATTGGACAGTCTCTCTCATGGTATAACCACTTCTATGTCTCCGTTTGTCTGTATGGAACTGCAGCTGTAGCCAAGATAATATTCATCCATACCCTTGCAAAAAGATTTTACTATGTGGTAAGTGTTAGGCATATTATTTAATTTCTTTTTTGCTGCCTTCAAAGATTGAAGACAAACTCAAGTGGGAGATTCATTGTGTTTTGGCCTTTTGAGCTATCAAAAAGTTGCTCAGCATGGTCACAAAGAATACTCCTGCAACTGTGTTAATTTTCTGGAAGGTTTATTCTGAGAATGCTGTACAATTCAGACACACAGCTGGGCTATAAACTGTTTAGGATGTTGGCAACAGCCAGACTTGGCAGCACCACCCTTTCTGCCTTTGCTGAGTTTACTGCTTTTGTAACTGTGTCCTTGTATCTGCCGCCCCTCCCTGAGTGCCTCCAGTTATTTGTGTTGTCTGAGTCTCTGTGTTCTCCACTGGAATGTAAGGTCCCTGAGGGCAGCGGTCATTCTGTTTATTGCTGTGTTCTCTGTGCACAGCATTGCCTCACACACTGCACTAATCTACTGTAAGTATTTGTTTCCTAAAATAGTGGTGCACTGAAAGTTTTCAGTTTTTCCTTCTTCTGTCTGATGTTGATGTAAATTCTGACAGCATGTATCCGTGGTATCAGGTTAAAGACATGTTGCTAGGGAAACCAGAGGGAAGCAAAACAGGGTTCCAAATGATTTATGCTGGTCTTTAAAGAATGTTGTTACATTGTTACAGTTTCAACCACACAAATTTGGTAACAATAAAATATTAGGCTGGGATCTGCAGTTGGCGTAATGGCTATGTTGCTGGACTCGCATATAGTCAACTGCGGTTTGAATCCCGGACCCGGTGGCTTAAACTCACACTGGGCACGTGTGTGTGCGTGCCCAAGGTCCCGAGAGGAGAATGGAGGAGAAGGGATTGCAGCGTGGCCATCCCCTATAAGGGGTGATTTTTTTGCTTTCTGTCTCTCTGTCGCTCTCTGTCTTTCTGGCAAGTGCACACACCCTATAGCAAAAACATCCCCCCCCAACAACAAAAAGAAGATATTAGGCTTATGAAGTAATAGGACTAAAATGATTTTC
>NW_006159849.1:189089-293515 GCF_000334495.1 Tupaia belangeri chinensis
AAGAGTGTCATGGTTTCTGATTTTCTAAGCGAATTAAAGGGAAAAGTCTATCTTAGTTTGTTTTCAAGATAGCCAATGTAGGGAATCAGCAGTTAGCGTAATGGCTATGTCGCTGGACTCCCACGTAGTCGACCGCGGTTCGTGTCCCAGACCCGGTGGCTTAAAACTCATGCCGGGCGCGTGTGCATGCGTGCCCAAGGTCCCAAGAGGAGAATGGAGGAGAAGGGATTGCAGCATGACCATCCCCCCTGGGGGATGATTTCTCGCTTTCTGTCTCTATGTCTCTCTCTGTCTGTCTGGCGAGCGCACGCGCCCTATAGCGAAACTCCCAAGTAGTTGACCGCTAGTCAATGTATATATCTGCCTTTTTTTCAGTCTATCCTGATAGGGATTAGAATGGAGACATGGAAGACTATAATCCAGCCTCCTTCTGCAAGGATGGCCTGACTCTTGGTCTTATTTTCACTTAAGGTTGGGATATGGTCTGAGGAAATCTTTATGTTAGCAGGCCCTGTTGAATGAAGAAAGGTTCTTGGAGGTTAGCCATCTGCTTATGGTAAGCAGAGTGTGGCTGACTTCTGTTGATTGAGGCAGGGGCAGGATAGACTGTTTAGTCAAATTCTATTGATTTTTACTAATTTTGCTTGTCCCCTCCTAACACTTGGGGCTGAAAGCACAACAGAAAGAGTAACATGTTTCATTTTCACTTCACAAATATTTTACAGCATTCACTGGGCATGGTACTGTGCTGAGGCCTAGTGATATAGATTCAAAAAAAAGTGACCTCTTTCTTTAAAGAGCTCACTGTTTAATTTGGGAGGATCCTGAAAGTGCAATGATTGTAGCACCTTGTGGGATGAAGAGAAAGAGTGACTTACACACAGCTATTAGGATTTAGGGCCAGGAGGAATGAAATTTGCTCATGGAAATTAGGAAGGCTTTGTGAAGGAGGTGGTAACATTTGAATGGGATTTTTAAAGTATGAGTAGAAACTTACCAGGTAGAGAACAGGTTGGTGAGCAGTCGAAGGTATATTTTGTACAGATACATTTGAGTCACAGTCGATGAAAATTCCAGTGTGATGAAGATAAGGTTGACAGCACAGTGACTGGAAAAGAGGGTAAAATTGGAATATAACTAAAATTTAATGAGGTCACCATTTAAATTTTCTGAGGGTAGCAAGTGAGAGAACTAGTGATTTATTAAGAAAACTCTCCCATCTAAGCCAACCAGGTTGAACCCTGCTCAGCTTCCTAGATCAGATGGGATAAGGGTGTGTTCAGGGTGGAATGGCCATAAACTAGGAAGAAAATTCCAGTTAGAATGTACAGAATGGACTGAATGGGGCAGGGGTGGGAGAGATAAAGGTGAGGATGAAAATAGATTTGCGAGATACGTTTTTATCTTTGCTTCAGTTGGGGTACATCTCATCTATTTCAGTTTCCATTGCTGAAATCTTTGTTTTTAAATATAAGAGTGACATTCAGCCTCAAATTGAATCCTAAAAAATACTTTATTTTAAAGACCAAGCCTTATGATCAACACTGTATTAGACATCTGAGTACTTAAGGTCCATATCCTATCCTCCAGTGTCCAAAATGGGGGTTGTCAAATGAACTTTAACTTGTTTTGAAGCATGACAGAAACTTGATTCAACTGAGTCTATTGTACTCTAGCATAATGGCTATGTCGCTGGACTCCCAAGTAGTTGACCGCGGTTCGCGTCCTGAACCCGGTGGCTTAAAACTCACGCCGGGTGCGTGTGCGTGCGTGCCCAAGATCCCAAGACGAGAATGGAGGAGAAGGGATTGCGGCATGGCCATCCCCCCTGGGGGGTGATTTCTCGCTTTCTGTCTCTCTGTCTCTCTCTGTCTGTCTGGCGAGCACACGCGCCCTATAGCAAAAACCTCTCCAAAAAAAAAAAAAATGTACTACATTTATATTGCAACTATCTTCTGAAGAGCCAAAGTGCTATACAAGGACCCTCAGGTTTCAAGTCTCAAAAAATATAAGTCAAATTTTACAATATGAAAGCACCAGGAATATAAAAAGGGTGACAAGGTGCAGTGCAAGACTAGTGAAGAGAAGAGACTTAGGAAAATCAGGTAAACTCCAGACGGCCTCTGCTTTAGAGGCCATGCCGTATCGGTGGCGCCGTTCCCAGGTCATTTCTCTAGTTTACTTGAAGTAGTCTCTAAAAGTTGTGTTAACAGAAAGGTTTACAGAGATGAGTATTTATTTTTAGGAGTTCTTTTGGAAAATTTTCACACTTACTTTTAGCCCAGGGGAAGAAAAGCAGACTAAATACACTTTTATTTCATTCTATTAAATTGCTTTTCCCTGTGTAGCAGTTTGGATTTATTACGTCACTAGCTTCGCCAATGTTTAATTTGTCAGTTTAAAAGGTAGACCCTGCTAAAATAAAATGTAGCTCTCCCGAGCGTTGAAAATTATATTTCAATAATAAATCTGTATGCTGTACTGAGACTTTTTGTCTTATTTTTCTTTCTTTCAGAATACCAGTGGCCAGTATCTGGGAGAAGTATTTTTTGACATCTCGCTGTTTGTACATTGTAGTTTTCTTGTAACTCTCACTTACCAAGGACTCTGCTCAGCATTTATTAGTGCTATCTGGGTAGCATTTCCATTGCTCACAAAATTTTGCGTGCACAAGGACTTTAAGCAGCATGGTAGAGTATTTTTGATTTTGATACAAATGGGAAAATACTTTAAAGTACATATGATAAGGTTGTCCGGGACCATTTGTTTTCTATCTTATTGAATAGACTTTCTAAATTGTTACTGTTGGTTAAAATTTTTATATCTCACAGATTTTTTTTTTCTTTTCTAATACCTTATACCCCCATCCCATTTTCATATTTGTGGAAGCATGCTATACTTGCGTATTGTTAATTCTTACTTGTGCTTTATCCACTAGGAGTGGAAATGTCATATCTCGTAGATAACATGTACAGGGCAAGGGTTATCTCTAAGCTAATTGCTGTTAGGGGCACAGTACACCAGTACTGTAAAAATCTGTAGCTCACTGTAGAGTTTCATGGACGTGTGTTTTCCTTCTTTTTTCCCTTAGGTGCCCAAGGAAAATTTATGGCCTATTACCTTTTGGGGATGTTTATTCCTTATCTTTATGCACTGTACCTCATCTGGGCGGTATTTGAGATGTTCACCCCCATCCTGGGGAGGAGCGGTTCGGAAATCCCACCTGATGTTGTCCTGGCATCCATTTTGGCCGGTTGTGTGATGATTCTCTCTTCCTATTTTGTAAGAAAAAACATTTTTTTCTTGTTTTTCTTCTTCATTTTTTTATATGAATATATGATGGGTTCAGCCATATTACACTCTACAAGAGAGTTGCTTATACTTTACAGAGAAAGTCTTAAGAAAAAAAAAATGGTGCACAGCTGTGCATCTCCTGGGTTTGGTGTGGTAAGACAATGTAGAATGGGGTTTTTTGTTGTTGCTGTTTTTATTTTATTTTTGTCTCCTCATCCTTCCAAATACCCTAATTATATATGTTTTCAAATAGCCTTTCAGAACTGCCTAGAATGTATGCCCAGTAAGAATTGTTAGAGATTGCCTAATGGTGAGCTTTTAAAATAATTCCTAATAGTTGACTCTAAACTTACTGATTAGAAATGACGCTAAAGTACAAGGTAGTTTTATTAGTGCTGCTAGAGCTAGTGAAGGAAGACTAATTCTTATAAGGCTTTTTTCATTATCATTCTACTACCTCATTGCCAGCACATCAACGATCATTAATTGACTCTATCTGTGTGGGTGAGGCCCACCTATGACACCAGAACATGCTCTCATTCACCAGGTAATGAAAAAGTGTCAAGACCTTGTGTTTTGCTGTATCAGTGTTCTGCCTTAGGTGGAAGAGTCCCACTTTTGCTGTCCCTGTGGAGAATGAAGTGTGAAGAAAAGGCAGTGATAAAGAGTTTAAAACTACACCCCGCCCCCACCCCTTTGTTGGAACAGTCATGGGGCCAGGTTCTGCTCTTGGCATGGTGTCCACACCCCCCAGAAATCAGGCTGGGCCTCTAGGGAAGGTAGATCTGTTTTGTGGCTCTTTTAGTTGGAATTTTTAAGAATAAGTAGTATATATTAAATGCTCAAGGTCCACCTTGAGATTTAAGGCTAGAGAACCAAATAGAAAAAGAAGTTAAAGCTTTGTTCCATGAGATAATAGTGAGCTTATCATGGTACAATAGAGGGAATCTCCCATGGAAGCTAGATTCTCAAAATAGTAGTAAGGAGAACCCCCATAGTCAGTGTCATTCCCAGCTGAAGAATAAATCCCAGTGGAGCTGTATAGATGCGGTTTTGCGTACATAGCCCTGTGGTGTAATTCTTGTGCATGTTACCTTTGAGGTCAGCTGTACCAACCCTAAGAGAATTCAGAGGATTCCATTACCTTTAAGATAATGATTAAGTCCTTACTGCTATTTGCAGGAATAGATGGAAAGTTTTAAAATATTCTTTGTTGCCTGCAGGGTTTACTTTTGGTTTTTACATTAACCCTTAAATCCTCTCTACTTGTTAACAGACAGGCTACTTGGAAAGTGAAAGGAGAGAGTGGAGTTTTGTCATCTGTAGGCTAGGTTCTTATTTAAAGTAAGCTAAGTTATAAACTTTCCCCCCATGTTATGAGATCACAGTCATTGGAAGCTACTGATGTCCATAAAAGATGAACCAAATGTGAGACATTCGAATTCGGTTTCATTGATCGTATGGGAGGGACAAACAAAACCTTGGAAACTTTCACTGTCAAAATTGAGAACATCCCCAAAGCAGGGAAATCTTTGAAACTAGAAGAAAGAGGATTAAATTAACATGTATTGTTTTTTGAATCATATTTTAGTAGAAGAGCTTTTGCTGAGAGGAGTGCCTCTTAGAATACTTTAAAAACCTCATTTAACTCTGTTATAATGTGGAACAGCTCTGCTGCTCTTTGATGCCTTGGGTGCTCCTTCGCTTTGCTGTCTCCTTATTTATGTGTGGCAGTGTTAATGCTGATGGCTTCTTAACAGTGAGGCTGTTCTCCTAGGGCGGTGGAGCATTGAACCACAGTACATACTTCAGAGAGCTTTTCATTCAGCCCTTGGGGGTTTATTAAATCTATTTACTAGAAAGCAATTAAATTTCTGTCTGGCGATCAGTTAAAAGGTTTCTTGAGGCTACTCTTTGCTGGGCCATCATGGTTCTAGTGACCGAATGAGAGCCATAACGGGACTGTGATAGGTGTGGGATCAGAAGAAGGAGGCTCAGAGTGCAACTGCTTAGCATGATCACACATTGGACATCTCAGAGCCCTTCTCATTGTTTTATTTTACACCCATTTCAGAACCTAAAGTGCACTAGGACACAATAGACCTAAAAAAGAATTTAAAAGTGATTAGTGGGGCCAGCCGATGATATAGTGGTGATGTTGCTGGACTCCCACATGGCTGACCGCAGTTCGAGTCCTGGACCCAGTGGCTTGAAACTCATGCTAGGAGCATGTGCATGCATGCCCAAGATCCCAGGAGGAGAATGGAACAGAAGGGATTGCGGTGTTGTCTGGGGGCAGGAGGGTGGTTGTGGTTTCTCACTTTGTTTCTCTCACTGTCCCTGTCTTTCTTTCCCCTGCAAGTGCATATGCCCAAAGGCAAAAACTTCTTAGGAAAAAAAAAGATGAATAACTGAGAATCCAGACACTTTGTCACTTTATGGCCATTCCCTCCTCTTCTTTCTTCCCTTTACTCTGTGATTGCCTTGTCATTTACCACCATTGCCAGACTAGCTTCCAGAAGATGAATGGAAGAGGCAGAGATGAACCTTGTGATCTGGAGAAGAGGAATCTATAACTTAAAGAAAGGCTTTAGGACAACTGTAGGTGAGAACTGGCTTTAGCATGGCAAGAACCACAGAATTATGATACAGGGTTTTTTGTTTGTTTGTTTGTTTGTTTTTTGTCATGGAGCATGTGTGCTTGCTGGAGAGAGAGAGAGACAGGGGAAAGTGAGAAATCACTCCCAGGTGAGGAAGGACCATGCCACAATTCTTTCTCCCTTCTCCTTTTGAGATTTTTGGCCACACACGCACACATGCTGGACATGATATTCAAGTCGCCAGGTCTGGGACTCAAACTGCAGTTGGCTACCTGGGAATCCAGTGCCTTAACCACCACGCTACCTGCTGGTCTGTTACTATTAAGTCACCAGATGGGGGCATGGTCACAACACAACCCCTTCTCCTCTACGTCTCTATCTTGTCAGGATTTGGGGCATACATGTACTGCAACACATGCCTAGTGTATTTTTCAAGCTGCTGGGGTGCGGATTTGAACCATGGTTGGTAACGTGGGACCTGGCCTCCTTATCTCCTAGGCTACAGGACCTTCTGACAAAGAGGTTTGCTTTTTGACCTAGAAGAACTCTTTATCTAAACATCCCAACCTTCCAGTGGAGGGGAAACTCAATTACCTGGCAGGATATTTGAATGTATTCTAAGAGCCACATTTTAAACAGTGTGACTGTTAGGAGACGTGCTGATAAATTGTGTCTTGCTGACTCACTGCTTTAAGTCTACAGTTGCTTTGTCTATTTCTGTGCTCATAGTTTACAAAGTAAGATCTTTGAACCAAGACCATTTTGTTAGAGATTACCCTGGATGGGAGATATGTGTACTCACACACACACACACACACACACACATGTTGTAGATATGAAGATTTTAACTTTACATAGTAGAGTAGGTGGTAGGTTATGAATATTTTCTTAATTTTTAATTTTCATCTCCAAAACATTTTCATGTTTATATTTTTCTCTATTGACACCAGGGCATGGACAATAGGTAAAGAAGGCAAAGAGGGAGCTGGGTTTAGGTCATTGTTTTTCAAAGTGGTTTATTCAAATGCCCTAAGGTATCCATTGACATATTCTATGAGTCATGTGTCCTCAATAGTTTTTAGTTCAGTGACTTAATTACAATTAAAAAGCCAAGGTAAATATTTTTAGGATTTTCTGGATGCCAGCCTTGAAACTGAACCATTCACTTTTACTGCCCAAATTCAGGTTTGTCGTTTTACTCATGTTGGCATTGGTTAACCTGTTGCCTAAAGAGAAAGCATTACTTTGAAATGCAGTGTTTTCCTTATGTGCAAGTCCACAGGCAGCCTTCACCTAAATCCCAGTGCAGATGACTCCAACACTGACATATTATAAAAGCATTATGGGTGGACTTTGAATTTTGTTGAAATACATCTGTGTAAGCTTAAAACGTTGATTTCTGGTCATCCTGTGATCTCACAGCGTTCGGTACAGATAAATGGTGTCTGCTGTGCAGTGTTAACTGTCTCGGGCATTGAAATAGACTCAGCTGAAATAAGGACATGGTTGGGCTGGTGGCAGGTCTCTGTCCTCTGTTCTCTGTGATTGAGTACAGGCACACTGCAGTTTTTCCCTTTTCTTTGTTAACCCCTGGCCACCTGTCAAAAAGGCACTATCATGGCGGAATGTAGCATCTGTTATTTTAGAGGCTGACTTGTGATGGGAATCCTCTAAAATTAATAGCGAGTTTACTGAGTTTTGGAGAATGTTTCAGTGACAAGCTGACATGTTTTCTCCATTGTCCAATGGTATCTATTACTGCACTGGTATGAATTTGTAATTTTTTGATTTCTATTTTTGTGTTCTATGTTTTAGATTAACTTCATCTACCTTGCCAAAAGTACAAGAAAAACCTTGTTAGCTTTAACTTTGGTATGTACAGTTACATTCCTCCTTGTTTGCAGTGGAACTTTTTTCCCATACAGCTCCAATCCTGCTAATCCTAAGCCAAAGAGAGTGTTTCTTCAGGTAAGCAATTTTGCATGATCTGTTTAGATTCCCGAGGGGAAAGCATGTGTGTTTTGAGCATCACTGTGAACAGGAAACACAAGTGACTATTCTGCTGCTGACCTATTTAGCTATACTTAACGTTTTTTTTGTGTGTGAGGCAGGAAGGAAAAGACTGACCATTAGTGGCATTTCTTTAAGTGTTTTGTTTTTTGTTTTTTGTTTTCATGAGAGAGACAGCCAGCCAGAATCACAGGCACATGTTGCACGCCTGGCGTGTTCAGGTGGACCTAGTATCTGAGCCCCAGTCGTTGTGTGGCTCCAGCATTACAGAGCAGTGCCTTGCTACCTGCACCACTGTGACTGGGCCTCAAGAAGCATTCTTATCAGTGAGACATGCTTCTCCCAAGAGAATGAACTGGAAATGTTTGTTTTTATTATTGTTCTAATTATAAAACTGTACCTACTTGGAAAACGAAGTAAATATGTATTATGGAATAATGAGCTTTCTGAAGTAGATTGTAAAAATGGCTGCAGGTAGAGCAAACATTTTTTGGGGGGGAGGGGCGGTGGAGGTTTTTGCTGTAAGGCGCCTGCGCTCGCCTGAAAGATAGAGACAGAAGCGAGAAATCATCCCTCAGGGGAATGGCCACGCTGCAATCTTTTCTCCTCCATTCTCTCAGGATCTTGGGCACGCACGCACATGCTCCTGGCATGAGTTCAAGCCACCGGGTCCGGGACTTGAATCACAGTTGACTACCTGTAGTAACTTAGATTAATATAATAAAATTTAGCACTTCCTTTAGATTTCAGGTTTGTCTCCAAACTTCTTTAAACTGGTTCTGTAAAGCAGCTAGAGGCTGTGGAGTGGCCAAACAGAAGTGTCAGAGCAGTGATAAGCTAGATAATTATTCAAAAGCTCACTCAAAAAATGGAAAATACTTGAACTTAAGTTTGAAAAGGGACCAAATATTCTTTGTTTATAGTTCTGGACACCTCATTATATTAATGTGACAAATTTATAATTTGCAAAACCTTTAGCAAAAAATAGTTTTAAGAGTTTCAGTGTATTTTCAGTGATAGGATAAATTTTATAGTATTGTCAGTATTTTGAAAAATACTATCTCAGGGGAATGGCCACGCTGCAATCTTTTCTCCTCCATTCTCTCAGGATCTTGGGCACGCACGCACATGCTCCTGGCATGAGTTCAAGCCACCGGGTCCGGGACTTGAATCACAGTTGACTACCTGTAGTAACTTAGATTAATATAATAAAATTTAGCACTTCCTTTAGATTTCAGGTTTGTCTCCAAACTTCTTTAAACTGGTTCTGTAAAGCAGCTAGAGGCTGTGGAGTGGCCAAACAGAAGTGTCAGAGCAGTGATAAGCTAGATAATTATTCAAAAGCTCACTCAAAAAATGGAAAATACTTGAACTTAAGTTTGAAAAGGGACCAAATATTCTTTGTTTATAGTTCTGGACACCTCATTATATTAATGTGACAAATTTATAATTTGCAAAACCTTTAGCAAAAAATAGTTTTAAGAGTTTCAGTGTATTTTCAGTGATAGGATAAATTTTATAGTATTGTCAGTATTTTGAAAAATACTATTTTTTCAAAAAAATCCTGTTCTCATTTGTTTTGGGGTTCTCTTCCCTTGTACTAGAAGTTGGCGAACTTCCTGTAAAGGGCAAGATGATTATATTCCAGTCTGTGTCAGCTCTGCAGTCTCACAGCTGCTCAGCTTGATAGAGAGAAAGCAGCCAGAAATGAATATGGCCGTGTTCCCCTAAAGCTCCACTTATAAGACAGCCAGTGGGCAGTTTGGCCTGTTAGCCAGGTTGCTAAACCCTGCCCTACACAGTCCTTTTCCTTTACCTGTTTGATATTCTTTGGGCTGGCTTCTGCTGTTAATAAAGCTATTCCAAGTGGAGCATCCTGCCTTTTCATAGACTTCTGTTGGGCACAAGTCTGTCATCTAGTGGTGAGCTATGAGTCCTGTTTTTCTGTGCTCGTGAGTTAATTTCAAACTACTGAAAGGTGAATGTGTATATTTGTATGTATAAATGGGCTTAGAATTTTTTTTTTTAGTTAAAAATCCCTGTCTAAGAGGAATTCTAATATTCATGTCTTTTAAATCTGAAATAGATTTTCAAAAGCGTTTTATATTAAATTTAATTATATAAATATATCTGTAAGGCACAATAAAACAGTCATGTATACACCCATCATCTAGTTTAAAGAATACTAGCAGTACCTTAGAAACCCTGAATGTCCCATCTGTGGTTCCATATCCACATCATTTCTTAGAACTGATATACTTACCCATCTCCCTACCCCCCTTATGAGAATGAGAGGAAGAGAGACAGAGATAGGTGTTTTTGACAGGGTCTCAATGAGCACCAGCCTCCTGGTTAGCTAAGATGACAAGCATGCACAATGACATCCAGCGGGTCAGTTTGGCCATGGCATCAAACACGTTTGGCCTGGGAACCAAACCCACCCTCCCTTGTGTTCTCCACCCTCCCAAGAGTGGTGCTATCTGTGTGCCACTTCACCTGGGCCAGTACTTACCATTTTTGTAATCTGGGGTAGGAATGTGGGTGACCCAACCGAAACAGTAGTTTTCTCATTAGTCTTATCCTTTTTAGCATATGACTAGAACATTTCATGACTTGGAAGGAAATGTAGTTAAGCGTGACTCTGGAATATGGATCAATGGTTTCGATTATACTGGAATGTCTCACATAACACCTCACATTCCCGAGATCAATGATACCATTCGAGCTCACTGTGAGGAGAATGCACCCCTTTGTGGTTTTCCGTGGTATCTTCCGGTACATTTTCTGATCAGGTTGGTTCATTACTTTTCTTATTGGGGCTTAGTTTGTTCTCAGGTCCTATTACTGTATTAGTACTTTGTTAAGTAAACTGTCATACTTAACACACAAGTAAAGTGTCATTTATACTATTTTTCTATCAGTTCAAAATTTTTATTTTTTTTAGTGGGATAATGCTCTCAAGTTTTACTTTTTCTTTTTTTTTTTTGGAGAGGTTTTTGTGATAGGGCACGTGCGCTCGCCAGACAGAGAGACAGAAAGGGAGAAATCACCCCCAGGGGGGATGGCCACGCCGCAATCCCTTCTCCTCTCGGGATCTTGGGCACACACGCACATGTGCCCGGTGTGAGTTTAAGCCACCGGGTCTGGGACACAAACCGCGATCGACTACATGGGAGTCCAGCGACATAGCCATTACACTAACTGCTGGTCCGAAGTTTTACTTTTTCAAATATAAAATATTTCTTCTGCAAACATGACTAATTAGAATGGGTGACTTTTATAATAAATAGTAGTTTAAGCATTAATCTCAAATTGTTTTATTTGTGGGAAGTCTTTGTGGTTTGACAATGAAGGTCTAAATAAAAAGAAATAGGATGGACAGTGGAATTAGTATCACCTACATAACTTCTTTGTTCTTTTTTCATATATATGTGTGTGTGTGTGTGTAACCATTAATTTAATTTAATTTTATTCTTCTTCAATATGATTTCAATATGATTAGAGAAAGCAAGCTGTTAGGTCCAGGACTTATATTGCTATCAGCCGTGTGGGAGTCCAGTACCTTACCCACCATACCACCTGCCAGACCCACTCCTTTGTTCTTAATGTTGGGAAGGTTTCATTACACAATAACCTGGGCTTCAGAGGAGCAGGAATTGTTTATCAACTCCATCAGGGTTTATTTTCATACCCAAAAATGTACTCATATATTCTGAACACTTTCTTGAGCTATAGATAGCTGTCAACTAATGAAGCATCCTAAATACTGAAGCTGCCTTTCCAAATAGGAAAAACTGGTATCTTCCTGCCCCAGAAGTTTCTCCAAGAAATCCTGCTGATTTCAGACTTATATCCAAAGAACAAACACCTTGGGATTCTGTAAAGCTAACCTTTGAAGCAACGGGTAAGTTATATGACTAGGGAGTGGGAGAAAGAACCCCTCAGTGGCCTCTGGTTGTGCTGCAGTTGTTTCTCCTCCATTTCTCCATCCCATTGGGATTTAGGGTGCACAAATGTACATGGGTGGTTTTCCAAGTCATTCAGGTTGGGATTTGAACTGAAGCTGGCCGTATGAGATCTAGCTCTACTAGGCTACAGAACTTGCCCATAGATTTTATTTTTAGAGCACCTTTAGGTTTTCATAGAAAAATTTTTTTAAAAAATGAATTGTGCCCTAAACCCACTCACCCACAAAAGAAAAATTGAACAGAAAGTATACTTTTCTTCTACCTTCTCTCCCCAGCTTTTCCTACTAACATTTTGCATGGCACATTTATTACAGTTGAAGAGCCCAATATTGATAAATTTTTTAAAGAATTATTTTATTGAACTATATTAAATTAAATTAATTAGTTTAAATTGACCAGAGAGGGACAGAGAGCCAGAGAGAAAGGAAAGTGAGAAAGCAAGCTGCCAGGTCCGGGACTCAAACTGTGGTTGGCCATGTGAGAATCCAGTACCCTTAACTACCATGCCACCTGCCAGCCCCTTTTTCTTATTTTAAGAATTATTTTATTGGGGGCCAGCAGGTGGTGTGGTGGATAAGGGCGCTTGATTCCCACATGGTCAACCACGGTTCAAGTCCCGGACCTGGTGGCGCCCGGTTGGCTTGCTTTCTCCTTTTCCCTTTCTCTCTCTCTCTCTCTCTCTCTCTCTCTCGTCAAGTAAAGAAAAAAAAATAACAATAACAAATGGAAATAAATAAATAATTCTTTAAAAAAAAAAGAATTATTTTATTGAACATTTTATTTCATAAATTTTATTCATTATTATTTTAATTTGACCAGAGAGACAGAGAAGAAGAAAGTAAGAAAGCAAGCTACCAGGTCCAGGACTTGAACTACAGTCGGCCATGTGGGAGACTAGCACCTTAACCACCATACCACCTGCTGGGCCCAATATTGATAACTTTTTATGAAGTCCATGTTTTATATTAGGATTTTCTATTTGTGGTTTATAGTTGGATATGCTTTGAAAAATTTGTGGTGAAATGTATCTGCCATTGAAGTATACAGCATAGATTCACTGCTCTAAAAATGCCCTGTTCATCCCTCTTTTCCTTCCTACATCCTTTAGGAATTACTGATCTCTGTACTGTTTATAGCTTTGCCTTTTCCAGATGCTATATACAGGGAATCCTACAGTAGGTAGGTAACCTTCTCATGTTGGTTTCATGTACTCCAGCAAGATGCATTCAAGGATTTTCTGTCATTTTGTGACTTGATAGTACATTTCTTTTTAATGATAAATCATCTATTGTATAGATTTATCAGTTTGTTTATCCATTTACCTGCTGAAGGACAACTTGGCTGTTTGTAATTTTTGGCAATTATGAATAAAGCTTACTATAAAAATTCTCACGTAAAGTCCAGTTGTGGTGTGGTGATGAAGGTGGCTGAGTCACACATGGCTAATTGCCCTATTCCCCCCAACCCCCATCTTTCTCAAGTGAACCCATGTGCCCTTTAGCAATATTTTAAAAATTAAGGGACCAGCAGTTGGTGTAATGGCTATGTCACTGGACTCCCATGTAGTCAATCGTGGTTCGAATCCCAGACCCGGTGGCTTAAACTCATGCCGGGCATGTGCACATGTTTGCCCAAGATCCTGAGAGGAGAATGGAGGAGAAGGGACTGTGACGTGGCCATCCTCCCTGGGGAATAATTTCTTGTTTTCTGTCTCTCTGTCTCTCTCTGGTAAGCACACACATCCTATAGCAAAAACCTCTCCAAAAAAAAAATTAAAAATTTTCATCTCATTTGGGTAAATACTGTGATTGCTGGATTGTGTGATAAGCCTATGTTTGGCTTTGCAATATACTGTCAAATCGTGTTCCAAAGTTGCTGCACCACTTTGCATTCCCACCAGTAATGAATGAGCATTCCTGTTCCACACCTTCACCACACTGGTGCTGTCAGTGTTTTGGATTTTAGTATCCAAACAGATGGCACGGTGGTATTTTGTTGTTTCAGTTTGCAGTTCCCTAATGATTATGATGTTGAGCATCTTTCATGTGCTTATTTGGCATCTGTAAATCTTTGGTGATATTATCTTTTTAGATCTTTTGTCCATTTATTAATTGGGTTGTTTGTTTTCTTATTGTTGAATTTTAAGAGTTCTTTGTATATTCAGGCTACAAGTTATTTATTTAGCTACAGGGCACCTGTGCTCACTGGAGAGAAACAGAGTGAGTGAGAGGCCTTAACCTCCACACCATCTGCTGGCCCTACGAGTCCTTTACTACATGTCTTTTTGCAAATTTTTTTTCCTGGCTTGTCTTTTCATTCTCTTAACATTGTTTTTTGCAGAGCAAATGTTTTGAAATTTAAGGAAGTCCAACATAATCAGTTTTTCCTTTTGTAGATTGTGTCTTTGATGTATCTAAATGTCATTGCTAAACTCAAGGTCCCTAGAATTTCTATGTTGTTTTTATTCTACAATTTGTTTAGTTTTGCATTTTATACTTAAGTCTATGATCCATTTTGAGTTAACTCTGGTAAAAGGTGTAAAGTCTGCTTAGAATCACTATTTTTTTAATAGACCATAGAATAGTTTATTTTTAACACCCATCATGCCATGAATTCATAGGGAATAGGTTCCAGTAGCTCAGGCTCCTTTCCGTTGATTCTCACAAAGTGCTTCTCTGGGTGGAGCAGGCTGGTGCTTTAGTTGAACCCAAGTACTTTTCTCTTAGGCTTCCTTCTTTTTCTGGTCATTTTCCTTCACACGTTTTAGGAAGCTATCTCTGCTCTTAGAATATTTAATATGCTCAATACACACATTAATTCTCTTGGGAAAAATCTTGCCCTTGTTTGTTCACAACAATGCCAACAGCATGCTGGCTAACATTGTAGACTTTTCCAGTTTTGCCATGGTAACATTTGTGGGGCATTCCTTTTTGAACAGTACCTATTCCCTTGATGTCTACATCACCTTTCTTGTAGATTTGCATTTATGTTGCCAAAGGAACCACTCCATGTTTTCTAGAAGCCTAGAGAACATATATGGGGTGTCTCTCCTCTTTCCTTCGTCATTTTGGTTAATTACTGGAAGATGACGGTTTCTGCCAAAAGGCTAGAATCACCTTTTTTGCACATAGATAACCAGTTTTAGTATCATTTGGTGATAGAGACTGTACTGTCTGTTGAATTACCTTTATTTCATTGTAAAAGATCAGCTGACTACATATGTATGGGTCTATTTTGGGTTTCTCTGTTCTGTTCCATTAATTTTTCTATTCTTCTGTCATTACTGCACTGTCTTGATCACTGTAGCTATGTAGTAAGTCTTGAAGATGGATAATGTGGGACCAGCATTTAGCGTAATGGCTTTGTTGCTGGAATCCCATGTAGTCGACTGCGGTTCGAGTCCTAGACCCGGTGGCTTAAATTCACATCAGGCGTGTGTGCGTGTATGCGTGCGTCCCCAGGATCTCAAGAGGAGAATGGAGAAGGGATTGCGGTGTGGCCATCTTCCTGGGGGGGGGGGTGATGTCTCTGTCTGTCTCTGTCTTTCTGGCGAGTGCATGCGCCCTATAGCAAAAACCTCTCAAAAAAAAAAAAAGAAAAAGAAAAAGAAAAAAAAAGATGGATAATGTCAGTTCTCTGACAGTGTTGTTTTGTCTTTTGCCTTTCTGTATTATCTTTACCATCAAGTTTGTCAGTACTTACAAAATAACTTTCTGAAGTTTTTATTGGGACTATACATAGATCAAGTTGGAAAGAAATGACATTTTTAACAATATTGACCTTTTCTTCTAATTCATGGATTACGTCTCCATTTATTTCCATCTTGCTTGATGTCTTTCATCCCAAGTTTTAGAGGTTTCCTCATAGATATCTTGCAGATGTTTCATTGGATTTATTCCTAAGTAGTCCATTTTTAGGGGTGCTCATATAAGTGGTATGTAGGAAAGCATTTGACTTTTGTATATTACATTTGTATCTTATAGTTTTGGCTATATTCTTTCGTTCGTTCTAGGAGTCTTTCATCAGTTCTTTCAGATTTTCTGCATAGGTGATCATGTCATCTGCAAACAGTTTTCCTTTCAATTTGAATACTTCTATTCATTGTTGTATTGCTTTATCTAGGACTTCCAGTATGATTTTGAAAAGGAGTAGTAAGAGCTGATATCTTTACCTTCTTCTTGATCTTAGCGGGAAGGTCTCCAGTATTTAAATGTGATGTTAGTAAGTTTTTTGTACATGTTCTTATCAGGTTAAGTTCCCCTTTGTTCATAGTTTGCTGAGAAGTTCTTTTGTTGTTTTGTTTATTGTTAGTTTTTCTTAGGGTGCATGCACTCACTCTGGATTGCACTCATTGAGGGTTTATTTCTCCTCTCTTATCTATATAGATAGATATCTTTATAGATATCTATACGCACACACACACACACACACAGAGAGAGAGAGAGAGAAATCACTTCTCAGTGGGAATGGCCATACTGTAATTCCTTCTTCTCAAACATTTTTCTCTTGGGATTTCAGGCATGCACACACATGTCTCCTGCATGTTTTGCAAGCCACCAATTCCAGGAGTTGGCCATGTGGGATCCAGCTGCCTTAACCACCATGCTGCCTGGCTGGCCCAATTTGCCATTTTTCTCATGAATGGGTGTTTTATCAAATACTTTTTCTATATCGATATAATAGGGTAATTTTTCTTCTTCAGCCTTTTGATGTAATGGATGACATTGATTGATTTTTCAATGTTGAACCAGCTTTGCATACCAAGAATAAATCTCATTTGGCTGTAGTGTGTAATACTTTTTATTCATTGTTGGATTTGATCAACTAATGTTTTGTTGAATTTTTTTGCATCTTTGTTTATGAGAGTTGTTGGTTTATAGTTTTTGCTTGCAATATCTGTCTTGGTTTGGTATTAGGCTAATGCTGGCTTCATAGAGTTAGGAGTATTTCCTCTGCTTTGTTATTCTGAAAAGCTTTGTGGAGAATTGGTGTATCTTATTTCTTAAATGTTTGGTAGAATTCACCTGTGAATCCATCCAGGTCTGGTCCTTTATTTCAGAAAGTTATTCAGTTTATTTAATAGATGTAAGTCTGTTCAGATGGCTTTGCTTCTTTGTGGATTTTGGCAGATTATATTTTTTATAGAATATAAAAATATTTCATTTAGGTTATCCATTATGGAGACTTTCAGTTGTCGACAGTATTGCTTGATTGTTCTCTTAATGTTCATGGGATCTGTAGTAATGTCACTTCCTTCATTTCTGATATTAGTGATTTGTGTCTTTCCTTTTTGTGTAGTTAGCCTGGCTAAAGGCTTATCAATTACATTGATTTTTCTAAGAACTAGCTTTTGGTTTAGTTGACTTTCTCTATTGATTTCTTGTTCTCTTTGGTTGCTGCTCTGTTTTTTATTATTATTATTAATTAATTAATTTATTTATTTATTTAAAGAATTATTTAATTTTATTAATTCTCATTATTTTATTTTATTGAAATTGACCAGAGAGAGACAGAAAGAAGGAAAGTGAGAACACAAGCTGTCAGGTCTGGGACTCGAACCACTGTCAGCCATGTGGGACCTGCCGGCTGCCACCTGCCGGCTCTGAGATTATCTTTTCTAATGTACACATTGAATGCTATAAATTTCCTTCTAATCACTGCTTATACTAAAATCACACAAATTTGAAGGTGTATTTCTATTTTAATTAAGTCCAAAATATTTAACAATTTTAAGACCTCTTTTCTGACCTATTTGTTATTTAGAACTGTGTGTTTTAATCTCTAAATAATTTTGGATTTTCCAGTTAGTTTTTTCTGATACTGATTTTTGATTTTTTCATTATTATTTGACAGCATATTTTATATGACTTCTGTTCTAAACTGTAAGGCATGCTTCCTAGTTCAGGATGTGGTCTCCCTTTGAACTTGAAAAGAATGTATCTGCCGCTGTTGGTGGATGCAGATTCTGTGTGATAGTTGACTAATGGTAGTGTTCAGTTCAACTGTATCCATACAGGTTTTTCTGGGCACTGAATTTGTATTAACACTGTTGTTTTTCATACATAATGATTGCTTTGTCTTCTTATATAATTGACCCTTTATCACTGGTTGGATAGCTTCTCTCTCTTTTTTTTAAAAGAATGATTTGTTTTTATTTGTTATTATTACTATTTTAAAAAATTTGGCCAGAGAGAGAGAGAAAGGGAAAGTGAGAAAGCAAGCCACCAGGTCTGGGACTCAAACCGCAGTTCACCATGAAAGTGTCCAACACCTTAACCATCAAGCCACCTGCCAGCTCCTGAATAATCTCTTTTAACTGGCATTTAGACCATTGTTGTTGAAAGTGATTACTGATATAATTGGATTAATATACTGGGGCCAGCAGGTGGCTTGGAGTCAAGGTGCTGGACTCCCACATAGCTGACCACAGTTTGAGTCCCAGACCTGGCAGCTTGCTCTCTCACTTTCTTTCTTTGATAAATTAAAAAGAATAAATAAAATGGAAAAAATAGGGACCAGCAGTTAGTGTAATGGCTATGTTGCTGAACTCCCATGTAGTCTACCATGGTTGAGTCCCGGACCCAGTGGCTTAAGCTCACACCAGGCACATGTGCGTGCATGTCCAAGATCCCGAGAGAAGAAGAGATTGCGGAGTGGCCATCCCCCCTGGGGGGTGATTTCTCGCTTTCTGTCTCTCTCTTTCTGGCGAGCGCACATGCTCTATAGCAAAAACCTCTAAAAACAAAAATTGAAAAATTAATTCTTTTAAAAAACCCACCATACTTTTTATTATTTTCTGTTTTTTGCTCTTGTTCTACTTTTTTCTTTTCCTTTCTTTTGTGGTTTTAACTGGACATTTTATAGGATTCTACTTTCTACCGCAATCCCTTCTCCATTCTCCTCTCGGATCTTGGGCATGCACACACACACACACGCCCGGCGTGAGTTTTAAGCCACTGGGTCTGGGACGTGAACCGTGGTCAACTATGTGGGAGTCCAGCGACATAGCCATTACGCTAACTGCTGGGCCCTCATACCTTTATTTCTACTCTCTGAATCTAAGTATGTTTTTTTGAATTCAGTATATAATGAGATCTTGTTTTATAAGCCAAATTGACTTTTTTTCTTTCAGCAAGTGAGTTAAGTTTACCTACATTTATTTTTATAACTGAAAACATTCCATTTCAATTGTGTGTGTGTATATATATATACACATTTACGCGCGCACGCACACACACACATACACACACACAATTAACTTTACTATAGGGTGCGTATACTTTCTGGAGCGGGGAGAGAGAAAGCAAGCAACCACCAGAGGGGGATGGCCATGTATAGTCCCTTCTCCATTCTCTTGGGAATTTTTTTTTTTTTTTTTAGGTTTTTCACTATAGGGCGCGTGCGCTCACCAGACAGAGAGAGACATAGAGCCAGAAAGCGAGAAATCACCCCCCAGGGGGGATGGTCATGCCACAATCCCTTCTCCTCCATTCTCCTCTCGGGATCTTGGGCACGTATGCACATGCACCCGGCGTGAGTTTTAAGCAACCGGGTCCAGGACTCGAACTGCGGTCGACTAAGTGGGAGTCCAGCGACATAGCCATTACGCTAACTGCTGGTTCCCTCTCTTGGGATTTTTGGCATGCATGCACATGTGCTCCACATGTCTTTCAAACTACTGGGTGTAATACTCGAACTGTAGTCTACCTTAACCATGATGCCACATTCTGGCCTAAGTCACAGTTTTCTGTTATTAATTCTTTTACCTTATTTTCTATATTCTTTTTTTATATGACATATTTTCTTGGTATTTACTGGCTTTTACAAAGGTTTGGATTTGTTTGAATCCCCTATTGTTTAACCTTTTAATTATATTCTTTTAACCCCACCTATTAGCTGTTAGGACAGTTTGTTTATTCTTCTTTCTCTCTCCTGTTTCTTTCCACCTTTTGTTATGACATGCAACATTTGTACATTTGTCTTCCAACTTCACTCAATATCTGTTTTAGCAATACATTTGGATATATTAAAATCCAAAGGTCTTTTGCTGAAGTTTTTGCAGTTATCTCTTTGTTGCTGAAGCTTATCCACTAGACTAGAAGGGCTCATGAATGCTATACACTGTGCTTAAAACTATCCTTGACACTTGAACAATTTGGTCAACATAAAATCTGTGGTTTGCACTTCCCAATGTTTAGTTCGCTATTTCATTGTTGACTGATTTTGTGCACTGTTTCCGCAGACTGATGCCAGTGTAATGCTTTTGCTCCTGTAAGGTTATGCAATTTTCAACAACTGAATACATTGTTGTTGTTGTTGTTTTTCTCTTTTGTAAGCTTACAGTTTTACTAGGTGTTATGGTTTGGATAATGGTTTGTCCCACAGATTCATAATTTTGAATTTGGATGTCTCCCAGAAACTCACTTTGGGGACTTGACTGCATTTATAAAGGTGTTAAGTGAAAAATGTATCCTTTCATAGTGTCCCAGATTAGGGACATTAGGGTGTGATAAAATGTCATTAGAGCAGGATCCCTTTGGCTGACTTCTGGTGGGTTGGTTCAGTACTAAGCAAACGGAATGACACAAATTCATGGAGAGCTGGTCTGCTCAAAATCCTGCTCTCTGTCACATAGCCTCGCCAGAGGCTGGACCCTGGACCTTGGACCTCTGAATAGTGAGCTGAATCAAGTCTTATTTCTTCAAAATAAGAAATAAGATGGGACCAGCAGTTAGCATAATGGCTACATCGCTGGACTCCCATGTAGTCGACCACGGTTCGCGTCCCAGACCCGGTGGCTTAAAACTCACGCCAGGCACATGTGCGTGTGTGCCCAAGATCCCGAGAGGAGAATGGAGGAGAGGGGATTTCGGCGTGGCCATCCCCCCTGGGGGGTGATTTCTCGCTTTCTGTCTCTCTGTCTCTTTCTGTCTGGCGAGCGCACACGCCCTATAGCAAAAATAAATAAATAAATAAGAGAGAGAAATAAGACTTTAGTCTATTTGTGTTAGCAATGCAATAATGGGTTGAAGATGACATTCTGGGTTAATACTCTCAGGTGCTTGGTAGGCCTGTTCATGTAGATTTGGGTTTCCTTTTATTTTGGGAAGTTTTCTTGGGTTGTAGCTTTAAATATTATTATAGCTTTGCTCCATTCTATTTTTTCTTCTTTAGGGGTGGGCGCTGGATCCTCACATGGTTGACCACTGTTTGAGTCCTGGACCTGGTGGCTTCCTTTCTTGCTTTCCCTCTCTCTCTATCCTTTTCTGGTCAAGTTAAAATAAGTCAATAAAGTTAAATAAAGTAATTATAAAACTATAGATAAATTACACGCCCTTTTTGCCCTGCTTTCCATTTTTACCACCCTGTCCTTTTTTTATTTCTCATTTTTCTATTTTAGTTCTTTTTTTTGCCTTTCTTTAATGCCCCTTATTAAATTTCCATTCAGGGGCCAGCAGGTGGTGTGGTAGTTCAGGCACAGTATTCCCACATGGCCAAGTGTGGTTTAAATTCTGAACCTGGCAGCTTGAAAATCACCTTACGTTGTGTGTGCATGTGTGTGCACGCGCGTGCATGTGTGTGCACGCGCGTGCTCGCCGAAAATCCCAAGAGGAGCATGGAGGGGAAGGGACTGCAGTGGGGCCATTTGCCCTAGGGGGTGATTTCTCACTTTGTCTTTCTTTTCCCTGACAAGCACACATGCTCTATGGCAAAAACCTAAAAAAAAAATGTTTCATTTATGTCTGTTCTGACTTAGGTATTTTGTATGTTAGTCTTCATCTGGGATAAATTTGCCTTTTTCTTCCATTTCTCTTAGGCTTGATCATTTCTTTTTTCTGTGTAGTTTGCCTACTTAGAAGGTTCGGTAATGGGACCAGCAGGTGGCGTGGTGGTTAAGGCGCTGAACACTCCCACATGGCTGACCAGGGTACAAGTCCTGAATCTGGTGGCTTGCTTTCTCACTTCCTTTCTCACTCTCACCCTCTGTCTCTCTCTTGTCAAATTAAAAAAAGAAAGAAGGTTCGGTAATGTCTAGTATGTATTATCTTTTTGTATGTTCAAATATTTGTGTGAATATAGTTTGTAGTGTTGTCTTTATATAGTTTCTTCTGCTTCATGGCTTTTTCAGGAGGTATTTTCTTTACTTGAGATATATTAACTTTTATTACATGTGTGTGTGTGTGTGTATATATATATATACTTTTTTGTTGTTGTTAGAGGGCACGTGTGCTTGTTAAAATGACAGAATAGAAACCCACCCCACCCCACCCATCCACCCTGTCAGGAATGGTCACTGCAAGCCCTTCTCCCTCCCTCCTTTGATTTTGGGCACACATGCATACGTGCCTGTGCCTAGTGTGCTTCTCAAGCCTCCAGGTCCAAGACTTGAACCATGAGATCAGCCACATGGCATCCAGCTGTCATTATTAACCACTATGTCACAGAGCCAGCCCAAGATGTGTTTTATTTTCTGATTTTTTTAAAGAATTGTTTGATTTAACTTTATTTTAATTTGACCAGAAAGGAATAGAGAAAAAAAAAAAAAAAGAAGAAGAAGCTGCCAGGTCCAGGACTTGAACTGTGGTCAGCCATCTGGGAGTCCAGCAGCCTTAACCACCATGCCACCTGCTGGCCCATCTGCTGTCCCACGTTTTCTAATCTGTTTTGCAGCAACTGTATGGATCATCTGCCCTTTCCTCATGTTTGGTGCTTTCTCATTTAGATTGCCTTTTCTGCTATACCTCATTATTAATCTTATTGATACACACTGAATGTTCAAACTAGTTAACTACATTAGATATATATTGAATTTGTTTACACTGAAACAAGGCATAAACCTTCATCTTCTGGTTTGAGTTCTGGGTTAATTGCTTTTCTTGATGCTTTTAAAACATTTATTTCTTTACTCATGATGGAGCACTTGTGTACACACGAAAGTGAATAGCACACTTGAGGGTCTGTTTACGCTCTGATCAGCCTCCTCCAGACCTTTGGCCTAGTGGATCTTGGACATTTATCTGCATGCCGCAGCGTGTTTCAGACCCACCTGGCCAGGGATTTGAATGGCAGTTGCTGTGTGGGATCAAGTGCTTCTCTTGAGCACTACATTTACCAGCCTTGTTGATACTTTTTCAAAGGTTGATTCAACTCTGCTTTCTTCCGCTTACAGGACCCAGCCATATGTCATTCTACGTTCGAGCCCTCAAAGGTTCAACACTTTCTCAGTGGTCTCTTGGCAATGGTACCCCAGTCACAAGTAAAGGAGGGGACTACTTTGTATTTTACTCCCATGGACTTCAGGCTTCTGCATGGCAGTTCTGGATAGAAGTGCAGGTGAGAATTTTCTAGCATTGCTTCTTTCATTGCTCAAATTCCTAGAACCTTAGGTTTAGTGTTCTTGCTTCAAAGAACTAGAGTCAACTAATTTTCTCTGGCAGGTCTCAGAAGAACAGCCTGAAGGAATGGTCTCTGTGGGCATTGCTGCTCACTATCTATCTGGGGAAGACAAGAGATCCACCCAGCTGGATGCTCTGAAGGAGAAGTTCCCAGATTGGACCTTTCCCTCTGCCTGGGTGTGCACCTACAAGCTCTTTGTCTTTTAATCTTGTGGATGAGCTCTAAGTATATGTCCAGTGGATACTCCATGTGACATGGTTTCTCCATGTTGTGTGGATGTTTGTAAAGTAAGTCAATGAATTTTAATGAGTATATATTCAAAGAACTTTTTGGGTTAACACTCTTCAGCACCAAGCCTCCAAGGGTTAGGCTGTGAGGCAGTTGTGCATGGCCTTTTTGACACTTGAAAATGCCAGTTTTCTGGCACTTAAGCACATGTGGGTACTGCCACTACACACATAGGTCATTTTATATGACCTTAAGGACAAAAGCCAACAAACCAGTAACTGCTCTCTAGGATCATGAAAGTTGTACAATGTCAGACCATTGTTAATGAGTTAAAAGTCACTTCCAATTAAAGCCCATTGGCTGGGTGAGTGAATGGGGGGTAGAGTGTCATTCACTAGGGTAAGGATTCCCCTTGAGCCTTCTCGAGATCATTGGAGAATGACTGCCATAAGCACTGTGGTAGAAGCATTGGGCTTCTGGGGCTCCAATCTGTGCCGGGAGTTGTTTGTTCAGGCTGTCTAATCTCTAGGATGTGCTCTGTACAAAAGTCTGGACTCCTCACGTAGGGCCCTAGAGTGCATTGGTGACTCAGTCTGTCCCGGCAGTGGACATTGGGCTTTCCTGAGGTGGTTTTCAAGGCCTTTCCTCTGAAACATATCTGCTCTCCTGCTCCAATTTACCAGAGTGAGAAGGGGAAGCATTTGTCCAGCTACCTTTCCTTCTGGGTTTCCACAGTTTTTTGTTTTGTTTTGTTTTTTTATTCAGAATATTGTTTGTACAAGTACATGACCTTAACTTCCTTCCTCAGAGCACTGAGTTGCCACTGTGGCTATTCTGGGGTGGAAGGAGAATGGGTGGGGGGCCAGTATTTTATAAATATTTATTCTGTTTTCATAGGAGTCCTCTGTTTTGCTAGGTTAATTCTGTAGGAATAATTTTTATTGATGCACTGGGTCCACCTTTTTGTTTTCCAACTTGATTAGTTGCTTGGTAACTCACTGTATACAGCAGGGCTGGCTTTCTTGAGACTTAAAGTAGCTTATTCTGAGATCACTGTATCTGTAGCTGTTGGAATTCAAATCCTGCATTAATAGCACTAGGACTTAATGGTGTCTTTCAAAGATAGGCACATAGCTTGCAAGGTTTATGGTAATGGTGCACAGTAATTGCATCACAGGAGGAAAACTTGCTTGAAGCTGCCTGTGTGATGTGTACAATGTGTTTTAATCATGCTCCTCATACTAATTCATAGTAACTAATTTGTGACTTACTAAAAACTAACCAGGCCCATGCAGCAGGGCTGTAGCCAGAGCCAAACGACAACATGCTGGCTGTCATATACGCATTGGCACTAAACACTGGAGGCGTTGCTTTTCCTAGACTTCATAGAAATCACTCTTAAGTACTTCAAGTGCTGGCTTTTACTACGTTTATCTGTCAGGTAATCCATAAGATTTGCAGGATTTACAGCTTTTACAGAACTGAAGCTGTGAAGAAAAACTAGCGGTAATAGTAGCTTCACTGAATTTCAAAATATGTATTTTTCTGTCCCTGTGGTTAATCTGAAAAAGACTGCAAAATCCCATTTTGAGGACATTGTATGAAAAATAGATTGCTCCTTGGGATTTTATTTTCCTTTGGGAAGGATACTGTTATCCTCAATAATCATGGTTTGCCTTTTAGTTTTGGGTTATTTTCCCGTGCAAACAATTCTCTTTCATTTTGATTTTCTTTACCATTATTAAGCTTGCAAACTGTGCAAGGGCAGAAACAAGATGCTTACTATTCTCAGGGCATGCTTAATTTTCTGGGAGATTGTTTTAATGCCAGAAATTGTCAGTTACATGCAGTATTCATGGCTCTGTTAATAAGTACACTGTCACATCAGTAGCTGTGAGATTAAACTTTTTCTTTAAGAGTATCTGATCATTTGAGTAACTTATTTCTAAAAGTCTAACGAACTCAACAATGCATTTTTTTTTATAGAACTTTAAATGTAAGTAGCACAGATACTGCATAATCAGGGAAAATATGAAGAACTGTGATTTCAAAGTAGTTCTTTCCTCTGTTTGACCTAAGAATGATTGTTGCATGAAGTGTTTCTGTTTTCACAGTTTAGCAGATATAAATAAGCACGATAAGATTCCTTAAGCTGTTACCACCGAGGGGGCCACAAGCCAGCCTGCTGACTCAGGAAGCTGTAGGAAGAATGATTGTGTCTGTCTGTGTCTTTTTGCTGGTTTGCTGACTTGTTGACAAATAACTGTTGCCTTACAATGTTACTGAAATAAACTTTTTTTTAACATACTGGCTATTTTTTTAACTGAAAAACACCTTTGTTAATTGCTTATGCTCTCCTGTAGCCCCATATTTCAAGGGTTACCACATATCTACCCACCTTACTTTTAAGAGACATAGTACATGTACAATGGCTGTATATATAATTTTAAAATTCATATATGTGTATACACATACATGCATGCACCCACTCACTAGGACGAGAGAGACGGGCAAGTGAGAAAGCACCTCCCCCTGGAGAATGGTCACTCTGCAAGCCTCTTCCCTCCTCTCCCTCCCTCACCTTTGGGACTCTGGGCTTCCATCCCCATGTGCCCAGGGTGTTCCCCAAACTCCTGGGTCTGGAATGCAAACTATGCAGTCAGTTGTGTGGGACCCAGCCACTCAACCACTATGCCACTGGCTGTACCTTTAATTGCTACTTAAATGAGTGAAGTGGGACCAGCAGTTAGCGTAATGACTATGTCGCTGAACTCCCACGTAGCTGACTGTGGTTCAAGTCCTGGACCCAGTGGCTTAAACTCACACTGGGTGTATGTGCATGCGTGCCCAAGATCCCGAGAGGAGAATGGAGGGGGAGGGATTGCGGTGTGGCCATCCCCCCTGGGGGATAAATAAGTGAGTGAGTGATGTGAGCACAGAACTCCATGGAAATTTCAGTTCCCTTTATATGGAATACTTTTGCACCCAGGAATGAATTTCACAGAAATTAATAACCTATTATTACTTGGTTAGAAGTTTCAAATCATTTCCATTAGTAATAATAATAATCACCAAAGAGCTAAGAAACACATTTTTTTATTAAGCATAAGAAGACACTACCTTTCAGGAGCTGGCAGGTGGGGTGGGGGTTACAGGTGCTGGACTCCCACATGGCTGACCACAGTTCAAGTCCTGGACCTGGCGGTGGCTTTTCTTTCTCTTTTTCACTCTATCCCTCTCTGATCAAACTTTAATAAAGTTTTTTTTTTTTTTTTTAAATAAAAAAAACCTTTAAAAAAAAAACAGAAGACATTACCTTCCAGCCAGAATCTTTGTATAACTTATTTAGCTATCTGTGTAAATCCCCTCAGAGTAGTTTAGGACAAGGTGAAGTAGCCAAATAACTTCTATTTCTACTATACCTCCACTTTTTGTGTTAGTAAAGCAGTTAAGCCTCTTTGTTTCTAGTTGAAATATATGGGATTTTGGTGTGCATCTGTGTATTTTTTGACACTACTTACCTATTTGAGTCATAAAAATGCTGTATATTGAGGGACCAGCAGTTAAATGGCTATGTCGCTGGACTCCCATGTAGCCGACTGCAGTTCGCATCCCGGACCCGGTGGCTTAAACTCACGCCGGGCGCGTGTGCGTGCGTGCCCAATATCCCGAGAGGAGAATGGAGGAGAAGGGATTGTAGCGTGGCCATCCCCCCTGGGGGGTGATTTCTCTCTTTCTAGCTCTCTGTCTCTCTGATGAGTGCACACGCCCTGTAGCATAAACCTCTCAAAAAAAAAAAAAAAAGCAAGCTGTATATTGAAAAGTTCTCCAGCTAGGCCCTATCAACCACAACCAAGTGGGATTTATCCCAAGAATGCAATGTTGGTTTAATATTTTTTTAAAAAATCAGTGTACACCATATTAATATTAGGTCATCTGGAAAGTCACGATGTATTTTTCTGTGCAAAAATGCATTGTGACTTTCTTGACGACCCAACAGAATAAAGGACAGGCCATGTGCTACATGATTATATCAATGGATGCTTTTTTTTATTTCATTTTACAAAATCTATAACTCTTCTATGATAAGAATGTTCAACTAAGAACGGGTGTGTGTGTGTGTACAGCTAACAATTACACTTAACAATGAAAGACTGAGAATATTCCCCTAAGATCAGGAAGAAGCAAGAATGCCCAATAATAATCACTTCTGTTCATCAACATGGTACTTGGTAACTTTAGCCAGGATGGTCTGGCAAGAGAATAAAATAAAAGGCATCTAGATTAGAAGAGTTAAAAACTATCTCTAGTTACAAATGACATGCTACTCTATTTAGAAAGTCCTCAGGAATGCACAAAAAATTATTACAATTAATGAGTTCAGCAGTGTTGCATGATCTAGTACCAGCACACAGAAATTTGTATTTCTATATAAAAAGATAACCTCAAAATTAATTGTAACAAGACCAGCAGTTAGCATAATGGCTATATCGACAGTGGTTCAAATCCCAACCCCGTAGCTTAAACTCACACTGGGCGCGTGTGCGTGTGTGCCCAAGATCCCGAGAGGAGAATGGAGAAGGGATAGCGATGTGGCCATCCCCCCCTGGGAGGTGATTTCTCACTTTCTGTCTCTGTCTCTGTCTTTTTGGCAAGCCCACGCGTCCTATAGCAAAAACCTCTCAAAAAAAAATTGTAACAGAATATTAAAATAATCAGAAATAAGCTTAATGAAAGTATAAGACTTTTACACTGAAAGGTACAAAACACTGCTAGAAGAAACAAGATCTAAATCTCATGTTCATGGACTATCTTCATACTAAGACAGAAATAATCTCCAAATTAAATACAGCCCCTATCAGAAACCCATCTGCTTTATTTTAGTGCAGAAACTGACAAGCTGATCTGAAAATTCATATGGAAATTTAAGGGACCCAGCCTTCAAAAAACAAATTTAGAATTCACATTAAAAAAAAATTTTTTTTTTGAGATGTTTTTGCTATAGGGCATGTGTGCTTGCCAGAGACAGAGACAGAGAGACAGAAAGCGAGAAATCACCCCCAAGGGGGGATAGCCACGCCGCAATCCCTTCTCCGTTCTCCTCTTGGGATCTTGGGCATGCACGCACACATGCCTGGCGTGAGTTTTAAGCCATTGGGTCTGGGACGCGAACCACGGTCGACTATGTGGGAGTCCAGCGAAATAGCCATTACGCTAACTGCTGGTCCCACATTTTAAAATTTCTAACAAAGCAGTATTCATGACTATGTGGTATTACTGTAAGGACAGACATACAGATTAAAACTAATATAGAGTCTAGAAATAAAGCTATATACTTATGTAATTGATTTTTGACAATTCAATGGGGGGAAAATCTTTTCAATAAATGGTGCTCAGATAATTGAATATCCACACACAAAAGAACAAAGTTAGGCTATTACTTCATACTATATAAAAAAATTAACTCATAATGCATCACAGCCCTACATGTTGGAGGTAAAACTATAACACTCAGAGAAAGCTGAGACATAAATATTCATGACCTTGGATTAGGCAATGGGTTTCTCATTTGACATCAAAAGCTCAAGCCTAGGAAAAATAAATTGGACTTCTTGAAAAACTTATTCAAAAGGACACTGTCTCAAAGTGAAAAGAGAAGCCCAGAGTAAGGAACTATTTGCAAATCAATGATCTATGATTTACAAAGGGGTCCAGTATGGAAAATAGGTGAAGAAATGTTGCAAATCAACAGTAAAGAGATAAATGACCTAACTGAAAAATGGGCAAAGAGTGTGAAGATATTTTTCTTCAAAGATATGCAAATGATTTAAAAATCTTATGGAAAGATGAGCCATTAGGTAAATCAGATTTTCATTTCCATTTCATACACAATTTGAATGGCTGAAAACCAAAAAGAAAGCAACAGCAGACAGTTGGTAGTTGAAACTAGAACTCTCATCTACCATTAATGGGAATGTAAAGCGGTGCAGGGTCTTTGGAATATGGTCTGACATTTCCTCAAAGAAATTAACCAGGTACTATATGACCCTGCAGTTCCACTCCTAGAGAGAACTGCAACATGTCCACTTACCGTGAATGGAGCTTGCAGAACTTGATGTTGCTCTGGAGGAGAGAGAAGTGTAAATGTGATGGTCTAGGACATTACTCTCCTACCATAGACCCATAGGCTTTATGTAAGTGTTTTTTTTTTTTTTTTTAATTAGGGAGATTTTTGCTATAGGACACATGTGCTCATCAGGCAGCGAGACAGAAAGCAAGAACTCACCCTCCAGGGGGGATGGCCATGCTACAATCGCTTCTCCATTCTCCTCTTAGAATTTTGGACATGCACGCACATGCCCAGCCCGAGTTTTAAGTCACCAGATCTGGGACTTGAACCATGGTCCACTACTTGGGAGTCCAGTGACATCACCATTAGGCCAGCTGCTGGTCCCAAGCTTTGCTAAATTGATAGATTATCCTCAATAAATTAACCTTAGCTTACTGTAACTTTATAAAGTTTATAATTCTTTCCACATTCTGATGCTTTTGTAATAGCTTGAAAAGACAAACTATTGGAACAAAGATATTTTTCTTTTTCTTTTAAAGAATTAATGTTATTTATTCATTCATTTCAATTTGACCAGAGAGAGAGACAGAGAGAGAATGTGAGAAAGCAAGCCATCAAGTTCAGGATTGGAACCATGGTCAGCCATGTGGGACCAGCGTCTTAACCAGGAAACCACCTGCTGGTCCCCCCAAATATTTTTCTTTGTATCCTTATTCTATAAGCTTTTTTTTTTTTTTCTCTCTCTCTTTTTTTTAGTTAAGTTTTTTGTTGTTAAATACTAAGACACAAACAGACACATCAGCCTAGGCCTACAGAGAGTAGGATTATCAGTATTCAGTCTTTCAGCTCCATGTCTTGTCCTATTAGAAGGGCCATGATGAGCAGAACAATACAAGTTTAAACTGAACAAGAGGAAATGATGCTATCATGGTAAACTAACAAGCTATATAAGGCTGCTGCTGTTAACAGCATAATCTTTTACAGTAAATGATTCTTTAGGAATATACTATTATTCATAATAGCCAGAAAGTACCAAAAAAAAAAAAAACCAAAAAAACCAGATGGCCCTCAACTCCTAAATAGACAGACAAATGTGGTATATCCATACAAGACTACTATTCATGTAGTGGTCTGGCTCTGTGGCATAGTGGTGATGCACTGCTTGGGAGAAGCTGGATCCCACATGGCAACTGCAGTTTAAATCCAACCTGGTCAGCCTGAAACAACACTGGACATGTTCATGAGTGCCCAGGACTCGAGGACTGGAGGACTGGAGAAAGTGTGACCAGATCCTGTAGAGGGCTCACACGCTCTCTCTGTAGCTCATGTGCTCCATTATGAATCAAGAAAAAGAATGGTTCTCAAAGGTGCAGGCACTAAGTACCACCCCAGGAGGCATTAAAAAAAAAAAAAGTGTGTAAAAGGATGAACCTTGAAAATATGCCAATCAAAAGAAGCCAGACAGAAATTCCACAAATTATATGATTCCATTTATAGGAAGCAGCCAGAAGAGGTAAGTCTACGGAGACAGCAGAGTTAGAATACAGGGAAAAGTCACAATCATTTTTAATCTCACCCATTAGAAATGATGCCTACTCTCCTACATTTACATATATAACATTTTATTTGGTTGGTAGAGATTATAAGGCATGTGTGATTTCTTAACATTTTTTCATTCTGAAAGTTTTCCACATCATCATGGGCTGTTCTTCTCATATTCTATTAGTTCTCTAGGATGCTGTTGACTATTTTTTGTTAATTTTTAGAATTTATTTTGCCTGAGAGACAGGCACCCTTGACAAGGTGTCATCATGCCACAATCCCCTTCTCCTAGCCCTTCGGTTAGTCAGGATTTTGGGTAGGTGCACCTGCAATTTCTAAGGTTGACCCAGGACCTCAACTAGTGGTCTGCCATGTGGCTTCCAGCACTGCAGATCAATATGCTCCTGTCAGCATCAAAATGCCTGGGCCTCTTTATTTTCTTTCTATTTAGATGTTTTTCATGTGAGCGAAGGACTTCTCTGACAGGGTTTGCTACAATCCTCTACCCAACCCTTAAGCCAGCTATGTCAACCTGGGATCCTCCAAATCCTGGGCACGCTCATATCTTTTGCCTAAGCATCATGCAGTGGTGCCAGACTACACTCTGTGGTTGGGCCAAGGAAGCTGCCAATTTTGTTTTCTTTTTTGGCCAATTCTTGATTTTTACAATCTAGATATAAATGATTTTCAATAAACCTATTTGAATGTTGAGTTATAGAAAATTTTAAGAGGTGGAATTATATAATGGAAAGAACATTTTTGTGGCTTTTAATACATATATTTTCTGGGGAACCAGCAGTTAGCGTAATGGCTATGTCGCTGGACTCCCACGTAGTCGACCGCGGTTCGTGTCCCGGACCCGGTGGCTTAAAACTCACGCCGGGCGCGTGTGCGTGCGTGCCCAAGATCCCGAGAGGAGAATGGAGGAGAAGGGATTGTGGTGTGACCATCCCCCCTGGGGGGTGATGTCTCGCTTTCTGTCTCTATGTCTCTCTCTGTCTGTCTGGCGAGCGCACGCGCCCTACAGTGAAAATCTCTCAAAAAAAAAAAAAAAAAAAAACATATATTTTCTGCTGTTAACCTGAGATGATGAATAAACAAGACCTTGTATAATGGTTTTATTGTCCTTTACCAAGTAAAAAAAATACACATTACAGAAGTAGCAGCAAATTTAATTACAAGCAGAGGTTGACTCTACCCCCAAGTGACTTCTTGTTTTGGTATCAGCAAATAATTTAAATGTATCTAGTAAACTTCAAATACTTATACTGAATATTTAAATTCATTGGTTTAAAATTATGGCTTCAGTGGTTGATATCTGAACCAAACAGCAAAGCAAAATAAAAATGAGGTTTTAGAAATTAAAGTACATAACAAATGAATTACCAAACTGACTTTCTTTACTCTTGCTAAATTTCTTGCCTTGGGGCCTCCTGTTTCCTACCACTTTATAGAAGGAAAGATTCATTCATGGCCTGAGCACAGGAATATGGTTAACTTACTGGTATCCTGCTTTCAAGAATATGAGCTGAAATCAGCAGTACAGTGTTACATTTAGAATATTTGAAAAGATCACAACTGTTTATAATGGCAAATCATGTTTATTGACTGAATATTCACACCAAACACAAAAGTAATGCTAATGCTGGTTCTTCTCCCTAAAAGACTAGGACAGGAGAAGACATTTCGGATTAGTTTCTTGCTGAGCTGCATGTACTCACGTGGAAAACACCATTTTCTATTGTTAAGATTTAGGGAAAGGTGGTTTGGTTTGAAACAGACTGAAATAAATGTAGCACCAGAAGGACCAGGTACCAGTAATCACATATTCCACCCATCCAGGAGTTTTATTATGTGAAATTATTGCACTTGTTAGGTAAAAAGAAAATGACAGTAAATTGCCAAACTCAATCATTTTAAATAGTCTGATGAATTTTGAACTAGATAATTTAAAAATTGTTTTGAGTTTCCCTTGAAAGGAAACCTGGCTGAGACAACTAGTCTAGCCATTTTACTCTAAAAAGCAAGGATTGAGGACCAAGTTTAGTTTCCAAACTATAATTGCACTATGAAGAAAGGCTGTTTAACATAGTGGTACAGATTTGGTCCACATCAAATACATTGTTATTATAAAAATAAGTTTGTTTTGTAAAAAATAACATTGCATTCCTTGTTCAAATTGCACAGTACAAACAAGCTATCTAAAGTAATACTGTTATAAGGTAATTAGAATTACATAGTCAATATGTGTTTAGTCTAAAGCAATTAAGGAATATGGAGTTCTGTTTTCATAATGTATGAAAACTAAAATTTACGTCATATCTAGAAATACACAAAATGTTTTAAAAGTTTACAATGAAGAATGCATTTTTTACATACTAATTTTTAGTAGCCGTGATCATATAGGATTCAGCAATCTATTTACATAAAGTCCATTTTATCCAATTTACAAAAGCAATAAATAAGAAACTACATTAATTTGCACAAAACCTGTTCCATTTCATGATCCATATGACCATTTCAGATACTTTATCACTGAGCCAATAAACCTGTCTCCTAGATGAAGACTGATTTCTGAAAAGAGCCAGCCCTGTCTTTATCCCAAGAGTGAGTATCTATAGTCATGCAGAATTCAGCATAAAACCTTACAAATTATAATACAAGCCTTAAAAATATGAAGAATGTCTTTGAGTATATTTACACAACAGTATTCACAAAAAGATATAGTTCTTTGATACAAAATATTTAGTGGTATCTAATAGCGTAATTGATAAGGACCCCTCAAGACCTCTGCCCACAGTGATCCAATAAAATCAAGCTTTCTAAAACGGGCACATCAGCTCATAGGTAATGGCTTCCATCAATGCAAGGCTGGGATTTAATAGGCCAGGAAAGCCAAGGAGAACATCTTTACCACACTGGCACACACTGTGCCAGGACAGGCATCTATTCAGGAAGCTCAAGTGTCCCAAGAGCTTTTATCCAAGGGAGCAAACAGGTAGCTCAAGTACCTGATAAACTAGAGCAAGCACCGTCACATTAATTTTTTAAAAAGCAGTCTGGACATACGCTGAACCAGAAAACAGGTAAAAAGCTATAAGTAGTGAAAAAGCTTACTGGGGCAAAGTAATCCTTATGTTAGAGCTACCAACCTTTGAATATAACCAACATGTTCTCATGTACATCTATACAATATTATTAATATCTTTTATTACTTTTCACTGCAGCTTAAAAGGGTTTTTATGAAAGATGCTTTATTTGATACCACATTTTTATGGAGTCAAAGATATGTCTTAGAAGAGTTAGTTAAAATTTAATAATAATACTTTACCAAATAGTCTCAGAGCTGAGTCCTCTCCCTGTGAAACCATCCAACTAGGTCACAGTGTCCTCAGCTACATGCTGCTAATTAATACTGCCCATGATGATGGCACCTCATTGTTAGGACACAGAACAGTCATAGGTCCCATCCTGAAAGGGTTCTTCTTCCTCTGTTCGGGCTGTGTCCTCTTCTTTCCGACTAACCATACTGCTACTCCCAACCTCACCCTGGGGGATGCTGCCGTGGCTGGAAGAGCTCCTGCTTTCCTCTGCCCGGGTACCAGTCTGTTCAGGAGCCTTACCCACAGTTACCGGCTGGAAGGCATCAGGCTTGACCTGCTCTTCTGTTATCTCACTGAGCTTCTGCAGTTGTGGCTTGATGATGTTTAAAAATGGCTTATATCCAGGACTAGGTAGAAGGGAAGAAGATTAACTTTTTATTAAAAAAAAATATTTAATTCCATCTGGTTTTTTTTGTTTGTTTGGTTTTTTTTTTTTGACTAGAAAGAGAAAGGGAAAGCAAGAAAACAAGCGGCCAGGTCCAGGATCTGAACCGTGGTTGGCCATGTGGGAATCTAGTGCCTTTAACCACCATGCCACCTGCCGGACCCGAGTGGGAAAGATTAGCTTTTATCTGCCATAATTCAAGACACTTGCTAGTATTCTGGATGAACCTACTAACTGCTGATATGATAAAGACAATGAAAGATCAGGTGGGAAGGGGCGGAGGTAGGGAA
Source organism: Tupaia belangeri chinensis (assembly GCF_000334495.1). Lineage (NCBI taxonomy): Eukaryota > Metazoa > Chordata > Mammalia > Scandentia > Tupaiidae > Tupaia > Tupaia belangeri. The sequence continues at coordinate 224,257 of NW_006159849.1, forward strand.
GAAAGGCTTCTTGGGTGCTCTACCCAACAGAGGGAGGTGCACAAAGCAGCATAAGCATTAAAATTTTGACTAGGAGCAAAAGCATTTTAACTAGTACTGCAATTATAAATCTTAATCTACAATTAAACACCCAACAGGATTTAGACTCAAAAAAGACCTTCAGAGAACATCTAGCCTAAAAGCATTTGGCAATCAAGGAAAACCAGATCCAAGTAATGAAAATAACCCTGTATACATCTAACTGGTGACAAACAGGGCTGGAGTCCAAGAGCCCTAACTTCTATCCACTATTAACTGGCATTTGATTGTAACTGTTACAGAATGTAAAATTTACACAGACTTTAGCTGCTTTCATTTTCAAGCAGACATTCTTAGGCTATAATCTTCAATTTCATAAAACTACAGATCTTAAGTTCCAAGTCTATTTAGATTGGTGACATGTATTTGATGGATATTTCTCACTTAAATGGTCGGATACAGAATGATTAATAAATATCTCTAAATTATCATATGGGAAGCATCTTTATTTCCACTAACCAAGAAATAGCCAAAATAAATAAATTACACCTAAATCTTAATATGAAAGGACAGGATTTACCAAAGGATACCAACCCTAAGGAAACCAGAACTTACCAATCTGTAGAGGCCCATCGGTCCACTGCATGTAGCCCTGTCTTTATGTTCTGTAACATCTCTCCATCTACCTCTGAAGACTGTGCAATAACCAGAATTTGATTGATTATTGAGGATTCTCTAAGAATCAGGCCTATTACAATGCACCAGTCCAAACATCCTGCCTCCATGAAAATGTGTAGCAGATACCTGGAGATAAGCAGAAACAATGACTTATGCTAAGCCGGAGCTACAGATACACAGAACGGTAACAATTATTAGGGAAGTAAATCCTGTATCCTATTTGCCCAAATACCCTGATTAGGAATTCTGTGCTTTTAAAGAGCCGAGAAACTCACCGAAGCTGGACCTGGGATTTGTGAGGCCCTTTACTTGCCAACTCCATGGAGATGTGCTCGAGTTCTGACTGAGTTAAACTGAGTGTGGAGAAATTTTCATCCACCATGGTCCAGTCCCCATCCACCATGGAGCTACTTTCAGTCAGGTCTGTGGCTGAACCAATACTACATTCATCACCTAGTAAGGAAATGGCAAAATTTATAAACCAGCTTCAATCAGAATCTTTCAGATGCTCATTTGTCCTTATGACTTTAAAATCAAAACATCGGGACCAGCAGGTGGCATGGTGGTTACGGCACAGGACACTCCCACATGGTTGACCACGGTTCGAGTCCTGGACCTGGTAGCTTGCTTTCTCACTTCCCTCTCTCTCTCTCTTTCTGTGTCTTTCTCTGGTCAAAATAAGTGAATGAATAAATAAAATTAAATAAAAATAACTTAAATAAAATAAAAACATCAAACCCACTGCTAAAATTGCATGTTACACAAACAACAGATTTTTTTTAAAGAGATTTTTTCTATAGGGGACATGCACTCACTGGAGAGAGAAGGCAAGAAATCACCCCCCACCCCAGGGAATATGGCCATACCATGATCCCTTCTCTTCCATTATCCTCTTGGAATTTTTGGGTACATGTGCACATGTACCTGGTGTGGGTTCCAAGCTGCTAGGTCTGGAACTGGCACCATGGTCAACCATGTGAGAGTCCAGCACCTTAATCACTACACCACCTGCTGACTCGACAGATTTATTTTTAGAAAATCATTAGTGAGAGAGAGAGAAACACACATTATGTGCCTTTGGGTGGAAAAATATACCCCTAATAAGCAGTCATCCTGATTCCTCCCCCCCAAAATCTGGCTATAATTCGATCAAGTCTTTAGATTCAACTACCAATTTATAGGAAATACAGAGGAAACTGTGAAGCTAAACCATGATGAGGTAATTGTCACAATCCACATTGTGAGGAAATACACAGAAGCAAGTCTTCTTGATGAATACACTGCAAGAAGGAAAAATAGAGAGGACAAGCACTTAAAAAAAGAATTAAAACAATCACAATGGGAGATAGCAGATGGCGTAGTGATTACATTGCTGGACTCCCACATGGCCGTCTGCAGTTCGAATCTCAGACATGGAGGCTTGAAAATCACTCCGGGCGTGTGTGCATTCATGCTCAAATTCCTGGAGAATGGCGGAGAAGGGATTGCAGCATGACCATCCCCTATAGGGGGTGATTTCTCACTGCCCTTTCACTGTCTCCGTCTCTCTTACTGCCTCTCTCTCTAGTATGTGCACATGCCCTAAGGCAAAAACCTCAACAACAACAACAAAAAATCACAATGTGTGAACCTTATTTGGATCCTGATTCAAACTATAAAAAGCTATATTTATGAACAGCTCGAAAATTTGACTACTTACTAGATATCTGATGATATTAAGGAATTAAATTTTCAGAGGTATGCTAATTATTATGATTTTTCATATATATGTATACTTGGTTACTATAGGGCATGTACGCTCACCAGAGGCAGATAGAGAGAAGGAGAGAGAGAGATAAGTGAAAAATCACTTCCTCGGGGGACAGCCACTCAGCAATTCCTCCTCTTGGGATTTTAGGCATGCATGCACGCATGCACGTACCTGATATGATTTTAACCCACTGAATCTGGGACTCAAACCACAGTCAGCCACGTGGGATCCAGTACCTTAACCTCCACATCACCTGTCAGCCCACAGTGAGATATTTCTTTAAGAATCCTTGTAGCATACATATTGAAACAATTAAATAAAATATAGCATTTCTTAGATTTGCTTCAATTTATAAAGGAAGGGGAAAGCAGATGAGACAAATCTGGCCATGAGTTTGTTGTATAAGAAGATGAGTGATGGATACCCACTATACTATTATATCTCTACTTTCAAAATATGTTTGAGGGCTAGCCAGTGTCATGGATCCCATATGGCAGATAGTGCAGCTCGAGTCCTAGTCCTAGCTTGAAAAACATGCAAGGTGGGGACCAGCAGTTAGCGTAATGGCTATGTCGCTGGACTCCCACGTAGTCGACCACGGTTCACGTCCCAGACCCAGTAGCTTAAAACTCACACAGGGCGCGTGTGCGTGTGTGCCCAAGATCCCAAGAGGAGAATGGAAGAGAAGGGACTGTGGCGTGGCCATCCCCCCGGGGGGTGATTTCTGTGTCGCTGTTGCTGTCTGTCTGTCTGGCGAGCGCACACACCCTATAGTAAAAACCTCTCCCCCTCCCCCCCCAAAAAAAAGCAAGGTGCATGTGCTTGCATGCCAAAAATCCTAAGAAGAAAATGGAGAATGGAGAAGGAATATTGGCATGACCATTCCCCACTTTCTCTCTCTGTTGGTCTCTTACTGTTGAGTGCACAAGCCCTGCAACAAAAAAAATCTAAAAATAAGGGGCCAGCAGGTGTCATGGTGGTTAAGGTGCTGGACCTTCCCACATGGCCAACCACAGTTTGAGTCCTAGACCTGGTGGCTTGCTTTCTCACTTTCTCTGTCTCTCTGGTCACATTGAAAAATGAATGAATGAATAAATCAAATTAAATAATTCTTTTTCTTTAAAAAAAAAAAGAGTATTTTAAAATAAAAAATAATCTAAAAACAAAAATACATAATGAGCCCTAAATCCTAACAGGATGGAGAAATGGACTGCCATGTATCCATGCCTACTGAGGGATGCTTTCTACTCTTCCTTCTTGCTCCCTCTTTCTGGCAATTTCAAGATGGTAAATTTTATGTGTATTCTACCACAATTTAAAAATAGAAAAGGACGGGCAGCTATAAGCTTCCCCACATAATAGAAGCTCTGGTAACTGATGACAGACTGACAAACATCAGGCAGTGTAGAAAATTAGACGAGTTGGGGACGAGCAGTTAGCATAATGGCTATGTCGCTGGACTCCCATGTAGTCGACCGTGGTTCGAGTCTTGGACCTGGTGGCTGAAAATCACGCCGGGCGCGTGTGCGTGCATGCCCAAGATCCCGAGAGGAGAATGGAGGAAAAGGGATTGTGGAGTGGCCATCCTCCCTGGGGGGTGATTTCTCGCTTTCTGTTTCTCTCTTTCTGGCGAGTACATGCACCCTATAATGAAAACCTCTCCAAAAAAAAAGAAAAGAAAATTAGACCAGGTTTACTATTTAAGTCCTTACAGTTTATAACCATATACTCTCAAAAATGCTTTAAAACCTCTTTAGTATGTAGCCTTTCCATTACAATAAAGCAGAGGCTGGTATACATTTTTAATAAAATGCCAGATGGTGAATACTTTAGGCTTTGAAGGCCACGAGTCAAAATCAAGGATGTTATATAAGAACTTACTATGGGGAACCAGCAGTTAGAGTAATGGCTATATCGCTGGACTCCCACGTAGTCGACCGCGGTTCGCGTCCAGGACACAGTGGCTTAAAACTCATGCCGGGCACATGTGCGTGCGTGCCCAAGATCCTGAGAGGAGAATGGAAGAGAAGGGATTGCGGCGTGACCATTCCACCTGGGGGGTGGTTTCTCACTTTCTGTCTCTATGTCTCTCTCTGTCTGGCGAGTGCACACGCCCTATAGCGAAAACCTCTACAAAAAAAAAAAAAAAAAACTTACTATGAGGGATTTTCCAAAAATTCATGGAAAATGTGTATTATGAGAAAACTGTGTGAATTTCGAATTTTTTTGTCATAAGGCAGGCGCTACCACGCCCTGGATTTCAAAATTTTTTTGTACCAGAATAAATCAGTACTTTTTTTTTAAGTGCCTTTTCCCATGAACTTCTTAAAGTATTAATATCTTCATATGGACTAAGGCCAATTTCCATAAATTTTCACTTATAAAATAGTAAATTTAATGGAGAATAATTTTTTAAAAATGAAACAAGCCTACTACTTATGATAAGAATGGAACTCTTTTTATGGGGGATAATGCTTTATTTACTTGGGGTTAATTTTTCCAGACTAGCCCTTGGCATGGTGCTTAAGGTGGCTGGATCTCACATGGCCAACTGTGTCGTTCAATCCTGGACCTGATGTCTTGAAAAACACGAGTCAAGTGTGTGTGCACATGCCCAAAACCCAAGAAGAAAACGGAGAAGGGATCCTCCCTGGGGAGTGCGGGGTTGAATTCTCACTTTCCCCTTTTTCTGCCTCTCTTTGGTGAGCACACATGCCCCATAACAAAACTTAAAAAAAAAAAAGTTAGTTTTTCCTTATCACTAAAATTGATCACAAAGATTCATTTATTAATGTACTGAGATTTTTACCTATTCATCTATCTAAAATAAATATAGCAAAGTAGAGTCAAGGTCAATATGCCCTAGTTCTAGTAACTAGGTACTTCTCCACCAGATACTTATAGTTAATCCTCCAGGACACCGACAGAAAGGAGTGAAGCTCTCTCTTTGAAGTTCTATAGCATATTAACTTTCCTCCAAAGGAATTGCAGAAAAGCTAGAACCTGAAATAACATTTACCTTTATTAGATAAAGGTGACAAGAAGGCATCTTGCATTTGTGGACCATGGGATGAAGTTGTGTCTATATCTTGATGGGTGGGGCCAATGTTGCTGAGCCAGCTCCGACTTCGTTGGAGATTAGAGATGCCAACATCCATCTCGAGGTTTAAAAAAGGGTCAGCTGACTGTGACTTTAACAGTTGCTCTCCCACTGCAGGGTAGGTCCAAGAACAAATCAAGGAAATGAGAGGAAATATACTGCCATTTCGAAATCCACTCTTTTAGTCTCTCCAGCCTACCTACCCAATATGAATAGTTCAAATCCAATTACTATTCTGTACTGCACTGTGCACCCAAAAACTAGCGATGTGGAATGTACTAACAGTAAAATGCTGTCTAAAAGGTCACTATATCAGTAGGCAACTTTACTCTGTTGATCTTTTAAGTCATGTGTCTTGGTTTTTTAGATGATAAGAAGTTTCCAAATGCCATAATAAAAAGTTTTTGCCCTTTCCTCAATAATAATTCAGTAGGTCTTCATAAAAAGACCTGACCTGAAAAACTTCATCTTTCAATTTTTCTTTCACCAAACCATACAGTTTCACTTTATCCTCTCATAGTTCAGAAGATGGCCCAAGCTTGCAAAGATGCATTTCCCTGGAATGTGTCCTATCAGGTAAGTCCCAATTTAGCTTCTTTTGAAGTTCATGACTAATTGGTTCTAAAACTCCTTCCCCAGTAAGGTAAGCTTGATAGCCTTTATATTCAGACAGTTCTTAATTTGTTTATAATCTAAGATAACAGTGGTCAGATTTATAAATCAGACTTGAAGGTCAGGAGACTTGAAGACACAGGCTCTATATTATCTGCAGCCTTGGTCAAATGGTGAATGTTCCAACTGATATACAAAAAGTTGGTTTTTATCCACCTGAGTTTGGAATGAAAAGATATACTCAAATAATGACTTATAGCAAAACATTTAGATAAATACTTGGAATAAAATATGATTCTTCTGTACAAGTGACACAAGTCTTCTTACCTGTTCGGTATTTTCCATTTTTGAAAGGAGAACTGATAGAAGAGGCTGGGATAATGGGAAGTGGCCACAGAAAATCTTTGTGGAGTCTCTTCAGAGCTATCACAAAGTTGTCTACCCGGGCAGCTCGGGTGCGTTCCTTGCACAGCCAACTAATTAGTTCAAAGCCCAGCTGGGCTGCAAAGCAGCCGAGGTCCTTTAACCGAACATCTTCTAAAAGGCGCCGAGCATGTCTCCAGAGCATCATGTCAATATACATGTTCTCAGCGCAGTCACTATCTTTGCTCCATCTACAAGTAGAGACAAGAAGACTAGAGAACAATCTTGGCTGGAGGACTTCACACACTTTTATGTAGTAGCAGTGATAATGCTGGTGAGGAAGTAAGAGACTCAAGATCTAATTCTGACTAAGAAGACAATGCATTGGGGCTTCGCTGTGTGGTGTCATATCCTATGAACACCTGGAACACAGCAGGCTCTTAAGACATGTTGATTTTGTTTGTTTGTTTATTTCTTTGGAAAAGTTTTTGCTATAGGGCACATGCGCTTGCCAGAAAGACGGAGAGAGACAGAAAGCGAGAAATCACCCCCCAGGGGGATGGCCATGCCGCAACCCCTTCACCTCCATTCTCCTCTCGGGATCTTGGGCATGCACGCACACGTGCCCGGCATGAGTTTAAGCTGCCGGGTCCGGGACTCGAACTGCGGTCAACCACGTGGGAGTCCAGTGACATAGCCATTGTGCTAACTGCTGGTCCCAAGACATGTTTATTGAGTGAACTCATGAATAGAAAATAATAGTAGGCAAAAAATAATCCAGACCTGGAAGAAGGTAGTGGACAGTTGAGGGGAAAAAAAAGGGAGTAAACAAATGTCTATATGTGAGAAGACCAATGGAAAGAGAGACAGAAGAAACTAAAAGTAGAAAAAGTGAAATAAAATCTATCAGTGTGAGTTATATAGAACACAAAATAAAAACAATTTTTAAAAAGTAGTAACTACAGTTGATTATCCCTTACTCTGATTAGCTGATGTGTTTTGGTAACCGGTACCATGATGCTTTCAGTGAGGCAATAGAGTAGAGGGGTAAAGGGCCTAGTCTCTGGAGCCAGACTAACTGGATTCAGATCTTGGCTCTGCCTTCATTAGTTTTGTGAACATAATCAAGTTTATTTTTTCAGGCCTTTTTGTCCCGTACAATGTGGATAACCTCATGGTGCTGTTATAAGGATTAAAAGACTTACAAATGCTTACAAGTGAGCACCAAGTTATTAGCCAGTATTTAAATTCAAGATATGACTAAGATGCTGATTGCTTGGCAACTGTTTATGGCCCTGAACGGTTGACTTTTACTTGTGTACAGCTCATGACAGCTGTGTGAGTATGTGTGTTTTGGGGATAAAGTCGTGTTAATGGCCAGTGATGAGAGAAAGCAGTAAAATATCACAAAAAATCTTCAGTATCAGTATGCTCTGTGTGCCAGGCACTGTAGTAAAAATGCTAACAATAATAAAAGAATTCAGGAAGAAAGAAAACAAACTGCATGTAGCAACATAGTAAGGAATTAAAAAAAAAACTTATAAATTAGAGGAACTTCTAATAACTTTATTATGTGCAATGTAAATTCACAGTCACCTCAGAATATAATAACCCATCCATGGATGATACAGGTTTGGCCTCCAGAATACAACTCCTTTTGGCTCTCCTACTGTTTAATGACTTTCCTAATAAAAAGGTCACAGGAAATTCAGATGCATGAGCACTAAATTTTCTTTTTTTTGCCAAGCAGTATAGCTGTAAAGAAAGGTAAAATGATTGACTTTAAGGAAACTTTGCGGCCAGGCCAATAGCACAGCAGTTAAGCACTGTTCAGAGGGACCAGGATCCCACATAGCCAGATACAGTTGGAATCCCTATCCCAGTGTCTTGCAAAACATATCAGCCAAGGACATGCAAATGTCCCCAGGATCCTGATGGAATGGAGAAATGGAGGAAGGCTGCTTTCTCAATGTGTCTATGTGTACCCTCAAGCATTAAAAATGGGTTTTGTTTACTTTTTAATTCCTGGAGTACATGTGAATTTGCCAGAGAAAAACAGAGGCAGTGAGAGGAGAAAGAAAGAGAAAAAGAAAGTGAGAGAGTGAAAACACCACCTACTGAGATATGGTCACACTGCAATCCCTTCTCCTCCATTTCTCTACCCTGTCAGGAATTGGATACATGCATACACAGCTGTCTTGAGTGTTTTTCAAGCTGTCAGGGCCAAGACTCAAACTGTGTTCAGCCATGTAGGATCCAGATCCCTTAACCACTAGACTATTGGGCCAGCAAGGACTTTCAGATTATCTGCAGACCTGCCTAACTTCTTTTTTATTCTAATCCTCTATTTTTAGAGGCAATTTATAGTTAGGTGCATTCAGAACAGGTACATCAAGACCTACCTAATACAAAGGGGCAGAAACTCTACAAATAGTACAGAAGTGTACTTAGGAGGAAGAAAAAAGGGAAGGCTCTATGTAGTCTCTATGCCTTCTGGGAATAGAAAAAAGAAGTGCAATCAGATTAAATAGTTATTTCCATACCACTTAATTTTAAAAATTCCCTCCCTGAAATGAAATGCAACTGATACCCTAAAAACAGTAATGGCTTTTTGGGTTGTTTTGGTTCTGTTTTTACCTTTTTCCAGAAGGACCAGATGGCATACTTAGTGTTTTCTGTAAGTTGAATTTACTAGGAGGAACACTTTCAGCTGACTGGGATAAACTGATGCTTCGATTCCTGAAGAACTCAAAACCACCACTTGAACTGGGTTCCTGTGAGCACACACAATGTGCAGTTAGACAGAGGTACCATGTAGGTGCATTACTTGGTCAATTAGCCCAATTTTGCAATTTACCTGAGCTGTAGGTGTGGATGGAGGTGTCTCAGATTCTCCAGAGCCAATGGCTTTAAGAAATCGAATCATGTGTCGACAAAGGTCCCATTTGCCTTGTTCCAGTGCTGTGTTGAACAAAAGGGTGGCATGTTGCCTACTGACTGCTGGAACTTCCATGTTCTACAGAAAAAAAACAAGTAAGACACATTTCTTTTATATTATGTAACCAGAGGATGATATGAGCAATTCTTTACATTCCCTTAACTCAAGGACTACATCCTTAGTTTTGTAGATGAAAAAGAACACTACAAAGCATCATATAAGGAGAAGTGAAGCTACGCTGCTGGTCTAATAATATGGTATACTGACTCCACTACATCCTAGATACCTCATGTACACCTAATGTATTCATTTTTTTCCTCCCAGAGTCTCTGAAAAAGAGGTGTATAAAAATAGGATACATAGCATTCCCACTGTAAGTTGAAGAAATTGAATTAAGTAACTGAAGATCAGCAAAAAAGAAATATAAATCTAGGTATGCCTGACTCTATAAAAAAAAAAAAAATCAGGTCTGCCTCTTATGACAGAGTTTTTGAGGAAGTGACCAAAACTCTCTGCTTTGGGCAATAGCCAGCAGTGCTGTTATACAGTCAGCATCATCAATGTCTTTCACAAATCTGACCTTACTGCTTGCCTTGGCCTTCATGGAAAGGTGGTTAATAGACAAGCTATTTGTAATCATTACTGCCCATCCAGAGCAACTTAGAAATTCCACTGGAGCAGAAAATAGTTTCCAATTCCATTGCTGAGGAGATCACTGAAGGGCTAGACTGATTTTGTTTCTTTCTATTTTTATAATTTGAGGCTGCTTCTTTAGGGCTAAAGAATCACTGAATCTCAGGTCACCCAAGCTCTGCTTGACTATTTTCTTTGGTTTCAGTGAGTTTTTTTTTTTTTTTTTGGAGAGGTTTTTGCTATAGGGCGTGTGCGCTCGCCAGACAGAGAGAGACAGAAAGTGAGAAATCATCCCCCGGGAGGATGGCCACGCCGCAATCCCTTCTCCTCCATTCTCCTCTCGGGATCTTGGGCACGCACGCACACACGCCTGGCGTGAGTTTTAAGCCACTGGGTCCAGGACATGAACTGCGGTCGACTACATGGGAGTCCAGCGACATAGCCATTATGCTAACTGCTGGTCCCTGTTTCAGTGAGTTTTTATGAAGCACATAATCAGATAGGAAATCTGCTTCAGGCAGATTCAAACCAGTGTTATGGTAAAACCAACCTTGTAGTAGATAAGTGTAGCCTAACAAACCTGTACTGGACTTACAGGAATAACAATTAGTCCTTTTGTCAAATATGTAATGGAACAAATTTTCAGAAGTCTCAAAGAACCCATAATTTTGACAAAAATCATGTGCTGTGAGAGTCATTATTGAGGCAAGTCCAAGCCTTCTCTCTGCTGTGCAGAGCCTACTGCAGGGTGCTCTGTTATGACCCTGCTCTAATCAAAGTCCTCTCAGCAACTACACACTGCAAAGCAAAAAATCTATTATTGTGGGGAGTATAGATAAACCTAGTAATATCCAAAAGAATACTTTGATGTTTTTATGTATCATTTCAATGATCTTATGTAGTATTTATGCAATATGTACATATGTATTGAAATACATTTATTATTATTATTCAAAATAATATTTTTTTTTTAAGAGAGAGAGATTTTTTGCTATAGGGCATGTGTGTACACCAGAGAGGGACAGAGGCCACTGGGAAAGTGAGAAATCACCCCCTCTGGGGGGATGTTTACACCACAATTCCTTCTCCTCCATCCCCTTCTCAGGATTTTGGGCATGCATGAACATGTGCCTGGTGTTTTTGTTTGTTTTTTTTTTTCCCAGTTTGATATGAATGTTTTTAAATTTTATTTTATAGACTTTCACTGAACATCACCACAGCATACAAACTGCAATTTCCTAGCCAGATTACATTGGAAAGTGGCCTGGTATGAGTTTTAAGCCACTGGGTCTGGGACTCAAACCATGGTAGACTATGTGGAAGTTAAAAAATGTAACCATTGCTCCATCTGCTGGTCCCATTATTCAAAATAATATTCTTAATTCAACTTGTCTTTGACCTATTCGTGGACAAAACAGGATAAAATACCCCTACAATGCTACTTGATAATAGTCAAAGACATACATGGTCATTGGATATGACTTAATTCAATATGAAAGGCATAAACAGAAAACTTGACTCTATTAGGTAAACATAATCACAGTGCCAAGATGTTTCTTCTTTCCTTTGATTAAGTTCATGAATTTTTGTCCCTTCATAAGAGAACAGTTACCTGTAAGATAATAAGATAGGAGGCAGCTGTGTCCAAATCCTGAGCCATCAAACATTCCTCAAATAAGTCCTTGGGGTTGCCAACAGCTGCAAAAAGGTAATTCCACAGGGCATATTCAGTCTTCCTAGCACAATGGACAACTGTCTGCAGGAAGAGGGGGAACTCGGTGATAAATTTTGCCACAGTGGGAAGCAGAGGATCGGGAATTGGCTCCCGTGAGGTAGCTTCTTCTTCTAGTACTTCGTGGAGCATGAGCTCCAGCACGTGAGGAAAGTAAGGTAATGTGGCACAGGACTGGGCCAAGAGCAAGGCTTGTTCCCCAAGGTTCCTGACCAGAAGCTGACGCAGAATGTGGTGGAGGTAGATCTGAGAGGTTCTCTCCACAACACAGAAAGGGAAGAGCACCTCCAGCTGTTCTCTAGCACTGTTCCGAGTATACAAAGAATCATACAGTAAAGTGTCATTGACAGCACCAAGGACTAATGCATCTTCGAAGAGAACAGCCAGGGGATAAATATTGATGTGAAAAGGCAGCATGATCCGCTGGGACAAGAAGGAATGGGGCTTGCGATGATCCCTAGGGAAGAGAGGGAGCCAAACTTTCATTCCCGCACCACCACAGCTCAGCCAGAGAGCCTCCAGAAGGTGACGTTTTTGTTTATTTGCTCGACACGTAGTCCAAACATTTTCAACAGACTGGGCTAATACAACAGGAGGACAGAATGGCAGCTGGAGAAAGAGAGACAAGAATCAGGTTTTCCCCCTATTAAATAGGTAGATTCTTAAGTTCCTAGGTACTAGTTTATGATGTTTTATCAAACTGCTAGTATAACTTTTTGGGAAAAGTAGGAGGACCTACTGAGAATTAAAGTTAATAAGAATTAAAGTTAATAAGAGTACCCTGCCTTTGAAAGTACATACAATGAAATCTAAAATAAAACCCACCCTCCAACTTTACCAATCTAACCTTATTTTCATATTTTAATAACTAATTGCCTGAACAGTAACATCTGAAATACAGAACATTTTATCATGTCACGACACTGTCCTTCACCTGTCACAAACAGTCCTATACACAGAGGCTCAAAACCGATTTTATATACTTTATCTTAGTTTCCAAATCACAAGATAACAGTATCCTCTTAAGTACTTTATTCCTTCACCCTAACCACACACCTTTTTACTGCTGGAAAGGACTTGCCCTTTACTCACAAGTTTCCTTTGGTTAGGGTTACTGTCCTTCTCTCGGATTTGAGGGCCTGACCTGTCCCTCTGCATCATGATGAGCTGTCCTGCAAGGTTTAGCATAATGCTCTCTGCATCACGAACCTGAAATTTCAGAATAAGAAACTGGATTCATACTAATTTAGAAGTATGTTGTTAGCATTACCCCACCCTGTTCATTTACAGTTGAACAATCAACAGTATCTATGAGGCTATACTATGTATAACCATTCTGCTAGGCTTTGTAGAGTATAAGAAGCTTTTTGGCTAGGGTAGAACAAAGCTTAATATATAATGCAATTACTGAATGCTAAGTAAACATAAACTTGGAGGCAGAACTGAATTATGAAGAATCTAAGAACTTCAGAAGTTCACAAAAATGAGAGATTACTTCAGTGACCTAGCTGCCATAGCTACAGAAAGCTTAAATGATTAGAGGACATGCTTAGGTGGAAGAGAAAGGGCTGGGGCTCTAGATGAATTATGCAGTATGAATGAAGACATGGACAAAAATAAAAGAGTGCAACTGGGAATGTAAGAACCAAACCTAGTGGCTTAAAACTCATGCTGAGTGCATGTGCATGCATGCCCAAAATCCCAAGAAGAGAATGGAGAATGGAGAAGGGACTGTGGTGTGGCTATTCCCCCTGGGGTGGAGGGTGATTTCTCGTTGTCTGTCTCTCCAGTGAGCTCACACACTCTATAGCAAAAATCTCTCTCAAAAAAAAAAAAAAAAACTAAAAAAAGACGTCATCTGTCCATAAACATGACAGCTAATAATATCAACATATGAAGACAAAAAGCAGAACTTAAAGATGTGTGGGAACACTAAGAATAAGACAGGTTAATAGTACAAAGTAGGTAGACTTTAGAGGAAAATAAAAATAAACATGTGAACACATGAATAGAAACAGTAACAATATTGGGGCTGGCAGGTGGCATGGTGGCTGAGGCGCTGGATTCCCAAATCGCTGACCATGGTTTGAGTCCTGGACCTGGTAGCTTGCTTTCTTACTTTCCCTCTCTCTAGTAAAATCTAAAAATATGTAATAATAAGAGTAATAAATAAAAGAATTCTTTAAAAACGATGTGTGAGGGAAGACCCCAAAACAGTAATATTGACAATTTAGAGATCGGCATAGGAACAATTCCTCAAACGTTCCCAAAGACCTTCAGAGATTTTTTGTCCTTTATGACTAATGTTCATAATGACCACCTTAAGTTTTTTTTTTTTTTTTTTGAGAAATTTTTGCTATAGGGCGTGTGCGCTCACCAGACAGAGAGAGACAAAGAGACAGAAAGCGAGAAATCACCCCCTAGGGGGGATGGTCACGTGGCAATCCCTTCTCCTCTCGGGATCTTGGGCATGCATGCACACATGCCTGGCGTGAGTTCTAAGCCTCCAGGTCCAGGACATGAACTGCGGTCAACTACGTGGGAGTCCAGCGACATAGCCATTACACTAACTGCTGGTTCCCGACCACCTTAAGTTTTAAGATGGTAAACTTCAGCACAAAATGTCACTCTACTTCAGTAACAACAACAACAAAAAAAAGGAAGCTTTTCTTCACTTGTATCTACTTATTCAACATTTATCACTGTAATGTTACAGGTGACCACTGTAGCAAACTTAAGCAACTTTAATGAAGCTTTCAGAAAAAGTAGGGGTACTTGTATGCTCAAAATTCTAAATCTGAAGGAAAACAACACCACTAGGGTAGATCATTTTCTTTGAGAGCTTCAGGAATAAGGAACTTTCTCTCATGAGAGACACTATCTTATTGAACAGTTTTCATTGTTGTTGTTAGTTTTTCTTATTTTAGCAGAGAGGTTTTTGCTATAGGTGTGCACGCTTGGCGGAGAGAGAGAGAAATAGAGACAGAAAGTGAGAAATCACCCCCCTAGAGGGGATGGCCGTGCCGCAATCCCTTCTCCTCCATTTCCTCTCAGGATTTTTGGCACACATGTACACGTGCCCAGTGTGTGTTTTAAGCCGTTGGGTCTGGAACTCAAACAGCAGTCAACTAGGTGAGAGTGCAGTGACAGAACCATTATACCATCTGCTGATTCCTGATGTTATCTCCTCTCGGGATCTTGGACATGCATGCACACACACCCAATGTGAGTTTAAACCATGGGGTCCAGGACTCAAACCGCAGTCGACTACATGGGAGTTCAGCGACATAGCCATTATGCTAACTGCTGGTCCCATTAATCTTCAATATTAAATCAAGATTTACTTTGCTGTAGCATTTGTGATCCGCCCCCCTGCCCGTACCAGGTATCATCAGTCTATTTCATATTATACTTCAACTTCTTAATCTGACCTTTGCCAAATTAAAGTTACTTCTCCTTTTTGTAAAAGGCCCTCTGAAAATGGGGCACCTAGTACTACAGATGTCACTGATTGCCTACCGTATCTGAAATATACAAATAGTATCTTTTTCCCTCCCTAAAATAAAAGCATCAAACATAATCAAAAGTATAACAGGATAACAAACTTCCATATTCCTGTCATCCACATTCAGAATTATTGTGATTTTGCCATATATGTTCCATTTATCTCATGTTTCTTTCTTTCTTCTTTTTTTTATTTTGATTTGCCAAAATATTTTAAAGGAAAATATGCCATTTTACCTCTACATAGTCAATACACATTCCTAAACTATATGGACATTTGCTTGTATAACCACAATGCTAATATCCCATTTAATACAATTTACAGTTCTTCCCTGGAATTAATCTCTCAATTCATATCTAAATATTCCTAGTTATTTTAAGTGTCTTCTTTTTAAAAATAATTATTTAATTTTGTTATTATTATTTTTAATTTGCTACAGGGCATGCACATTCGGGGGAGAGGGAGGGAGGGAGGGAGGGGAGGAAAGAAAGTGAGAAAGCAAGCCACCAGGTTCGGAACTCAAGCCATGGTGGCACATGTGGAAGTCCAGCGTCCTAAACACCACACTATCTGCTGGCCCCCAAAGTGTCTTTTTTACCCAGTTTGAATGAAGACACAACTGAGCTTACTGACTTGTTTCTGTAGTGTAGCAGTCATCATATCCACCTCATAAGTGAGCTTACTCTCTGTGTATTTTGTTGTTATTTATATATTTAGTTATCTGTTTACTGTCTGAGCAGAAACCATGTCTGCTTAGTTTGTCCTTACAGGCCAGTATCTTTATACAGGATATACATTCTAAACAGCTAATATTTGCTAAGAGAGGAACTCCAAAGATATCTGGTAATGGAATGGTACCTGTTGTGGCATTTTCAGGGTGATTCCATTTTCTGTACTCACTGATGTCAGAGTAACAGATACTACCAGGAAAGGGTGAGGAATGTAGCGTGACATGGAGACCTCCTGAAGAACTTGAATGCCAGCTATAGTATTTAAACTGCAAAAACAACAGAAACACACATACTTCAACAATAATAACAAGTTTTTTTCTTTTTTCTGCTACTATAATATTAGTAGATTTCACGTTTTTGGAAAAATCAAATGTCTTCTACTTATCATCCTCTTCTCCCCAAATATCCTACTAATGGGAGGTTAGTTAGCAAGGTCTAGGGAGCCAAAGAACACATAAGGGGATGAGAGAAAAGATAAAGAATAAGATGTAGGAGGGGAGAAAAAAAGGGAGAAAACTGTAAGAATAGAAATTTTAAAGGAAAAAAACAGGTTGGCCAAGAAAGGATGAGGTTTCAGTCACTGAAGGTAGAAAGGTTTCTTACTTTTTATCTATCTATTCTGTGCTACTTCAGCAAACACATACTTCATGACCATCTGAACAAACAAAAACCTCTGAGAATAAAATGACCCTCAGTGGTCTAAGTGCCTCAAGTTGACCAGATGCTAAGAATATAGGCAACATGAAACAGCAGCAGGACTGCAGTTTTCCTGCCCAGACCAAAGCCATCCAGTGGTAATAGAAATGAGTCTATGAAAGACACACGTTTTATGGTCTTAAAGCTGTGAAACTCCTAAATTTCCTCCAAGAATCAAACACTCAAATAGTCAGTACCCATTTCTTTTGGAGAGGTTTTTGCTGTAGGGCACATGCGCTCGCCACAAAGACGGGGAAAGACAGAGAGACAGAAAGTGAGAAATCACCCCCCAAGGGAGATGGTCATGCCATAATCCCTCAGGATCTTGGGCATGCACGCACACGCGCCCAGAGTGAGTTTAAGCCACTGGGTCCAGGACTTGAACCACAGTCGACTACATGGGAGTTCAGTGACATAGCCATTATGCCAACTACTGGTCCCAGTAACCATTTCTTTTCTTTTTTCTTTTTTTTTGGAGAGGTTTTTGCTATAGGGTGCGTCGCTCACCAGAGAGACAGAGAGATAGAAAGCGAGAAATCACCCCCCAGGGGGAATGGAAATGCTGCAATCTCTTCCCCTCCATTCTCCTCTTGGGATCTTGGGCATGCACGCACACAAGCCTGGCGTGAGTTTAAGCCACCGGGTCTGGGACTCGAACCACAGTCGGCTACATGGGAGTTCAGTGACGTAGCCATTAAGCTAACTGCTGGTCCCCCCAGTAACCATTTCTTTTCAAGGCTGTGAAAAGACCTTAGTTATCTAAGGGTCTACCCAATCCCCAAAAGGTATTTGTTCAAATGAATATAGGAAGATTAGTTGAAGAAGTTATTTTGGACTATTTCTTTATTCACACCCCCCCAAAAATCTATTATATGAATATTACAAATTACAACTTTTTACTTTTTGACTTCAAAAAAAACCCAGAAAATTAAACATAAACATGGAATAACTATTTTGAGAAAACAAATTATAGAGGTGACATGATGAACAGAAGCAAAAAGTGACTTTTCACATGCTATATACTTACCCATCAGATTTTCTTTCAATACTGTAAAGGCATATTGAACAGTCTGCTCTAAATACTATTACCATATCCCGGAAGACACTAAGCAATAATGTTTCTGTTTGTGCTTTGGTGACATGAGCGAAGGCATTGTCCAGATTTGAAGTTCGTAAGTATACTCTGAGCTGAAGAAAACAAGATAAATGTAAAGGATGATTAAATACTTGAGACATATTGTATTTTTTTTAATCTACTGACTTTTTAAAAAAAGAATAGAGCCAAAATGATCAAAGATCTATCCAAGGTTTAACAATACATGGCTAATGTTTATATTTTGGCAAACTAGGCTTATACTACAAATAACCAAAAGATGACACGACCAAACCTTTGAAAGTACTACTATGAAATATACCTTCAGACCTACATATTTAGACCTGATATGAGAACAGCACCTTCTCAAAACAAACAAGAAATCATATGAATCAATAAATTAATAAATGTATATCTAAAAATAATCATTCTTATATGACTTGCTTTTAACAAGTATTTACTATTTTTGAACTTTTAAAGAATGTCTAACAGTCAATGTTTTTTTAAAAGGCTATCTCAGAAGGGCTGGCAGGTGACGTGGTGGTGCTAGACTGGTCCAAGGTGCTGGATTCCCGCATGGTCGACTATGGTTCGAGTACTGGACCTGGCGGCTTTCTTTCTCAATCTCTCTCTCTGTGATCAAATTAAAATAAGTAAATAAATAGTTAATTAAATTTATATTTTAAAAAGTTATCTCAGAAGTACAGATTGTCAGGCCAGTCCTCTAGTATTATACTGTGGACTGGGATCTAGATGTCACATAACCAATTGCAGCTTGAATCCCGGCCCCACAAAACAGGCCAAGCACATGTGCATACATCTCTCAAATCCTGACATCATGGAGAAATGGAGGAAAAAGGATTGCAGTGTGACCCTGCCCCACTGAGAAATGCATGCATCCATGCTTGCTTGCTTGCTTGCTTGATTGCTTTCTTCCTTTCCCTTTCCCTCCCTAGCAGGCTTAGGTGCCCTCTGACAATAAAAAAGTCCCAATTGTCACTTCAAATAAATGTTATAAACATGATCCTGCTAAAGTAACATGCATGCACTGCTAAGATGCTGTGCTTTACACGCTGGGACCACACAGGAAGTATGGGTTGGATTCCTATTCCGAACTACATGTACAATGGCTTGTGCCTAAAATCCAAACTCCTCAGGGGGAGTGAGACATGAGGATTATGAGCTCATAATCCTGAACAATGTAGCAACATCGAATATAAAAAAAGAGTTGAACATGGTGGTGCATGCCTTCTGTGTCAGCTAGGAGATGGAGGCAGGAGGATCACATCACACCAAGATCCTGTCTCTAAAATAATAATTTAGTAGAAAGACATTAATAGCCTAAAAAGAAAACCCCTTATCTAAAATATGCTATACATTTTTGATGAAAATAATGCTTTCTTTGGTTTTTAATAGACTATTCTCTACATAAAACTAAGTAGTATTAAACAGTTTATATATAAAAATATTTTATTTCTGAGAAAAAAAACTTACCTCTTCTTGACGGTCACTTATGTTATAACATGCAAGGACAATAAAATCATTCCACCAGGCTAAGCCACCTGTCACAATCATATTTTGCTCCTTCAAAGAAAAAAAAACATAAATATTTATCTTAATAATGTTACCAGAAATGATAAGAAAGGAGTATGTTTATAAAATATTCTTAACCACACAAAGAAAGCTCAAATTATTTTTCTGCCTCTTTCTTCCACTACTAATTATTTTAAGACATTTTATTAATAATGATTTACATTCTATTTTAAAATATTATTTCTGTAATGAAGCACATACATCATTCAAAGTGGGAACCATATAGTATTATTCCCTTTTTTTTTTGAGAGGTTTTCGCTATAGGGCCGCGCACTCACCTGAAAGACAGAGACAGAAAGCGAGAAATCACCCCCCCCGGAGGGGGTGGCCATGCCACAATCCCTTCTCTTCCATTCTCCTCTTAGGATCTCGGACACATACGCCCACACACCTGGTGCTGAGTTTAAGCCACTGGGTGCAGGACTCAAACCGCAGTCGACTACATGGGAGCCCAGCGACACAGCCATTACGTCAACTGCTGGTCCCCATATAGTATTATTCCTACATCCCCAAAACCTTAATTGTTTATTTTATTTTATTTTTTAGAATTTTGCCATAGGGCATTTGTGCTTGGGGGGTGTGTGTGGTAGAAATAATCCCTTAGGTGGGTGCCACGCCTCACTCTTTTCTCCTCCATTCTTCCCTTGGGATTTTGGGCACGAACATGATTTTTCAGGCCACTGGGTCTGAAACTCATACACAGTAAGCCATGAGGGAACCAGCACTTTAACCCCCACATCACCTGCTGGCCCCATCAAACCTTGATTTTAATCATGGCTTTAACATTTATCAGATGACTGACTCTGAATTCTATTTTCACAAATGGTAACAATAGTGCTTTACAGAGTTTTTATGAAGATGAATAAAATACATGAAATCACCTTAAATAGGTACCTATTAAATGGTTTATTTCCTTCTCTTTTTCCTATTCAATTCTGGCAGAATCTAACTGCACATACACACACATATGCACATACACATAACACACATACACAACCCAAATACACATATCATACATAAACAAGCATAAATTGTCTCCAATTGCATGGAAATTTATTCTGATCCTATCTGATGAACTCAACCCAGAATTAAGAGTAAATTCTCAACCTAGGGGCCAGCAGATGGCATAGTAGTTTTATCACTGGATTCCCACATGGCTGACCATGGTCTGAGTCCTGGACCTGGTAGCTTGAAACTTTCACCAGGCACGTGTACGTGTGTGCCCAAGATACTGGGAAAAGAGAAGGGATTGCAGCTTGGCCATTCCAAGGGTTATTCCCACTTTCCCTCCCTCTTACCTCTTTCTTAGGGCACATGAACACATGTGTCCTAAGGCAAAAACCTCTTCAAAAAAAATTCTCAAGCTAAAAATAATAGCTACTAATCTTATCAAGAATTAAAAACAAACTAACGATTTCAACATAAGTTCCTTGTGAAACGTCAAGTACTTCATCGGAATTGACTTAGACACCATCCAGTATCACTTTTATGTATTTGATATTCTCATTTTTAATAAGAATTATTTACTTCATAGTTATTTTACATTGTAGTTTTCCTGTACACTTTGAGAAATAAGTACTTAATTTAAAAAGACTAACCTGGGTAATGTTTCCAAAAAGCTTCCATTTTTTGGTGAGTAAAGAGTAATGTGCAAAACCAAACTTGCCAACCACAGCAATATTCTGTCCAAGCTTATCAATAGCTGAAAACTGTTAAAAAAATAATAATAATAATAACCATTTCTTATAAGACTATATACTTTGTTAGGTAGAAAGAGCTTAGTATTGCATTGGGCAAAGAGACTGGTAATAAATATTTTGCTCAATTAAATCTAAGTATACAGTTACACTTGACAAAATGGATGTTAATAGCAATGTATTATAATACACCAAGTATTAATATTTTACTCTTAGCAGTAACCACACTGAACGTCTCAATTCTCCGAAGGGCTCAATTTCATAAATGTGCCTTGCAGCAAATATTACCCAATGAAAGTTAACACCAACAAAATACAACTTACCCGTATAGGCCAATTGCTCTCTAGATAGGTGCTGGAAATCTATAGGAAATAACATATCAGTTTGGTAAGACTTATGAAATGTATTTAGAGTTTTAACGTAGCACAATGAAATTCATCTTCCTGTATGTTTAAGGTGCCCCCAAATAATGGATATTATTAGCAGAGCACTTTGAGTTTACCATTCATATCGGAAACAGTTTCACATCTCATGTCTTAACAATTTCAAGTTTCTAAACATCAGGTTTTTCTCTCCCCTTTATTGAATTCAACACATACAGGCTGACAAGGGATTTTTAGAGAAGTGCCCATAAGTGCAGCCATAAATCATGCAGATGAGCAGTTCGGATTTATTGATGTAGACAATCCCTAAACAACCATATCTAATAAAATTATAGCCTCAGCAAAAGTTTCATTTTTTTTTTTAAAGAGATTTTTTTTTTAGAGAGATAGAAAGTGAGAAATCACCCCCCAGGGAGATGGCTACACAACAATCCATTCTCCATTTTCCTTTTGGGGATTTTTGGGCACATGCACCTGGCGTGAGTTTTAAGCTGATAGGTCCAAGACCTGAACCGTGGTCGACTCCATGGGAGTCCAGCAACATAGCCATTATTCCATCTGCTGGTAAAAGTTTCAGTTTTTAATGGTAATATTTTTAACTTTTTCTGATTAAAAAAGCAATATTTATGAAATCAAACAATATAAAGATGTACAGAGTCCAAAATGAAATTCTGTTTCTCAGAGGCAACCCCTGGTTAGCTTTTATTCTCTAAACAAATCCACAAACAAAGCTACTATTTTCTCTTGGAGTATTCAATTTACTTACTTAAAAAACTTTTAATATATAAAATATTAATTCTTTACTGGCAACATTAAGTGGTAAATATATTGCTTGCCTCACAACTCTACACATGGTTATGTTCTTTGAATCACTCCAATGAAACTTTTAAATTTAAAGAAGCCTCTATGGGATAGCAATGTAGAGTAAGTAAACTCTAGCTTAATTAAGGTTATGATCTCTCTATTAACCTACTGATTAAACAGTTTTGGTGAGCACATGGTGGGAATGGGGTGAGAATTAACAGGACAGAAAAATGTAAGAGTCTTCTAAGTTCCTCAAGAGAAGCTTCCATTTATTTAATTTTCATTTTACTAAAAAAAGAGTATCACGTATTTCAAAAAAGAAAGTCAAATTAAAAAATAAGAAAAGCACTATATAGAAATCATCTATATTAAACCTGGTCAAATTTATTCCTAAAACTATTTGTTATACTTCCTTTATTATCTCATAAGCCAATGTAAAATTCACTAAAATTAATAGCTTTTACTGCATTAATAAGTTTGCAAACCAGCAATGGATTGCTGAAGCTCATCTAATAGAATTAAAGATAACAGCGTTACGATATATGTCTGAAGAATGCTGATCCTCTTTCTTAGCAGATATGCTTCCTGTTTTGCCAATTAATAAAATGTACTATGACAAGTAGAAGTAGTTCAGAATAATGATAAAGTTAAAGTGGTGACTAGGTGGCAAAAAAAAAAAAAAAAAGTTAAGAGCAATTTTCCAAGAGCCTATAAGTTAATTTTTTTTTCAAATAAGTAAAATAGTCATTTGAAGGATGTACCTGAATGTAATTGTTCTAGCCACCCATGACATTAAAAGGAAACTTCACTGCCCCCATCCTTGCTATTTCATTAGTACTTATTAAGTATATGGATGATGCTGGAGCTAGGATCTCACTGCCAGAATAAATTTCAGTACGAAGAATTTCTAATGATAAGAACCAAAGTTAAAATTCACCAAACTGGTCGTGGTGGCACCCATCCTATGGCAAAATTCATCAAATGAACACACTACGATGAATATCCATTAAGGAAAGTGATCTTTTCTTTAACTTGCTGAATTCTATGAAATGACACAAATCACAAATGGTTTATTTCAAAACTCAAGGTGTTAAGTTTAATCTTGAGAAGCTATGAAATACAGACTAAAACAAACACTTGTATTTTGTCCTGTAGGTCATCTTTGCTGGCCTATGTGTCATTTGAACTTTGAGCTAGCTCTACACAATGCTGAGAACAGGAAATGGCAGCAATAAGGACAAAGGCAGCTAATGGACAATTGGGAAACTCAGGTCATGAATGCACACTCAGGCCACATCACTGGAAAATTAAGTGCTAAGGTTCAGACTCTACCCTTATCTTAGGATTTTTCAGTCTTAAATGAATGCACTTTTTTTTTAAAAGTCATTTTGCTAAAATGCTGACTTCTTGCTCAGACTAGTTTTGACTATAACAATGACACTGAGGGAATCATCCCCCTAGAAGATATGATCTGTGTCAAATACCACACCTGGTGCTTTATACACATTGCACAATGAGCGCAAATTATTTATAACTGAAATTGCCTTTAAACTCCTCTCAGTTGACATCCTCTATTGACATAGACCACTTACATTTTGTGAAACTTACTCTTTGTAAATGTTGGGTCACTGGAAAAGTCACAAAGTATTTGTCTATGCTTTTCTATGCAAAAATGCATCATGACTTTTCTGACAATCCAATAATTAGGTTAACTGTAAAACCAACACACTCAGAACCCAGGATGGTAATCATTTATGCCCTTTCAAAATCCTGAGCCTTAATATAAGTGGCAGACCAAGCAGAAAACAGCTTAAAAGTTGAAATGAGTATTTTCGTTTTAATATTTTGTTCTTTTATCTTACTTCACATTGTTTATGCTCTATCAGCAAACTACTTTCAAAATTTAAAAAATCTGTAGCTTAAAAAGTTAAGAAAAAGCATTATCCTAACCAACTATGAACCCTGCTTCTGACAAGTACATGTTTTGTTTTAACCCATAATTAACACAGATTTTTTTAACAGGGAAGCTGCTAAGAAAGATAAGGTAAAAGGCTTAAACAAAAATGTTAGTACTTTAGAGGAGAAACAAAAAGAGCAGCAGAATTAGGTGGAGCTCGTTAGAAGAACTCTTACGCTGTACAAGAATCATAACGGTATATAACTCATGCAAACAGATTAACTTGATAAGAGAATGTGGTCACTTAGCCTAGAAAAAAGTTTATGTTAAAGAGAATTAAACCAGACACCCATGTATCTTCAGGAAGTCATCATCAATGCCTCAAAAGCCTAGAAGGTAAAGCTTTAGTATTAAATGGACATTGTAAACCAACCTACCAAACCACCACCACGACAATACATTGAACCATGTGGCTGGAGTGCCAACAAAGTATTGAGCAACCCTAAATAAAAGCATCTTCAAATAGGGAACTTTTAAGTTTTAAAGCTCATGGTTGGTGGTATATGACTTAGTACTTAGAATCTAAGTTGTAAAATATATTAGACTGTTGCTTTATCACAGAATAGGGACAGGTCTGCCACTGCTCTGCTGTGTGACCTTGGGCAAGTCACATAACATCCCTGGGCCTCAGTTTTTTCATTTATAAGAATCCGGTTGGAATAAATGACTTCTAAGGTCCTTCCAGCTCTAAAAATTCTATGAGTCTATTATAATTTAATTGTTTTGGGAGTACAACTATGGAGTTATTTTTTAAGGAAACTGGAAATCTTAGATAAGTTCAAGTTTAAGAAGTTCAACTTTGTAAACATCTTTACTTAAAAAAAAAAAAAAAAACAATGACAGAAGAATCTTGCTACTACGTAAGGTCCTAAAATCAGTGCTATAATGCTTGTTTTATGGGAAGTTACTTCAATGGTTAAGAATCACAGAAACATTGAATTTCTGAGCTGGAAGGAAATTGAACTTTTTTATTGCCTGACGGATTTTTGAGTTCCAGACCTACCTTCTTTGATCCTCTGCTCTACTTGGCTCTCTGGTAACACAGACCTGGCTAGGCAGAACTGGCATTGATGCTAGGTCAGTGTAGAATGAATAGTTCAAAGTATGGGGAAATGAAAATAGCAGAGAAATGGCTATAGGAGAGAAGGGAGCAGTGGAAAATTTTAGTCAAGATTAAAAATTTTTACTAAAAAAAAAAAAAAAAAACAATGACAGAAGAATCTTGCTACTACGTAAGGTCCTAAAATCAGTGCTATAATGCTTGTTTTATGGGAAGTTACTTCAATGGTTAAGAATCACAGAAACATTGAATTTCTGAGCTGGAAGGAAATTGAACTTTTTTATTGCCTGACGGATTTTTGAGTTCCAGACCTACCTTCTTTGATCCTCTGCTCTACTTGGCTCTCTGGTAACACAGACCTGGCTAGGCAGAACTGGCATTGATGCTAGGTCAGTGTAGAATGAATAGTTCAAAGTATGGGGAAATGAAAATAGCAGAGAAATGGCTATAGGAGAGAAGGGAGCAGTGGAAAATTTTAGTCAAGAGAGTAGCTGATGCAGTTTTATTTAAAAATTGTTACTAATTATAAAATGGTATGTATACTGTTTGATCTAAAAACTTATTGATGGAAGTTACATACATTTTCTTTAGTGTATACCACATGTCAATGTAGGAGATATTCCTTCAACTTTTCAAATATGACCCTTTTTTTGGTCTCTCATTATCTCAAAGTCAACTAAAAATAACATGGGAGCTAAAGTAAGCTTATAAGGTAAAAATATAGATGGCAGAAGGCACAGAATTATAGAAATAGAAAAAAAAAATAAAAGAAAGTAAGAGTAGGCTCTGATGTATCCAAAACATT
This sequence comes from Tupaia belangeri chinensis, assembly GCF_000334495.1. Lineage (NCBI taxonomy): Eukaryota > Metazoa > Chordata > Mammalia > Scandentia > Tupaiidae > Tupaia > Tupaia belangeri. The sequence continues at coordinate 250,405 of NW_006159849.1, forward strand.
CTGGTATCTAGAGGGAAAGAAAATACTCAGGATTCTGAAACTCTATTCAAGTTTCTTTTAAGAAAGTTCAATTTCCCCAAAATTAAATTTAACTGAATTAAAAGTCAGAATTAATTTTCCTGTGAAATGCTAGTTTATTAAAATTACTAAAAGAAACAACTAATTGAAAAGTAATATCAGAGGGGCCAGCAGGTGACATGGTGACTAAGGCGCTGATCAGACTCCCTGATGGTCAACTGTGGTTTGGGTCCTAAAGTTGGTGGCTTGCTTTCTCACTTTCCCTCTCACTCTGGTCAAATTAAAACAATAATAAAAAATAAAATTGAATAATTTTTTTAAAGTAACATCAGAATGAGCAAGTAATTTGGAATAAGACTAAATAATAATAAAATAATTAATAATAAAATTCTGGCCTGATCACAAGTCTGCAATTTGGGTCCAAAGACAGGTACAAGTGATTAACTTTAACGTGGCCCAATATGGACTATAAGTCAGTTGCACCCAGAGTGCTAGTTAGTATTGCCATTTTTCATGAAATCACTATACTCTTGTTTACTCAAATCCACAGAGCTAGCTATATACCCCCCCTAAAAAGGAGATGCAGATGAATGTAAAATAAAGAGCTATCCTCAATGAGAGGGCAAATGTAAACATCTAGTTCTTCATACTACTAATAAACCTAGTAGGTAGGGATACACTCTATACCAAGTAGAAACAAAGAAAGAAAAAAACAAGAATGCAGAAAAGCAGGAGACATGACACTCAAAAGGGTTAAAAAGATTCAAGTTTCTGAAATAATAGATCAAATATTTTAAAAATCTGTTTCAGGTGAATTATCACCAAGAATCAAGTTGCTAGTAATCAGTAACTGAAGACTTACTTGTACAACATGCCAATGCCGATGTCCAAGTAAAGTGCTTAAACCCTGAGATTCTAATCCTCCATCTGCAAATAGGCTCTTTTCCCGACTTAGCTTATGCTCAGAGTGTGCTGAAGAATTCCTGGGATTCTGGGTTTGTGAGGCTTCTCCACAATTCAGATACAAGCGATCCTCCCCCTGAAGCAACACCTGTTCTTGATTACTCTAGATGAGGTTAAGAGGAAGAAGAGGGGGCAAAAAAAAAAAAAACAAATAAAAACAACTCTGTATTAGAGACAGGGAAAAGACATTGATTTATAATAATTTTAATATAGGAAATGTATCATATATTTCAATACTGATTTTCTTAGAGGACAAATACTACATAATGATTTCAATAATTGTTATATTTAAAGAGAACAGACACTGTTTTAACAATTAATTCCAAATGTAAATAAAATCACTGTTAAAAATATTTTATTGGGACCAGCAGTTAGCGTGCTGGCTATGTCGCTGAACTCCCATGTAGTCGACTGTGGTTCAAGTCCTGGACCTAGTGGCTTAAACTCATGCCAGGCATGTGTGCGCGTATCCAAGATCCTGAGGGAAAAATCATCCTGGGGGGTGATTTCTTGCATTCTGTCTCTCTGGCAAGCACACACACCCTACAGCAAAAACCTCTCCCCCAAAAATCTATTTTATTATAGAGTTGTTAAATACACCCAGGTTTACGACTGCTATAGTAATGCCTGTTACTACTCTAAGATGGCATTTATTATTTTGTTAAAGAATTATTTATCTGGGACCAGCAGTTAGCATAATGGCTATGTCGCTGAACTCCCATGTAGTAGACCGCAGTTCGAGTCCCGGTGGCTTGAACTCACATCGGGCACATGTGCGTGTGTGTCCAAGATCCCGAGAGAAGGATGGAGAAGGGATTGTGGCGTGGCCATCTCCCCTGGGGGGTGATTTCGCGTTTTCTTTCTGGCGAGCGCACGCGTCCTATAGCAAAAACCTCTCCAAAAAAAAAAGAATTATTCATCTAATTTTTATTTATTTAGTTAGTTTTGTTGTTGTTGTTAATTTGACCAGAGAAAGAGAAGGGGAAAGTGAGAAAGCAAGCCACTATGTCTAAGACGTGAACCATGGTCAGCCATTTGGGAGTCCAGCACCTTAACCACCATGCCATCTGCCAGCCACCCCCCACCCCAAGATAGCATTTCTATGAGAGATTTTTCCCACTTAAAAAGCGGAATATAACTACTTATTGTTTACAGTTTACAAATTAGTTTCACATAAAGTAAGCCATAAACGGTAGTGACAACACTGATCAAAGACTCTGTGTGTGTGTGTGTGTGCATGCTCACCCATGAACCCACATGGCAAGAACAAGGGGTAGGATTTAGGGACAGAGGATAACTGGATGATGGAGGATCTTTTAAACTACGGGTAAAGAGAAGGAAAAAAAGTTTGCAGTTCTAGTTGAAAAAAAGTCAGTTACTTGGAGAATGTATGGTTAGTGCCAAGGACTGTTGTCAGGTTGTAATGACATTCAGACAAATTAAACAATTTCTTTTTCTTTTTTTTTTTTTTTTTTGAGAGGTTTTTGTTATAGGGTGCTTACACTTGCCAGAAAGACAGAGACAGTGAGACAGAAAGCAAGAAATCAGCCCCCAGTGGGGATAGTCATGCCACAATCCCTTCTCCTTCATTCTCCTCTGGGGATCTTGGGCATGCACGCACATGTGCCTGGCGTTAGTTTAAGCCATCAGGTCCGGAACTCGAACCACAGTCGACTACATGGGAGTCCAGCGACATATCCATTATACCAACTGCTGGTCCCAAATTAGACAATTTCTGCTCTTAGTGATTATACCCTAGACTTTCACATTAGAGCATAGTGTTTTCAAAGATGGGCAGATTATTCACTATTCAGATCAGACAGAATGGCAACCTACCCTTTTGCCTTTCCATTTTAGTCCAAATGCTGTCTTGACATAAAAATCAAAAGTACTTTTATATTATAATTTAGAATGGAGGAGGGGAGACAGAAATACTCTCTTGTTTTTCTGGGGACCTTTAGTCTTCAACTATCGTAATGTGATCTGAGATCCAGGGTATTTTCATATTCTCTCAGTGTGCTGTAAATTTTGATTAAAAGCTGGTTGCACCAAATATTCGTTAGAAAACCACTGATAATAGGTGTCGATATATGCACTCCTAACATGTAACATACACTATTATATATTAAGGAAATATAGTAATATTAATAGATTATTTCAGACTGATAAGCATGAGTTTATAACTGCAATTTGGGGCAGTTTTCCAAATTGGGTTCCTAGAAATTACTTTCTTCAAAATATTTCTTAAAATTCACAGTTAAAGAAACATGGAAAACAATGCCTTTTATATTGGATTGTCGTAAAAGTCCTATGTGTTTTTTTTCATGCAAAAAATGAGCCATGACTTTTCTAACAATCCAATATATCAGCTCCTAAATTTTCATGATGCTTACTGGCATGTTTAAGGTTCTACAATAAAAATATCTCTACAGCTTTATTTTAATGCCTTTCACACTTACATGAAAATAGACTTTTTTTTAATCCTGTGGAACCGATACTAATGTTTCTCATAAAAAGTGCCTGGTGGAATAGAGTTTGGGAAATGCTATTCACATAAAAAAATTATGCTAGTTATTCAAGTACATATTTGACATTTTAAAGAAATGACAGTTTAAAGAACTGCTCTGACCCTATTTGGAAAAAGGAAAAAAACCTGTTCAAAAATATCATTTTGATATAAATATAAATTGAAAACAAAACATAAGCATCACAGAAAATACAAAGATAATATTTCAATTTTAGGAATACAGTCAACATAAATGTACAATAAAGAACAATCTGAAATTCTATTAATAGTATGAAAGAAACTTAAAAAAATAAGATTTTAAATACACTTACCATGCAAGGATTTACAGTGAGCACACTTTTGATAAACTGAAATAGGAGAATGTTGGGCTGTTTAACTATGTTCCTGAGGTCAGACTCAATTTCAGAGTTTTGAGAGCCAAATCCACTGATGACCCAAAGATGATAGCCTTCTGCACCCCAGCTCTTAAAGGGAAAAGAAGGAAGAAAAATGTCAAAGCAATAAAGGGTTTTTATTATCATTTTCTAGCTTCAAATATTCAAATTCTTAAATAACCTATGTTGGCCTTATTATTGATTCCTGAAGTCAGAGAAACCTTTTACAGACAAGAATCACCTTCCATTACTCTTAGTTCTCTCCAGGGAAAACCATCACTGCTCTCTACTTAGAACAATGCAAACACTACCATTCTCAGTTCCAATGCCAGGATCATTATCCTAAGTTATACCTGTTGCTCTCTGTAACTTTTCTAGTAGTTTCATTTAGTTGCCTCTGAAATATGAAGAAACTTCTCATTCTAGAAGAGATTTTGTAATTTTATCAGAACAGCATAGGAAAAGAAAAAAGGAAAGAAAAATAAAAGAATTTTTGGCTAGCCTATGGCCTGGTGTTTAAGGAAACCAGATCCAACATGACCGAAGGCATGTTTTGAGTCCTAAACCTGGCGGCTTGAAAATTATATAGTGTGTACATGATACAAATCTGTGTCCTAAATCCCAACAATACGAAGCAATGGCGGAAAGAAACTGTAGAGTGACCATGCCCTCTTGGGGGTGCTTTCTTCCTTTCCTTCTCTCTCTCTGATGAGTGCATGTGGCTGCTGGTTTAAATAATAATAACAACAACAACAATCCAAGTTTTTTACACTATGCCTATTTTTTAATAGGAAGGGCTTACCATAGAGTTGATTTTAAGAGGATCTTTTTTGGTACCATCGGATCTATAACTGAGACAGAATAGAAACTTAATTTAATAGAGCCTTCCAATGACATAATCCACATGGTTAGCTTTAGTTTTTTAAAAATCAAATTGATTTTGCTCCTTCAAAACAGAAATACATAAACAAAAATACATAATGTAAGAAACAAAACTAATAATGAACCTAGATCACTGAGCCACATTTTTCTAGATTCAAATAACTTGACAGGGTTAAACAGCTTGTGAAAGTGTGCTCATTTCACCATGACTGAGGTTAAAGGTAATAAATGAAGTTGGCAGAGATATCAATGCACCCATATCAACTCACTGGAAATCTACATTAACCCAATGAGATAATGTTGTTTTCTACTTCCTAGATCTTTATGCTATGACTGACTCCTTTTATTAGATGATAAGCTATTTAAATTACATCTCAGTCTTAAATACACACAAGAGTCCAAAAAACAAATACATTTTTATTGAATCAACAGTTTTAAAAAGATGGATGTGTGGAAAATCAATACACTGTGAACAAAATAATTCTAAACCTTAAACTCTTTTAGGGTAAGAGTAAAATGAGGCAAAAGGGTTTATCTATGATATAAGGTTCCTACATGCATATATTGTCTGAGAGAAAATGGAGTTACTTGATCTAAAATTTGTCTTTATTGACTCACGCAAAATCTCCTCCAAGTGTACAAATCAGCTGGGCTCCAAAAACGCTCCATAAAGAAAGGCCTCCATATTCCCAAGTCACTATTACAACACTATTGTCAGGAGACCATTTGATCAGTTTAACAGCTCCTGTTTTGTTCCATATGTCTGTTAAGAAATGGTGACAAGAGTTAAAAAAAAAAAAAGGCTGCTTCAGAAATATGCATTATTTTTTAGTCACTATCTTCAAATCTGAATGAGCAGAAAGGCATGACACTTCAAATAATGAGATAAATTCTGCTCATTTAGGGCTATTTAAAATCAGTAAGGCTGGGGCCAGCAGGTGTCATGGTGATTAAAGGCTTTAGATTCCCACATCATAGCCAAACACAGTACAGTCTCGAATATGACGGCTTGCTTTTCTTACTTTCCCTCTATCTCTCTCACTCTGTCCCTCTCTGGTCAAACTGAAATAAAGTTAAATTTTAAAAAAATTCTTTAAAAATTAAATAAATAAAATTAAATCACTATGGCCATTTGTCTTGACAAGATCTAAGCAAAATAAACTCAGTGCCCATGTGATTTTTAAAATGTAAAAGCTGTTTCTAGATGCTCCTAGCCTGAATAATTACAACTATGTAATCCTAAGTCTCTGGCTTCATGTAAATCAGTTTCTGTAAAATGGGGATAAGACTACAGCAAAAATATTAAAGAAAAATATATGAAAGCCTTAAAAAAGGCTATACAATAAGAATGATAAAAGCTTAAGGAGCAAATTTCAATTTCTAGCAGTACAGCAAATGAATACTTGGAATGATTATCCACACTGTAACAATTAAGATATTAAACAGAATAAAACGGAATACATAAATCTCAAAGTAATCAAAGATACTAGCGAAAAGTATTTTAGCCCTGATTTATTTCTGTCAAACTCTGGAGACCTTGGTATTCACCTCTGATTACTCTCAGGATGTGAAGGACAGGAGCTAAAGCTCAGAACCTGTCCAGCAGGAAATCTAATAAAAGATACTCAAAGGTGTGACTACACTGCTCCTAGTTCAAGGGAGAATGAATAAGAGAATTAATTATCTTTCTTAATATCTATAATGCTTTTCTAACCTACTAGCTTATAAGCCTCCCCCCCCTCATAATGTATGCCTTCAGCATAGGATGTTACCTGTCTCTTTTTACCAAGCAATTTCAGTCCAGTGAGAGGTACTTAGTAGAGATGTGATATATTTATGGCCAATAAGATTTAAATGGAAGATAATGGGCAGATAGGAGGTAAGGATACTTAGACTTTTTGATCAAAAACTCATATAATGTCCTACTTTCTCCTTTCTTGACTCAATTGCAGAAGTAACACCTGGAGCTCAGGAACTACCTTGGGACCATGAAGGAAAGGTCAAATGAAGGTCAATAGTATCTCACCTTTGGATATCTTACTATTTGAGAAAATAAATACTATTTGTTCATAGTAAATTTTAATAGTAAATATTAGGTCATAGTAAGTTGGGTTTTCTGTTAGCATTTCCAACGACACACATTTAATCTGGTGGACAACAGGACACTAAAATGTTCAGAAGGAGACTTCTGTTTGGTTGTGATCCAGCATTTAGAACAGGGTCTACCATATGGTAGGTGCTCAATAAATACTGAATGATAAACTGAATTGGAAGTCATAAAATAACATAAGCAATGAAATCAGTAAGAGACTAGATAGCGAGTCCAGATAAGGAATACAAGGTGATTCAGAAAGTTCTTGGAAGGCTGGCCCTTGAAGTCTAGTGGTTAAGGGAAGCTGGATCCCACATGGCCAGTGATGGTTCAAGCCCCAACCCAGTTTGAAAAACAATGGTTGCATGTGCACGCGTGGCCAAAATCCTAACAGCAAGAAGAAACTGAAAAGGGACTGTGGCATGACCATATCCCATAAGGGGATGATTTCTCCCTCCTATCTCTTTCTAATAAGCATATGTACCCTCTGGCAATTAAAAAAAATATACGTCTTGGAAAGATAGAATTAAAAATATGAGTTTATTTTGGTGCAAAAAATATTTGAAATCCATGCTTAGCTTTTTCATAATATGCATTTTACATGAAATTCTGAAGACCCCTCATATAGGGGCTAAAACAAAATGAGGATACAAGGAACAAAATAAAAAGATTTTTTTTTAAAAGTTGCAGAGCTTCTCTTAGTTACATAGAAATTTCCAGGTCACAGAGAATATTTTTATGTATCCTCACAATATTTGACCTATGTTATATATAATTTAAAATCAGCATTTGTAGGACTAGCAGGTGGTATGGTGGTTAAGGCACGAAACTGCTACATAGCCAACCACCCTTTGAGTCCTGGACCTGGCACCTTGCTTTCTCACTTTCTCTCATTCTTTTGCATACGTGCCCAGTAGCAAAAATGATTAAATTAAATTATTATTTTTAAAAATTAAATAAAAAATAAAATCTGCATTCATTACACGTAGCAGTGCAAGTACATTAAAAACGTTTTTAAAAAATACTTACCAGGATACTGTTTTGCTGTTAGCTCTAATTTATGAGATAGCAGCATGGCTCCAGTGGTGTTGTCTATAGTATACACTTGCACAGAACCACTGTGAAAACAGAAAAATGACTTTTACTGAAACAAGACAAACACAAGGGAACTAGCAGATGGCATGGTGGTTAAGGACGTTGGACTCCTACATGGCTGACTGTGGTTCGAGTCCCGACCTGCAGCTTGCTTTCTCACTTTCCCTCTCTCCTCTCTCTCTTTCTTTCTCACTGTCTCCTCTGGTCAAATTAAAAATAAATAAATGAATAAAGTTAAATAAAATAATTATTTCTAAAAATTTAAGAAAATAAAAAAGACAAAAAATTATGGAAACTGTTGGTAGGAGTGTAAAACTAGAACAAAATCAAACATTTTTAAAATAATTTGCAGTCATCACATAAACCTGAACAAATATATATTCCTGTAATCTAACAGTTTCACTTTGAGATATAACCCAGAAATTTTTCTTGTTTTTTTTTTGAGAGATTTTTTGCTATAGGGCGCGTGCGCTCACCAGACAGACAGAGAGAGACATAGAGACAGAAAGTGAGAAATCACCCCTCAGGGAGGATGGTCACGCCGCAATCCCTTCTCCTCCATTCTCCTCTTGGGATCTTGGGCACGCACGCACACGCGCCTGGCGTGAGTTTTAAGCCACCGGGGTCTGGGACGCGAACCACGGTCGACTACGTGGGAGTCCAGTGACATAGCCATTACGCTAACTGTTGGTTCCCTAACCCAGAAATTCTTAATGTTTAACAGGAAACAGGTACGATATTCAAATAATTGCAAAAACTGTGGGACTAGCAGTTAGCTTAATGGCTATGTCACCGGACTCCCATGGAGTCGACCACGGTTTGAGTCCTGGACCCGGTGGCTTAAACTCACGCCGGGTGAGTATGCGTGCATGCCCAAAATCCCGAGAGGAGAATGGAGAAGGAACTGCGGCGTGGCCATCCCCCCTGGGGGGGGCTTTCTCGCTTTCTGGCTCTCTGTCTCTCTTCTGTCTGTCTGTCGAACGCACACGCCCTATAGCAAAAACCTCTCCAAAAAAAAAAAAGGCAAAAACTGGAAACCATTTCAGTGTCTGGAAACATAAGAAAAGGAAAAATAAACTGTAGTATATTAATTTAACACTATATTACAGTATTCATTAAATGAATGAAATTAAGCCACATGTATACACACACACACATAAATTTATATTTCCTATCCACATACATTTCTACATAGACAATACATTCAAACACAGTAATTAAATTTATTTGTGATAAAAATATAGCAAAAATATACATTTAGAATAATGGGAGTCCTGGAATATTAAAGAAGGGGGCAAACAGCTTCATATATACTGGTAATGTGCTATTTCTTACACTGGATAGTAATTTACATAGATTTTCACTTTATTATTTCTTACATATTACAAACACTGTACGCTCCTTTGTGTAAATAGCATATGTAATTAATTCATTTTAAAAGTCTTTACAAGGGTCAAATTATAAAGGGCTAGAAACCAAAACTAAAATCTCTATATTACTTTCTAAACTACATTTCAAAATTGAACTATGCCAAGATCACTTAAAAATTCCATTTCTGTTTATGGAGCTATTAGAAATTCAAAAATTCGGGTTTTGAAAACAAACTGCCTAGTTCAGTTACATTACTTACACAATATTATAATAAAAAAGACAACTGTTATTCTTTAAATATTTTTTTAATCCAAGGCTACTTTTGCACACATTAGGAATGACACTGGTTTATGACTCCCAGAATATTCTGGCACTTACGCCTTTTCTTTGTAGTAAGAAAAGTCAGATGGTTTCCCCACAACTGCTCTGATCCATTGCCAGCAAGGTCTTGTCCTTCTCAAGGAACAGACTGGGACTAAGTAAAATATCTGTGATAACAGGCTGCCTGAAGTAGCCCCATAGCTTACGGACCCCCTCTCCCCCCAAAATTTCATTTAAGATAATTTCTCTTGTCCTGTTTTTCAAGTTTATTAATAATTTCTTCTGCAATATCTAATCTGTGATTAATCCCCTCCAAACTATAGTCTTCCTCTATAGAAGTCTGATTGGAGTCTTTGTTATATTTTCAGTATCTCAGTTTAATATCTAATACATCTTCACTAGCTCCTTCTTTGTGTTACTCTCTGTTCTTTGGTGCCTGTCCTGTGAAACCTGGAGACCATGGTCTTCTCAGACTCACATTATTCCCATGTACTCAACTTGGGCTCAAGTTGAGTTCCCCGTCCCTGTGCCCCACCCTGGAAATACTCTCAGAGCAACAAAAGCATTTGGAGTTGTAGAGCTCATTTCGTTTCTCGTCTTTCAGGGTTTATGTTCTTGTTGCCTTATATTCCATGTCTTGGATTCAAAAGAGCAATTTCTTATTTTTGTCCATTTTCTTAGTTGTTTTGGGTAGAAGGCAAAATCTGCTATTCTTAGTCAAAAGCCAAATATTTGTAATAGATTTTTTTTTCTAGACTATTTGCCTAATGAGAGAGACTATCTCTTGGTGACAGCAGATATTTGTTTTTTCCTTTGCATTCGACAATTGTCAAATGATACTCTGGGTTGCTTAGTTCTAATAAGTCAGTGAGGAGTGCAAATATTTCTATTGCAAAAAGTAGGTACGAAGTCACTACTTATAAAAGACTGACAACCTTTTTATAATGTTTATTTTATTCATGAGACAGTATGCAATCACGTAGGAGGAAGAGATGAAAGGAGGGAAGCAGGCAGGAAGGCTTCCTTGAGAAGTCACACCGCAATGCCACCCCTAGCCATCAGGGTCCAAGGTGCATGCACACCTTGTGTTTTCAGGTTGACGTGGGATGGCATGTGAACTCACAGAAGGTCATACAGCAACCAGCACCACAGTTCAGCATGCTACCACCTATGCCACCAAGGCCAGGCCCAAATTATCATTTTAACTATCCTATAATGCTTATGTTTTTACTTTCTTTTTTCATTTACCACCAGCTCATTTTAAGAAAAAAAAAATTAATTTTAACTAAAAAAACCTTACCAATCCCAAAGCAAAAACATTTCTACAACGGACATATGGCTATTATACTATAAGTGATCAAATTTACCATTATTTACACCATCAATAAAAACTTGACATTATGCTAAATGATGCCACAAGTACACACCATCACCTATGACCAAATGCTTTACCAGAATCTAATTAAACCTTTAAACATAAAAGTAAGGGTTTAAGAATGATCCTCTGCAAAATGACATTACAGAAAACACTGAGGCAAATCTAGAATGTATGGCATTCTACAAAGAACTGACCTGGATTCTTAAAAATGTCAATGCTGGGGCCAGCAGATGGTGTGGTGGTTAAGGTTCTGGACTCCCATGTGGCCGACAGTGGTTCGAGTCTCAGACCTGGTGGCTTATTTTCTCTTTCTGGTAAGCACACATGCTCTATAGAAAATTTAAAGATAACAACAATAGTAACTAATATTAAAGCAATTCTTTTTTTTTTTAAACGTCAATACCATAAAAATAAGGTATAAGAAATATGGATAAAAGGTGACTAAAAAGAAATAACAACTATATATATTTCATGAATCTTGATTGATTCTAATAGGAACAAAGGAGCTATAAAATAAATATATTCTGGTGAGAACTGGGTTGATGCTAATATGAATTGGGTATAAGATCCTAAAGGGATTTATCATTAATTATCTCAAGTGTGATAATGATACTGGGTTTATTAAGATGTCTCTTTTTTTAGAAACCAAGAGATAATGTATATGCCCATCAGCATCAAAGTGGATAAATTACATTGTATTTCTATACTAGAACACCATTAATAATACAATTTTAAAAATTTCTATAGACACTGGCAAACGTGGATGAATCTCACAAGGTTGAATGAAAGAAGGTAGAGGGAAACAAAAATCTATTGATATAAAGTTCAAAATCATAAAAGACAGAAAACTGGTTACTATGTGAGTCAGCGAGGAGAACTAGCGAGGGTGCAGCTTGTGATAGGCTGGCAATATTCTATTTCTTAACCCAGCTGTGAACAGATAGATGGGTGTTCATATTACAACTTGTTTTTAAACTGTGCATGCTAGATTATGCATTCTTCTTCTTATTATTATTATTATTTTGCTATAGGGTGCATGTGCTTGCCAGAGAGACAGAGAGACAGAAAGCGAGAAATCACCCTGCAGGGGAAATGGCCACACTGCAATCCTTTCTCCTCCATTCTCCTCTCAGGATCTTGGGCATGCATGTACACATGCCCGGCATGAGTTTAAGCCACCAAGTCCGAGACTAGAACTGTGGTCAACTACATGGGAGTCCAGCGACATAGCCATTACGCTGCCAGTCCCTACATGAATGAATTGGAAATATTGAGAACAGCAAATGGCATAATGGTTACATCACTGGACTCCTACGTAGTCAACTGCAGTTCAAGTCCTGGACTCAGTGGCTTAGAACTCACGCCAGGGACCAGCAGTTAGTGTAATGGCTATGTGGATTAAAACAAAATACTGGTTTTATCTGTGAGCTTTAAATGTGCTTAATAATTAAGGTGAACCCATTAATTCTCAATGTCAACACTGATATTAAAAAAAAAAAAAAAGATTACTGAAAAAAGGGCAAAAAAATCTTTCAGATCCCTTTTAAACATTGAAGGACCTAAATGTTAACTAATTTAACTTGTAAGGCAGTTTTCTACCACTGGAGAAATGTTCACTTTGACAAATTAAAATGCTAAACTTCCAAAATATACCCTTCACCTTTGTTTGCTTCAGTCTCATAAAACTCCTTTGGATTTTATATTATGGCTGATGCATAAATTATAATAGGCATGATCATGATCAGCTTTTTTTTTTTTTTTTTTTTTGAGAGAGAGATTTTCGCTATAGGGCGCGTGCGCTTGCCAGACAGACAGAGAGAGAGAGACATAGAGACAGAAAGCGAGAAATCACCCCCCGGGGGGATGGTCACGACGCAATCCCTTCTCCTCCATTCTCCTCTCGGGATCTTGGGCACGCACGCACACACACTCGGCGTGCGTTTTAAGCCATCGGGTCCGGGACGCGAACCGCGGTCGACTACGTGGGAGTCCAGCGACATAGCCATTACGCTAACTGCTGGTTCCCGATCATGATCAGTTTATAAGTGTGTTAAAGAACATCTTACATTCAGGACCAGCAGATGGCATAGTGGTTATGTAGCTGGAATCTCACAGTGCCAACAGGCAGTTTGAGTCCTGGATCTGGTGGCTTGAAAAATCAGGCCCTGTGTATGTGTGTGCCCAAAATGGAGAAGGGATTGCAGTACAGCCATCCCCTCTCCCCCCAATTTCTCCCTTTTCCTATCTCTGCCTCTCTCTCTCTGGTGAGTGCATGCACCCTAAGGCAAAAACCTCAAAAAAACCTTACACACACTTATACTCAAAAAAGATCCCATTCTTTTGGGCAATAACTGTTTTAAAATTCAGAAATCTGTATCAATTACCTTGCACAACCAAATGCCATTAGTCGATACTTGTTGTTTACTGCAACACATGTTCCATCAATAACATCTTGTGGCCAAACTCCATGAAGCTGCTATAATAAAAAAAAATATGGCTTAAAAAGCATTCCCCCAAAATACTGTAATCAATATAATTCTCCTTAAATAAGCATAAAGTTATTAAGACTTTATTTAGTATAATGTACACTGAAAAATATCCATCAGGAATAACATCTGAATATTCTCCCTTAAAATGTCAAGCTTTTTATTAACTGGTTCGATAATACTTCCAAATGAGCTCAGTCCAGTGCTAATCTATTTATAAGCATTTAAAGTATCTGGACCAGCAGTTAGCGTAATGGCTATGTCGCTGGACTCCCATGTAGTTGACCATGGTTCGAGTCCCAGACCCAGTGGCTTAAACTCACACCGGGTGCGTGTGCGTGCGTGCCCAAGATCCCGAGAGGAAAATGGAGGAGAAGGGATTACGGCGTGGCCATCCCCCCTGGGGGATGATTTCTCGCTTTCTGTCTGTCTCTCTCTGTCTGTCTGGCGAGCGTACGTGCCCTATAGCAAAAAACCTCTCTGAAAAAAAATATGGATAGTCAATCTCCAAACTAAAATTAAGTAAAGATGATAGTAGAAACTATATCTAACTTGCCCACTACTACTATTTTCATCATGTAGCACAGAGTTTATCTTCTCAGTCAGTAAAAAGTAATACATTTTATTTGGCCTATCATCTAGAAACTATATATGATCTGTCAATATCTTACTACTCTCTATTATTCCCTTGCTTTATAGTATAATGCAATATCATGCTATCTGGCAACCTGATGCAATAGCTCAGTCTCTACCCTGACTCCCTAAAATGATCATTAGACCTTTCCAATCTTCCATTTTCACATCTGTGAATCTCTTCGCTGTAAAGAGAACATACATATATGTAGTACAATGGCTACCATTCAACAAGTTAAATGACATTATTATTAAGTTTACACCCTATTTAATTCCATATAGGTGGTAAAATAGATTAAGCACAGTTATCTGTTCTTATTTGTCAAATAAAGGACATTTTAGATCACAAATTCTAAGGCAAAGGTGATGATTATTACTTTAGTAAACACAAAAAGAAGCACACTAAAATACTTTATTTTGGAATAATCCCAAGAGTAAAACATTAGAAAAACTATACTACTATTTAATTCCAAAATGAGCTATGTAATCTACTATCTAAACCTGCAATATTTGCTTCTTTATTAGTAGGACCTTTACTTTTAAATTTTAATAACAAAACTAGACATTATTAAACAGAAAATAAAAAAACAGCATTGATTATTATTTGTTTGGACTACTGCGCAAACTAATACTCATTCCTCTAACAAATAGTTCCCAGGTGCTTACTATATCTACCATGTACTGTTCTAGGTTCTAAAGATATGGTAGGTATCCAAACATACCAAAATCCCTACTTGTACCCCTGATTTACATTCGAGTAGCAGACAAATGTGCTAAAAAGAATTGTATGGTAAACTGGAGGTTGAGAAATGTTTTATAAAAAGCAAAACAGGTTTTCCAATAAAGATGACTTTTGAAAAAAGTCCTGAAGGAAATCTAACAAGTATAAAGGCTCTATTGTAATAGTATTTCTGGCATGTTCACAGTGAAAGACTTGCCTCTGTGGATGGGATACAGAAAATAGTTTATGAGGTAAGATATACACGAGCTTGATTGTCACATTAAGAACTTAATGCTGTTTTCTCCAAGTTATATATGGGAGTCACTGAAATGTTTTAAAGAAAGTGTGTGTGTGTATGTAATTATTATTTTGGAGATACTTTTGCTATAGGCCATATGTGCTCACCAGAAAGAGACAGAAACTGAAAAATCACCCCCCCCAGGGGGCAGATGGCCACGTCACAATCCCTTCTCTTCCATTCTTGTCTTGGGATTTTGGACATGCACTCACACAGCACTTGGCGTGAGTTTTAAGTGACCAGGCCCAGGACTTGAACTGTGGTCAACTATGTGGGACTCCAGTGACCATTACATCATCTGCTGGTCCCATGTTTTAAATATTTTTAAAGCTTTCTATTATGAATTATACTGCATTATAGAAGAAATACACAAAATATTCAACTCATTAATATCATAAAATTAATATCATTTGTGGAATTACCACTCATGCCTAGAATTCAGTATCTAGAGTCCCTCCAATATTGCTGACTCCTGAACTCTGTACTCTCACCCTCTACCACAAAAGTAATCTATATTCACAATAACTTCCTTTTTCTCCTTTGAACCATTACAACTTAAACATGCATCCATATATACACTAATTTAGAATGGCCTATGTTTTGATTTTCCCTTTAATTTTGCATAAAATGGAATCACAGCATATATTAGTTTATGCCTGTTGGCTTTTACTCACCATGCTTGTGAGATCTATCTATGCTATTGCATATACCCTTAGTTCATTCAAGTTCACTACAGACTCAAACACTAAGCTTTAGCTCATTAGGTCTCTGGCCTCCTCTAGCCTACTAATCATTATCTTGTTAACATTCCAAAGTCTTCAAGCATATTTTCCTCTCAGCTTTTCTGATTATCTAGTCCTATAGATGGGTTCTGAACATAGTAGAATAATTCAACCTATTTTAATACATCTGTTAAATGTCATTTAATGTATTTTTCCAATTACTAGTAATACATATAAACTATTTTCTTATATATTTTCTCTATTTATACCTTATTTAACAATTGTCTTTTTTTTTCTGTTTGTTTTTTTTTTGTTGTTGTTGTTTTGGAAGAGGTTTTCTGCTATAGGGCACGTGCACTCGCCAGAAAGACAGAGAGAGAGAGAGAGAGATAGAAAGCGAGAAATCACCCCCCAGGGTGGATGGCCACGTCACAATCCCTTCTCCTCCATTTTCCTCTCGGGATCTTGGGCACGCACACACACGCGCCCATTGTGAGTTTAAGCCACCGGGTCCAGGATGCAAACCGCAGTCAACTACGTGGGAGTTCAGCTACATAGCCATTACGCTAACTGCTAGTTTCTACTATTGTAATTTGTTTTTTAAATCCTTAATTTATTGGAAATATTTCTTCAGCCACATATTAATAAACGCTGAGAATATATATTTTGTACTAACTCTTTAATATTCAAGAATCTAATCATTTTTCTTTTTTGAGAGGTTTTTGCTATAGGGCGTGTGTGCTTACCAGAAAGACAGAGAGACAGAAAGTAAGAAATCACCCTCCAAGGGGAATGGCCACACTGCAATCTTTTTTCTTCCATTCTCCTCTCGGAATTTTAGGCATGCATGCAAACACGCCCAGCGTGAATTTAAGCCACCGGGTGCGGGACCCCAACCACGGTCTACTATATGGGAGTCTAGCGACATAGCCATTATGCCAACTGCTGGTCCTAAGAACCTATCACTTTTCCTACACTAATATTTTTGGTTTTGGTTGAGTTCCAAATATAAATACAAATATGTATATACCTTATAGAAAAAAGCTTAAGATTTTTCAAAGTTTATTTTTATTATCTATTTACATGTTATCACAAAAGTACTGCTTATTACTTTACCATTTTAATAAAATTGATAATGAAAAACATTTATTAAAAATATTAAAAGTGATACTAAGTAGGGACCAGCAGTTGGCAAAATGGCTATGTTAATGGACTCCCATGTAGTCGATGGCAGTTCGAGTCCTGGACCTGGTGGCTTAAACTCACACCGGGCACATGTGCATGCATGCCTAAGATGCTGAGAGGAGAATGGAGGAGAAGGGATTGCGGCGTGGCCATCCCCCTGTGGGATGATTCTTGTTTTCTGTCTTTCTCTTTCTGGCGAGTGCATGCACTCTATAGCAAAACCTCTCAAAAGAAAAAAAAAAAAGTGATACTAAGTAGAACAAAAAAAGTCCCTTAAAAATTTAAATCCTTTCCATTTAAAGAGAACAGACAAAATATAAATATTTAGCTCTCCTGACTCCTTAAATTCTAACTTTTGTAACAGAAAAGTAATTTTTTTCAAGAAGCATTAATTGGCAAAAGCAAACAATGGGAAAGGAGGCAGCATTAGAAAATTATGAAAGCTGAGAAGCATATGGATGAATACTAGCCCTAACTAGCAGTAAAGAATACTAAGAAACAAACAAAGAATATTAAAAAATAGCTAAATTTATATTGCATGATACACAAACGGCTTGGGAAATCAGATGATGTCTCTGAAAGACTGGACTAATGCAGTTGGACTGGTTTGAGGCCTAGTTATAAAGCAGTGGGGTCCCCTCAGAGCAACTCCCAATGCCAAGCTTCTAAGATATATTCCACTCCCCATTCCAACAGAAAGCTGAGTATTTTTCTTTAGAGAAAAACGAAACAAAAACAAACAAAAAAAAGAAATCCCCGGAGATCTATGGACCACACTATAAACAGAAATAGAAACTTAAAAAATTCACAGACTGGGAACCAGCAGTTAGCGTAATGGCTATGTCGCTGGACTCCCACGTAGTCGACTGCGGTTCGTGTCCCAGACCCGGTGGCTTAAAACTCACGCCGGGCGCGTGTGCATGCGTGCCCAAGATCCCGAGAGGAGAATGGAGGGGAAGGGATTGCGGCGTGACCATCCCCCTGGGGGGTGATTTCTCGCTTTTTGTCTCTATGTCTCTCTCTGTCTGTCTGGCGAGCGCACGCGCCCTACAGTGAAAATCTCTCCAAAAAAAATAAAATTCACAGACTGAATTTGAGACCTCTAGCTTCTTACATAACTCAAATCCCAGAATACTGGGGTAGCCAGATATATATCCTCTGGAAAGGACTGTAACACTCTTTTCCAAGGAACACTAGAGAGAGAAAGGTGAGGGGAGGGAGGCAATTAGGGAAGAGAGGAAGGAAACAGCCTAAAGATAGGAGGTTCCTTAGGGAAATAACCCACTCAGCTCCTCCTACAGTAGAAATTATGTTCAACCAAATACATCAAAAACCAAAGAGCTATCAATGAATTCCATTTTATTCCAGGTCTCTGTCATAGCAGTTACATCCATACATTAACTACCCATATATTAATTAATCATTAGCTATCAAAGGATCCTAGACAAATAAAAGAGTCAAGGGAATTCTCAGGATGATGATGTTGATGGAAAGCCAAAAAACATAGCTGTGAGAAAGCCAAAAATACAGCTGTGTTAAAAGATGTCCACAGAGTAACCAGTCCAGTTTAGAACAGGCCAGAAGGCTCGAAGATAAATTTATTTAGAAAAATGAAACAGAATACCAAATGCATTTGAAAAAATTCAGGGAATACTTACACAACTGGCAGACAGTTTCTGACTGCAAAAGTGGTACTTTAAACAGGAAGTAAATGTAAAGAACAAAACAAATTATTAATTCTCAGTGAGAGGAAAACCCTGCAGGAAAGGAAAAATAATCATAGCATAGTATGTGGTGGAGCCAGCAGACGGCGAAATGGTTACAGTGCTGGACTCCCATGTAGACGACCATGGTTCAAGTCCTGAACCCAGTGGCTTAAACTCACGCAGGGCATGTGTACATGTGTGCCCAGGATCCTGAGAGAGGAATGGAGGATAAGAGATTCTGGCATGGCCATCAACCCTGGAGGGTGATTTCTCACTTTCTGTCCCTCTCTGTCTTTCCAGAGGGCACATGTGCCCTATAGCAAAAATTTGTCTTAAAAAAACAAAAACAAAATACATAGTATGTGGCCCAGTTCTAATAGGATTACATACCAATAAAAATATGAACAATGGGACCAGCAAATAGTGTAATATTTTCATTGCTGAACTCCCACAAAGTCAACCGTGGTTCAAGTCCTGGACCCAGCAACTTAAAACTCACGTTAGGTGCATGTGCGTACGTGCCCAAGATCCTGAGAGAAGAATGGAGAAGGGACTGCGGCATGTCATCCCCCTGGGGGTGACTTCTTGCTTTCTGTCTCTCTCTCTCTCTCTATCTGACATTTTGGTGAACGCACATACCCTATAGCAAAAATCTTTCAAAGAAAAATAAAACAACATGAACGATGAACAGTAATCTAATATAAATTACAGTCTCTATAGTAGGAAGATGAAAAGAATATATGACTATGATGGAAGCAGGAAAGAAAGAAGTAAATGTTAAACACAACTTAAAAAGCAAGGTGGCCCTGCAGTGCAGCAATTAAGCCCTGTGGAGGGACCTGGATCCCACATTACTCTGGTTTGAATACCATCCCCTGTAGCTTGAAAAACATACTGGGCATGTGTACGGTGTGCCTAAAATCCTGATGGGCTATAGAAATGGAGGAAAAGATAGCATGAACAGAACTCACTGGGCATTCTGGCTCATCCCCCATCCCTGTGAGGATACACAGCCTCTCAGAATAAATAAATAAATATTTTTTTATTTTAAAATTTGTTATAGGTCACATGTGCTCACCAGAGAGACAAAGGAAGAGAGGGAAAGTGAGAAAGCAAGTTGTCAGGTCTAGGACTTGAACTATGGTTGGCCATGTGGGAATCTAGCACCTTAGCCACCATACCACCTGCTGGATCCAAATCAGTATTCTTTTAGATGGCTTAATGCAATTTTTGTATCTATGATGTTAGAGTATTACCAACCTAGGAACCTTCAGTCTCCTTCTTCTGCTCAACTTTACTTTTTAAGTCAGAATTGGATTAAACTGAACCAGTTGAGAATGCCTGTAGTGTTGTTTATTATTTATACTGTTAATCACTGGTCCTCTGAGGGCCAGCAGGTGGCATGGTGGTTAAGGTGCTAGATTCCCACATGGCCAACTACAGTTTGAGTCCTGGACCTGGTTGCTTGCTTTCTCATTTTCCCTCTCTCTATCTCTCTTTCTCTGGTGAACATGTGTGACCTGTAGCGAAATTTAAAAGAACATTAATCATAATGATAAATAAAATAAATGAATCATTCATTTAAAAAAATTATTGATCACTTTCTGTCCCTCTCTGTCTTTCCAGAGGGCACATGTGCCCTATAGCAAAAATTTGTCTTAAAAAAACAAAAACAAAATACATAGTATGTGGCCCAGTTCTAATAGGATTACATACCAATAAAAATATGAACAATGGGACCAGCAAATAGTGTAATATTTTCATTGCTGAACTCCCACAAAGTCAACCGTGGTTCAAGTCCTGGACCCAGCAACTTAAAACTCACGTTAGGTGCATGTGCGTACGTGCCCAAGATCCTGAGAGAAGAATGGAGAAGGGACTGCGGCATGTCATCCCCCTGGGGGTGACTTCTTGCTTTCTGTCTCTCTCTCTCTCTCTCTATCTGACATTTTGGTGAACGCACATACCCTATAGCAAAAATCTTTCAAAGAAAAATAAAACAACATGAACGATGAACAGTAATCTAATATAAATTACAGTCTCTATAGTAGGAAGATGAAAAGAATATATGACTATGATGGAAGCAGGAAAGAAAGAAGTAAATGTTAAACACAACTTAAAAAGCAAGGTGGCCCTGCAGTGCAGCAATTAAGCCCTGTGGAGGGACCTGGATCCCACATTACTCTGGTTTGAATACCATCCCCTGTAGCTTGAAAAACATACTGGGCATGTGTACGGTGTGCCTAAAATCCTGATGGGCTATAGAAATGGAGGAAAAGATAGCATGAACAGAACTCACTGGGCATTCTGGCTCATCCCCCATCCCTGTGAGGATACACAGCCTCTCAGAATAAATAAATAAATATTTTTTTATTTTAAAATTTGTTATAGGTCACATGTGCTCACCAGAGAGACAAAGGAAGAGAGGGAAAGTGAGAAAGCAAGTTGTCAGGTCTAGGACTTGAACTATGGTTGGCCATGTAGGAATCCAGCACCTTATCCAACACACAACCTGCTAGCACCATAAATAACACGTTTTAAAAGTTGAAGGAAATATTCTGAGTAGTAGAGATAAGAATAATTGGAAAAAGAATAAAATAAATAAGGCAAAATTATTGCCTTCAATAATAGAAATTGGCAGGCAGAGAGCAGAGAAGGAAATGTCTGACAGAATTTTGTCCACACAATATTTATGTTTAGTTTGATTAAAAAATTAACCACTAAAATCAAATATATATATATATATCCTATATACATGTATCTGGTATATGTATAGAATATATATCTCAAAAAGGGGAGAGATTTAATAAAAAAAAAGAGTAAAATTAGTAAATGCAAAATAAAAAAGAAAAACATACCTCTGCAGTAAATCTACTTGATACTGGTGTGATAAATCCAACTTTACCATCATTAAATACAACAGCAAAGCCATCAAGTGTGGCACAATATTCCATGTCTCTGATGTGTACATCTGTAAAGCCCAGGAATGAACCTACTGATAAAGACAATAAGCACATGAAATAGCATTATGAAATAAAAACGATCTCGTATTTTGCCTGAAAACCCTGTGTATATAGTTTAAAAGGACAAGAATAATGACTTAACAACTCTATTTTTTCTTACTGAATGGCTCTCTCTCCCTTCTCTAACATAATCAATTCCAAACAAGAAAAATCAACGTTCACTCAAAAAAGTATCTACTGGATAATATAAAATATTACATAACCAGTTCCACCTCATATAGAAAGTAAAACTACCTCTAGATGATTGCAGATCTACTGAAAAGGGCACTGTACAAAGATTAATGGCTTTCCTTCCATTTGTCATTCCTTCCCAGTGAATAAGATGAAGAAGTCCATCAGAGGTAGCAACGAGGAGATCTTCCAGGACAGACTGCAAACTGCAGGGAAGTAAGCAACTTAAACTCAATTAACTTTTAAGAGCACACTGTGAAAACAATTAGAATTGAATATAATCACTTGAAAGAATAGTCATGTACAAAAAAGATTGGAAAAAAATATTTGAAACCAGTTACAAAATCATCTCTATTTGTAATTTGGCAATATAAAAACCATATCTAAAAGCAATTCCATCTGGAACCAGAAATTCTGGAAGAAATTAAAGATTACAGGGACCAGCAGGTAGTGTAATGGTTACATCACTGGACTCCCATGAGGTCAACTGCAGCCCGAGTCCTGGACTGGTGGCTTAAAACTCATACCCGGTTCATGTGCATACCTGCCCAAAATCCCAAGAGAAGAATGGAAAAGGGACTGTGGTGTAGCCACCACCTTCTGCCCCAGGGGGTGATTTCTAGCTTTCTGTCTCTCTGTCTCTACCTCTCCAGTAAGTGTATGTGCCCTATAGGCTATAGGCAGCCAGTCAAAAGCATGATTAATTGGGCCAAAAACTAGAAATACTAAATGAAAGAGAAAATTAGAAGTTGGAAGCATAAGTAATAGCTGACAAAAAAGGAAAAGAGGCAGAGAAGCTGCCTTAACAACAAGACTGATGTTCTTGAGCAATCTGGAGCACTAGAGGACGTAACAATCCTCTAATAGTGTCCCACAGAACTCAATGACAGAAATGTTCTACATCTATACTGACTGATAAAGGTAGCCGCTAGTCACATGCAGTCATGGTACACTTGAAATATAGCTAGTGTGACTAAAGAACTGCATTTTTGACTGAATTTGCTTTTTATTAACTTAAATAACTCCAGATGATTATTGGTCACTGTGCTGGAAGATATAGATATAGCTCCATCCCAATGTCTTGGTATATCTCAGGTATCACCGAGTTTCGCATTGTCACTGATTAAGCAAACATCTTTTGAACCCATACTTCTTGACAAGTGCTATGTTATGTTCTATGATGGATTTTCAAAGGTGAATAAAAAAAAGTCTCTCCCTTCAAAACACCTCTTGACAAATACTGAACAATAATTACAGGCCCACCTGTATCAGTGCAGCAATAGTGAGGAACTACAATGTTGGAGACCATATGGAAGAGAAACTTTCAGTTTCCATGTCAACCTGTAAATGCCAGCTGCACACATGCATGCCGGCTGGGAACGCTGGGGGAAGGAGTGTGAGATGAGACCTCTTTGAGAGTGCTTGTCTCTAACTTTCAGTCTCTCTCACACAACAGAAATAAACAAAAAGAATTATGTAGCATAGTCTCAACACTTACTGGTATTTGCAAAGATATTTAACATTTATTTAATGGAAAATAAATGCCTGCTCTGCTTGCCCTTGTCTGTCCAACTCCTAGGGCAGTACTAGTCATATATGGCACTAAATGTTTATGGAAAGAACAAAGGAAAGGGGAACCCATAAATCAGACTGCAAAGACACTGGTAGAGAGAAGAAAAGAATCATCAAAAAAATCAGTTGAAACTGATTATCAAGAAAGCTAAGAGAATAACGTGGATTTAAGAGAGGGCAATCAAGAGTATCGAGTACTATAAAAAATTCAAACACAAGAATGAATGAGAAGTGTTAAGTGTGTATGATATACACTTTATGAAATACTGTTATATTTCCTTACGTACTCAAGAAGAGAAATACTTTCATCTATGATAGTGGGGAAAAAAGATCTGCTTTAATCTCTAAACAATTCCATTCTTTGAAAAACTGACTTAAATGAGTCATTCCCCAAAGACTGAAGTTAATGAAATATTTATCTTCTTCCTAACTACAGAAGTACTGAAAAATTACAACTATATGTCCCTTTATTCAGCTCTATTTCTTGAACTTTATAGCATTCATAACTATTAAAATTCTGTTTATATAAAGTTTACCTTTTAAAATATTACATATATAAGGAATCTTCAAAATGTTCACGAAAACTGCATATTATAAAGAAACGATGCATGGATTTCAAAATTTTTTACACCAATATTAACTAATATTTTTATTCCATTTTCCTATGAATGTCTAAAGCACTTTGTATTCTTTCATTACAAATTTATAATTAGTGATGATATTTATGTGTAGCTTTTGATTGGTAGAGTATAAAAACTTTATGTTTTAGACCTGCTACTAGATGTCAAGACAGTCAATATAGCAGAGTAATCAATGGTTTATCAGTGATTTTCACTCAACAGGAGTCAACCTAGGTGTTTTCAAACTATATTCTCTCTCTCTCCCTTGGCCTATCTCTTTAGAAGAATCAATACATAGGACAGGATAGTCAGGAACAAGACCAACTTATCCTCCATAACTTAACTGCCTACTAGATGAAACTCAATAATTTTCTGATAAACTTAACAGGGCTCTTAATCGCTGTAACATTATGATCAACAATATTACTATTTTAAAAAACGAAGAGAAAAATGCTACCCAAAGTCAATACAAAAATTCATCAAAATGAGTGAACTAATGAACAACCCTGTTGTTGAAATTAGCAGATTATGACTTTAAAGTAACTGTGATAGGGGTTAGCAGGTGGTGTGGTGGTTAAGGTGCTGGACTCCTACATGGCTGATGGCAGTTTGAGTCCTGGGCCTGATGGCTTGAAAATCAGGCCGGACGCAAGTATATGTGTGTCCAAAATTCCAGAAGGTGAATAGAGGAGAAGGGATCCCATCCTCTCAGGGGGTGATTTCTCATTTTCCCTTTCATTGTCTCTGTCTCTCTCTGGGAAGTACACACACCCTATGGCAAAACCCTTAAAACAAAAAGAAAAACAAAACTGTGATAAACATAATACTGTCTAGAGAAAAAAAAAAAAGATATATATCCCTCTCCTCACTTAACTGAAAGTAAACTAGCTAAAGCAAAGGCGAATGTCTTTTGGTAAAGTACTGAATATTTCCATAAAGGTTGATAAATACACTTTGCCCCAAGCCACCCAAGTGTCTGCCCACCACTGATTTCCCCTTACAAAAACCTAGCAACCAAAGGATTAACTCTTGACATACCAGGGAAATGTCAGGACCCTATACCAATAACTAATTATACCTTTCCAAGTTGTACTGATTCTTAAACATTTAAAGTATCACCCTCGGTTATAAGTACAAAGAAAAAATGCATAGATACAAGCTAAATTATATCTTCAGAGAGCCTATGCAATCACTGGCTTAATGGGCTTAATGGGATTTAGTGTCCCAGATATGTGTATATGTGTTAGTGCATGTGTGCATTTCAAATTTAGAATCTTGACTGAATTCTAAAACACTTAATACAATTATAAAGCAATATGCTTGGCCATATCATATATATTTTTTTCTTTTTTTGGAGAGGTTTTCTTATTGGGCGCGTACGTTCGCCAGAAAGACAGAGAGAGACAGAGAGATGGAAAGCGAGAAATCACCCCCCAGAGGGGATGGCCATGCCGCAATCCCTTCTCCTCCATTCTCCTCTTGGGATCTTGGGCACGCACGCACACGTGCCTGGCGTGAGTTTAAGCCATTGGGTCCGGGATGTGAACCGCGGTAGATTACATGGGAGTCCAACGACATAGCCATTACGCTAACTGCTGGTTCCCAGCCGTATCATATATTACCATGTATAGTATATGGAAGTAGAACAGAATTTATGACTAAACAATTATTTTTAGAGGATTTTATAATTCATGAGTACTCAATTTTCAAAAATGCAAATATACTTCATACTTAACTAATATTAAACATTACATACTACATAGGGCTTTCCTAAGAGCCCAGGATGAAGGAAGAGATGAAATATACTGCAGTATTTGAAAGTTAGAAACAGAATACCTATGAGTTTATTTTGTTCATCTTATTTTGTTTTTTAAGGTTTTTGCCATAAGGCATGTACATTTGCTGGAGATAGAGAGAGAGAGAGACCGAGACCATGAGAAATCAATACCAGGGGTGGGGGGGATGGCAACACCACAATTCCTTTTCTTCAGAGACCAGCAAATGGAACAACTCTGCAAAAATAATAATTAGTGTGGTTTATTTCTAAGCACAAATATGAACGACTCAGGCCCAGAGAGGAGGCAAAAGCTGCCTTTCTTGGAGTGATCAGGTACAGAGGTCCCTTTTATTTGAAATTGAGAGCAAAAGACAACGTTTGAAATTTAGTGAAGGGTTTTTCCATTTGTCTGGCCAAGAAAAGTGGGACATGTGGAAGTGGGGCCTTGTAGGTTATTAGGTGGGTTTTACAGTTTTTAGGGTAGTGACTGGAAAGGAAGGGCTCTGAGATCAGAAAAGAATGTGCTTTAACAGAGATAAGGAGGCTTAATATACCTACTATGTCAGGGGCAGGATAGAGGGAGGATTCTGTTTTCAATATGTTAAAATGGTCTATTATTGTTTGTTGGTGTGACTCCCTTCAGGCCCTCTGGAAAGGACTTTAGAAATAGGAAAAAGCAGTCAGACTTCTGTCCTCACAACTTTGTGATTCAAGTCTTGGACGAGGCAGTTTGAAAAATCACACCAGGTAAGTGAGCATCAGTGCCGAAAATCTCAAGAAGAGAATGGAGAAGTGAAATTATTCCAGAGGGGGATTTCTCAGGTTCTCTCTCTCTCTGGCAAGTGTACATATCCTATAGTAAAAACTAAAAAACCAATAAAATAAAATACATGCTGTGGTTTGGATGTCTCTCTAAAAGCCATGTGCTAGGATTGGAATGTACTGTAAAGGTGTTAAATGAAAACTTAATCCCTTCATCCTGTCTCAGGGTGGGACCTCTGGATGTGATAAGGTCATCAGGCCTCTTATGATTGAGTTCTGGTAGATTTATAAGCGGAAAAAAGAGAATGGAACAGGGAGAAACTTACAAACAACTGCTTTGCTCAACATCCTGCACTCCACTGTGTTGCTGACTCACCAATTGGCCAGTAGATCTTGGCACTTCAAATCATGAATTGAATAAACCTCTATGACTTTATAAATAACCTAGTCTTAGGTATTTTTGTAGCAATGCAACAACAGATTAAGATATTATGACAATACTTTCACTTCTATAAGCAATAATATAACCATTATACCTAACTTTGACTTACATTATTTGTAGTGATGAAAAGGGAAAATAAAATGACTATAAAGCCTCCGTTTCATGTCTTCTCACGCAATTCAAAATCTATCAGAAATATCTAACCAAAGGTCAAATATGTATCACAAGTGTTAATAACACTGCTCTGAAATTCAATTATTTTATTGGAGTTTTGAGAGAAAAAAATGTAGCAATTTCCAACCACCTTAATCTTTAGATTAAAATCTAGCATCTGGGGGACAGGAGATGGCGTGGTGGTTGAGGGTGATGGACTTCCACATGGCCGACAGTGGCTCAAGTCCCAGACCTGGGCGGCTTGCTTAGCTGAATATGTTTTTTGGAGGAGTCCAACCCGGTAGGGCCCCAGGATCTGTCTGAGCACCTCCCCCAGCTTCCGGTTGGTTCAGTACGTTGGCAAGGCCGCTACTGTGCGCTCCCCCCACCCCCGAGGATTTTGCTCCAGAAACTGTGGCAGCCTTGCTGGGAAGCAACCCCCCTCTGACTCCCCAATATACTACTGTAAAAGACTTACATAGCTCTCTTATACATCCTGAGTATACGATAAAATGTTCCAGGAAGTCCCCCAACCGCTCCCATTTGCTCTGATCACTTACTATTAATAAAAATGCTTTATCTCCATGGTCACAATAGAGGGTGGGCTGAAGTTCTTTCTAGGTAGAAATAATCTTGACCTTTGGAAGGCCCTTCAAAATACATTTAAGGTAAACTTAATCCTTTCTTTACCTAAAATAGGATTAGGCCAAAACTGCCCAGGACACACCCACCCTCACCAAGTAAAATAGATAAATATATTAGGATTCCTCAAATTAAGTTTTAGATCCCTACAAAACTATATAAGTACCATTCTTTATTAAGATCCATAAGAACTAATATCTATACTTAAGACTTTCTTTTCTCAGCACCATTCCCAGTAATCACAAGATGGCTGCTACGCCACATCAGCTGATAATCATCTCTGCTTACCGGAACAGCTTTCCCGAAACTGCATTCCATGGAGACCCACCTACAATTGCGGAACTGCACTAGACCCACCCTTAATCCAATCCTAAATAGAATCTATGTTCTCTATTGTTAAAACTCTTATGAGCTGATAATTGAAACACGTAGTCCCTCTCCCATTTACTTGCATGTAACACGTTTTCAATAAAAACACACGATGATTCCTAGCAGTTGTCATTCCTCAGAGAGCGATCTCTGAGGGGTGTCCGGCATAGGACGTGCATGAAAGGCATCGAGGCCTCTGTCTTCTGTTCACCTTCGCCGCCTCCATCAAGATAACCCACCCACGCCGAGGCTGGACCCCCGGCAGATTTTTAAGTGAGTAAGGCTGTGGATTAGAAATAAATGCAATAACAAACACACAAAGACACATAAGTACAGAAAAGCAATGATGAAGAAGCTGTGACCCAGAACTGGCCTCAGGTTAATTCTTTTAATGGGCAGAAAATGGGGGAAGAAGAAATGGAATGTAAAGCCAGTTGCTATAGGATGTAAATCACTTGAAGTTGTGAAAAGGACTGGCGCTAAGTAATTTCTCTGATCTTTTGGGGACAAAATCCGAAACACACATACACACACATGTAGCTTCCTTTAGCTACAGCCCTGCAGTTATCAGGTGGGTATTGACAAAAACGAAAAATAACTGACAACAACAGGCAGATAGTGTTTTCTTATGTAAACGCTCATAGCCATTGCTAAAGAAGCTGACAAACCTGTGTTTCTGCATGTATCTAAAGTCACACCATGTTTTCTCAGAATGCCACCCTCCACAGACTCCCACATGGCCAACTGCAGCTTGAGTCCCAGACCTGGGGGCTTGCTTTCTCACTTTGTCTTTCTCTCTCTCATTGGGGTCAAATTTAAAAATAAATTAAGCTATATAAATTCATTCCTTAAAAATATATAATTTCTGTTTTCTTATGCAAGGATTTTATTTTATTTTTTTTTAGAATTATTTTGAAAATAGAAATTAATTTGGATAGTTCAAAAAATAATTTTTTTTTTAAGGTTTTTGACATTGGGTGCATGCACTCGCTGGACAGGAACCAGACAGTGAGAAGCAAAGTGAGAAATCACCACATTGCAATCATTTCTCCTCCATTCTCCTCCCGGGATTTGGGGCATACACACACATAGGTCTGGCATGATTTTCAAGCTTTGGGGCCTGGGGCTTGAACCACAGTCGGCTAAGTGGGAGTTTAGCACCTTAACCACTACACCACCTTCTGTCCCTCATACAGTTCAATATTTAAAGTCTTTTCCCAAAATCACTCCCCCAGCCACTCAGTTCTCACTCGCAACTCTTATTTTTTTTTAAGGTTTATTTATTTATTTTTAATCTCACGAGAGAGACATACACACCAAGACGTCTTTGATAGGGTCTCAGCATACCACGATTCCCTACCCCAGGCTTCCAGTTCTAGGCCTTGGATATGGCTTCAGAGTCACATCATGTGTCCAACTACCTAAAGAGCTCTACTCCCCTGTACCACTGTGGCTGCACCTCACCCAAGGCTCTTCTGTAGTCTTCCAGAACAAAACATATTCTACTGGGTTGTTGGAAGTCATGATGTATTTTTTCTATGCAAAAATGCATTATGACTTTCCTGATAACCCAATAATACCAACTTCTCATGGTTAAAAATGGACAGTAGCGTTATTATGCACATCTTGTTTTTATTTACCCCACAACATTATCTGGAAAGTTTTTTTTTTTTTTTAATAAAGAATCTACTTATTGTTTTTACAACAGCCTATTTGTTTAAATAAATTTTCTCTTTTCTTTTTTTGAGAGGTTTTTGCTATAGGGTGCATGCATTCGTCAGAAAGATAGAGATAGAGAGATAGAAAGTGAGAAATCACTCCCCGGGGGGATGGCCACACCACAATCCCTTCTCCATTCTCCTCTTGGGATGGGCCCAGCGTGAGTTTAAGCCACCGGGTCTGGGACTCAAACCATGGTCAACTACATGGGAGTCCAGTGACATAGCCATTATGCCAACTGCTGGTCCCAATAAATTATCTTACATCTATACAATGGAAACATATGCAGCTAAATTAAGTGACAACTAAAATTTTAACAGTGAAGTAATTTAGGAAAGAAAGCCAAATTATTAGTAAGACCACTTATTTTTTGTACCAAGTTGTCTAAAGTAGATTTTTGGTATTTCTGGCCACCTTCTCACAAAACCTTTATCCACACTTGGATCAGAAAGTTTAACTTTCTCCCAAGTATACATATACTTCCCAGGAACATATCAAGGTTTTGGAAACAAAGACACATTTTTTTCTTTTTCTCAACTTAAGTGCTTCTGTCAGTATTTCTCAGGACACATACTATGTTCTATCATTTAGTCAAGCTAACAACTTTTCGATCATTTTAAAAAATCGTAAAGTTGAAAATAAAATTATAGTTGGCATACTCCATCTATTGGCTTTACTATAATAGTTTAAGTATAATGACATGCCATTGGTAGAGCTTCAAAAGCCTTATTAGGTTTGATAAAGCATTTCTAGAGCCAAAGTTATTTTCAATGAAGAGAAATGAAATTAGTTTTCCTGGTGGTCATGTGATTTAAGAAACTAAATTGTCTACTATCATTACGTAATGATAATTTAACCGAAGCACTGTACCTCATGATGGGTGCTTGCAAATCCAGTATTTTCTTCATCTCTAAATTTAATGCTGGAGCACACTGTTCTTCCTTAAAATGAGGTATCCCCTTCATTTGTGGACTTCCTCTAAAAGAAATGACATAGGGTTAAGAGAAAGATACTGAATTCACCTCGATTCTGTGGTTAGCATATTAGGTGTTCATCCTTTAGATTCTCAAGTGAAGAATAAAAAGGGGGATGATTCCCCATAGTGCAGCAGTTAAACCCTGTGCATAGGGAGCTGGATCCCACATAGATGACCATGGTTTGAATCTCAGCCTTGCTGCTTGAAAAACACACCAGGCACATGTGCACTAGTGCCCTGAATCCTGACAAGATAGAAATGGAGGAAAACTGGAGAGATCAAGCAGAGAAAAGAGGAAAAAAACACTTAAGATAAAAGTGAATTCTCAAGAGAACCAAAAGACATTTTGTTTAAAATAACTGAGGGTTCTTTCTGTGTTGAGCAACTATAGAAATTCCATATAGTGCACATTCCAAGAGGCCCAGTCATCACTTCTTACCTTAACCATACCTAATTCTTGATTCCTATTCTTTAGATATAAATTAAGGTCAGATGCAGGGATGCAAGAGCTGTTTTCCAAATTACATGGTAATAGACAGCAAAAAAATTCCTGGCATTAAATGGCTGCACTAGAGTGCCTGGGCCATTGCCAACATAACTAAGCTAACATACAGAATCCCTCAAAAGAATGGCTATTTGGAATTCTTTATCTCCACACAGCACAGGAACAGATTACTATCCATTAGACTACTATATTTCCTCAATGCCTGTGGTAAAATTTAATAGTTATCTATCTCTCCTATATTGCTCTTGGCAGTGATATAATTTCCTCCTTTTCAATCACCTACAACTCTGAAAATCCATTTGTCAATACTACTAAAACTGTGAACAAAGAATCAAGTAAGCCAAATACCTTTTAAGGTTCCCATCCTTGTAAAACCTCTTTTGATGTTCAGAAATCTTTTATGCTTACTTTGTAGTTTTGAATTATATTTTATATAGAAGTGTGGTGGTACTTTATACCATACTGTTACTGCAATGACCTGGAATACTTGATTCCTATTATGTCTGAATGGCTAAACTGGCTAATATTTATTAACCACACAAGTTTGTGTTCAACCAGTATGTTTAACTGATATCGTTGCAGAAAACCAACAGTCAAGGAATGGAAAGCAGCACTCAGAGAGGTTAGGAGAACTATTTATTATGCCAGCACGCACAGAGGAGTTAACACTCAAAATCTCCAGCCCCAACTGGGGGTTGGACAGAGTCTTTTATGGGGGAATTGGGGAAGGGGAGGTCTCAGGGTGGGGATTAGACTCACATCCTGCACTATGCAGCATCAAAGTGAGGAGTCAGAGAAGCAGGAAGACTAATCCATTCACTGCACTAATCAATTCTAGGTTTCCAGGTTATCTTGTAGCTCAGGGAAGGGCAGTAAGTTGCTGGAGGGCAGAAAACTTAAGACAGCTATCAACACTGAGTTATTCATGAATTCAGGGTCTCTCCATATCAGGAGGAGTGGGGTTTAAAGACAATAGGAGTGTTAATCACTCTGTTTACTCATAGGCAAAGGAAAAAGCAAGTTTCTAGTCACAAGAATTTAACAGTTTATAATGGAGGCCAATCCTCCAAGATGGAGTCACACCTGCTTCAACAGACATTCCCTGAAAATAACATGAGTACTTGATTTAGAGGAGTCACATTGAAACCATTAATCTCACAGTTTCAGTGAATTTCCTATGATGTGCTCCATGTATGTTTTAAGGTTAACTTATTTTTCTTTTTTTTCCTCTTTTTTTTTTTTTTTTGGAGAGGTTTTTGCTATAGGGCGCGTGCGCTCGCCAGACAGACAGAGACAGAGAGACAGAAAGTGAGAAATCACCCCCCAGGAGGGGATGGCCACGCCGTATTCCCTTCTCCTCCGTTCTCGAACTCTCGGGTTCTTGGGCACGCACACACACGGGCCTGGCGTGAGTTTTAAGCCTCCGGGTCCGGGACACGAACCACAGTCAACTACATGGGAGTCTAGCAACATAGTCATTACGCTAACTGCTGGTCCCAAGGTTAACTTATTTTTCAAAGCAATACATACAAGAACTTAAAATTCAAGTCGTGTTGGAAGGCTTATGGCAAAAAAAAAAAAAAGAAAAGAAAAAAAAGAAAATTAACAGAGTAGTCTCTTTCTAGTGAAAACTTAAGACGTATTTATGAAATGCAATAGATTTTAACAAACCAATTCATGAAATGACAGCCTTGAGTAAAAATAAAGAAAACTGGAGACCAGATGGTGGTGCAGTGGTAAACCGGAAAGCTCTGGGAGGCAATCCCACATACAAAGGTTCCTGGCTCAACTCTGCAGACCTCCCTGAATATCCTGGGCAAGCACATGATCTGAGAGCTGCTAAAGTTAGAAGTGAAATGCAACACTGGGACCCTGTAGAGGGTGCTATTTTTCTCTGTGTGTGTCTCTCTTGCTCATGGAAGAAAATTTTTAAAAAATTATTAAGAAGGAAAATGGCCAAGAGTTGGAAAGGTAGTTCTGGGACAGGATTCCATATGCGTGACTCTGCAGTTCAAGTCCCAGATCCAGTGGCTTGAAAAATGCTCCAGGGATGTGTGGATGCAAACCCCAAATCCTGAGAGAAGAGAAGAAAGGGGACTGCAGCATGGCCATCTCCCCTGGGAGTGATTTCTTGCTTTCTTTATCTCTGTCTCAGATGAGTGAACACACTCTATGATACCTGGACAGAAGTCTGACTGCTTTTACCTGTTTTTCCAAAGTCCTTTCCAGAGGGCCCAAGGGGAGTCAAGCCCACAAACATTAACAGACCATTTTCTCCATTAAGAACATCCTGTCCTGGCATAGTATCTTTGAGATGTATATTTCAACCAATTACAGTATATTCTTTTTTCTTTTTTTTGGAGAAGTTTTTGCTATAGGGCACATGAACTCGCCAGAAAGAGAGAGAGACAGAAAGCGAGAAATCATCCCCCAAGGGGGATGGCCACACCGCAATCTCTTCTCCTCCATTCTCCTCTCAGGATCTTGGGCGGGCCCACACGCACATGCGCCCGTCATGAGTTTAAGCCGCAGGGTCCGGGACTTGAACCGCAGCCTACTACATGGGAGTCCAGTGACATAACCATTACGCTAACTGCTGTCCCTACAGTATATTCTTTTGCTTATCTCTTCCCAAGACACAGAACTTCCATTTTGTTGAGATATAGATTAAGCATTTCTTTTACAAACCTCTTCCCAGGACACAGAGCTTCCCTTCCAATCACTAATCTAAAAACTGTGGAACCCACCTATAACCTACCCCGAAAAAGGCATGTATGACCCCTCTCCAGGTCTAGGTCACTCATATTCTGCTTTAAAATAAACCGCATTAATTATTAATTTTTTAGAGTTGGTTATTTTCATCAACAGATAAAATGCTCAGTGGCAAAAATCTTTTTTTTAAAAAAAAGGAAACACAGAAAACATGATGTTATTAATTACTGTAAATTTCATTAGGTGTAGTAGCACTGTGGCTTTGTTTAAAATGTCTACCTTACAGATAAAACTGAAGCATTTAGGGTTGAAATGATACAGCATGTGGAATTTGCTTTTAAATGTAAAAGTATGCATGCATAGAAAAAAGAGTGATGGTAATTTTTGAATCTGATACAAGTAAATCAATTTTCATTGTTATTCTCTCTAGTGTATGACTGACAAATTCCATAACAAAAGCTCAAAACAATATATTTCTCTTGGTATTTTAAGAGCTTTACTTGAATGCCTTTTAGATGTTCCTGTGTGTCTGTGGAGTTCAATGACATTCTTATTCATAGACTTTATTTATCTTTTTTACCTACCTAGCCGCTGCCAGGATTTTTTTTTTTAATCTGTAGTGAGTTCTGAAATTTCAGAATGATGTACTTTTCAGTCAAGTATGTGAAATTAGTATTACTATTTGTACTGAGCACATGCTGAACCTCTTCAACCTCAGTAAGTCTTTAAGTTTGGAAAATTTACGCATTTTGTTTCCTTAATAAATTAATGTTTTCCAGTTCTTGTTATTCTTCCTGAAATTCTTTTAAAAATTATTTCCATTTGTTATTAATATTTTTTAATTCGACCAGACAGAGACAAAGAGAAAGCAAGTAAGCAAGCCACCAGGTCTGGGATTCAAACCATGGTAGGCCATGTGGGAATCCAGAACCTTTAACCAACATGCCAACTGCTGGTCCTCTTCCTGGAATTCTTATTAGGTTAGACAGTAAGCTTCATATTACCCTCATTTTTCCTTCTTTCTCTTATTTTTTCTTTTGTTCTATATCCTGGGAAAGTTCTTTGACTGCAATGATTTTACTGAATATATTTCTACGATTATACTTCCATTTCAAGAATTTTCTCACACCTTCCCCCCCTTCTTTTCCTTAAAACATTCTGTTCTGTTTCATCAGGCAGTATCTGCCTGAGGTTCTTATTTATCATTTCCTTGAAGTGTTTTCATTCCTTGTGTCGTCAGTTTCCTTAAGTTCCTTTTTTTTTTTCCCGGTTAGTATCTCTTTTTCACACTGGAAACTTTCCTAAGATGGTTATAAATCCTATTCACACTTAAAAGGCTAACAATAAAAAGTCGACTATAATCCTATGTGTGTGCAGGTTTGGCTAGTCAACTGGTAGACTTGACGGTAGTGGCTAACTGGTTTTTGGGTGAGGTTTTTAAATACTAGTACTTTCAAGTACATTTTCTAAAGTGGTTCAATTTCTCCAGGAGGGATCCCTCAGTTCTGCCTGTAATACCTGAACATGGAACAGAGACCTCTGAAACCAAGCAAGAAAAGGAGGTTTGAAGATCTACTATTGTTCATTATGACAACTTTCACTTAATCTACGTCTTTCGTTAAGCATCTACCCCTTCCTCACTCTGTATTTGGAATCTCTCTGGTTTAACCATACAGTATATTTCCTGTTTCATGTGAGGTGGGGAAATAGGAACCCCACTCCTTATTCAGATTTTTAAAGCAATTCCCCTGT
The DNA here is from genome assembly GCF_000334495.1 of Tupaia belangeri chinensis. Lineage (NCBI taxonomy): Eukaryota > Metazoa > Chordata > Mammalia > Scandentia > Tupaiidae > Tupaia > Tupaia belangeri. The sequence continues at coordinate 286,372 of NW_006159849.1, forward strand.
TTATTAGTCTTTGCCTCAATCCTATATTCTGCAGGACTAGTTAATTTAATTTCCTGAGTGCTTCTGGGATGGCAGATTCAACTAGGGACTTTTTTATCAGTATTCTGTAGGTCTTAGGCACTCAGGCTTGACAGTGCCAAAATACAAGAAGCAAATGAATAGAAGTGAAGAGAGAAAACTTCCATAATAATAGTTGAAATTTTCAATACTCTAATTTTAATAATGGATAAAATTACTAGACAGAAAATCAACAAGGAAACAGAACCTGAATAACACTATAAGCTATGTAGTCCTAGAATATACATTCTGAATATTCCACTCACCAATAGCAGAATATACTTTCTTCTCAAATGTACATGGAATAATATCCAAGACAGAATATATGTTAGACCACAAAACAGTCTCAATAAATTTTAAAAGACTGAAATCATACAAAGTATCTACTTTGACCACAATGAAATAAACCAAAATTCAGAGAGAGGAAAAACTAGAAGAGTCACTAAGATTTGAAAATTAAACAATACAGTCTAAAATCACTAGTGGGTCAAAGAAGAAACCAAAAGACTAATTAGAGGCCAACAGGTAGCATGGTAGTTAAGGTGCTGGACTCCCACATGGTTGACCACAATCTGAGTCTCAGACCTGGCGGCTTGCTCTCATTCTCTCTCTCTCTCAGACACTCTCCCAATTCTCTCACCAAATGAAAAAATAATGATAATAAATAAGTATTTTTTTAAAGACAGAGGAATTAGAGGAGACTGTAGGAGAAGGGATTGTAGTGTGTCCATGCCCCCCGGAGGGGTGATTTCTTGCTTTCTGTCTGTCTGTCTGTCTCTCTCTCTCTCTCTGGTGAGTATACATGCCCTATAGCAAAAATCTCTCTAAAATTTTTTTTTCTTAAATCAATAACCTAACCTTATACTTTAAGTTACTAAAAACTAGAAGAGCAAACTGAATTCTAAGCTAGCAGGAGAAAAGATACAATAAAAAAGAGTGGATATATATGAAATAGAGAAAAGAAAAACTTTAAGAATCGACTAAAACAATGCTTGGTTGTTTGAAAACTGCAATAAAATTGAAAACCTAAGGGGCCAGCAGGTGGAATATAAGATAGGTTTAAGGCAAGTTGGGCTAAGCTATGATGTTCGATAGATTATGTGTATTAAATATATTTCAGACTTATGGTATTTTCAATTTACAACAGGTTTATTGGTATTCCCATGATAAATAGGGAGCCATCTGCAATGAAAAAATCCAAGATGTGAAAAACAAAAATTTCACTTTTTTTAATCTACAAGAAATAATTTACATACAATTTTTCTTTCTTTTTTTTTTTTTTTTAAAGATTTTTGCTGTAGGGCACATGTGCTACCTGGAAAGACAGAGACAGAGAAACAAAAGTGAGAAATCATGTCTTAGGGAGATGGCCATGCCACAATCTTTTCTCCTATTGGGATTTTGAACATGCATGCACATGTGCCCGGCATGAGTTTTAAGCCGCCAGGTCCAGGATTCGAACTGTGTTTTACTATGTGAGAGTCCAAAGACATAACCATTATGCCACCTGCTGGTCCCATAGGCGGGATTTCTTAAAATCAACTTTGTGAAGTAGAACATATTTAGAGACTAGGTACTCCTTACCACTTGAACATTGAATCTATTTCTCTACAGAATGTTTTAGAAAAATGTCACTTTAAAATTTTATTTTTACATGTATATTACATGTAACAAGCTTTAATGCTCTATTAACAATTAAATTAGCAAGTAATAGTACAAATAAGCAAATGATAATTTAAGTAAGTAAACAATGGTAAGTAATTATGACTTCATCACTACATTAAAGAAGCTATCTTTGTAAACACTTGAAATTTTCAAATATTAACTAATTGCAAACTTTGCCAAAGTTTCCAATAACAGTCAAGTCTGTAATTTCTTACATTTGATTCATGACTCCACTTGAGACATGCTTTTGAACAAGAACACCTGTCTTTTTTGGCAACTTCTTAAGGTTTTTGTCATTCTTCAAATTCTAGTTCACTCTAAACCTGCATATTTGATGTGGTAGAATTCCCTTTCCTGACAACACATAAATTGTCTTAAATATCCAGCAGAAGTAGATTATGTTTACCAATTCAAAACACAACTGTAATGCCAGTTACAACTTATAAAAATCTATACATAACTATTTTTTTCTCATTTTATAGATACACAAAAAATAACTAAGAAAGTGGCTTTTCCAAAGTCCTAGCTAATAAAAAGTAGAGCCAAAAGAGCAACCCAGGTCTGACTCCACATGCCATATTCTTCTCCACATCTCTAAACCGCTGTGTTTTTTTAAGGTAGAACTATCAAGTCCAAAAAAAATATTTTGGTAGAAAACATTAAACTAAGACCATTTGAGAATTTTGCTTTACTAATGCATTTTGCATAAACTAAAGGTAAAGTTTCCCAGCTTTCCATTCCAGTGAATGACAAGGCATTCATGTCAGTAAATGGCCTCTAGAGGACAACAAAAAATAAATGCTTCAAAATATATCAATTACTAGTCAAATGTCTCACGGCCTTAAAAAGAAGTAATTTCCTATTAAATTGATAAAAGCCAAAAATCAAATCACAGAACTCTAAAATGTACAATATTTTCAGAGAAATCTTACAAGAAAAATAAGATTGTTGCTAATGTATGTCAAGTATACTTTGGAGTACTAGACAAGGTGATAAAGAAACTGTCAACACATGATTAAATTCAGCAGGCATTTATTTGAGCAAATTCTTTTGGGAAGGGAGACCGCAAATACTGTAAGTACCAACTAAAATAAAATGAAATAAGGTGGCAGATGATCTAATGGAATTTGGTGTAGAGGATCAAGAATTTCTTTTTAAACTTCATTATCAAAGTATCTGATTCACCAAGCTTTCAGGTAATTTAAAAAGAATGTTCAGATGGAAAATGTCACAAAAGTTTTTTATTTCTCACTATAAAAATGTCTGAACTTTAAACAGATTCTTGGAGTGGTGGTTCATATCCATCAGCTCGTTCAACTTTGGTGCCTGTCTCATCCCCAGCAACTTTTCCAGAGCTACTACCTTCACCATGAAGCTCCATGAGTTTTCCCAATTCAAACTTGGGCTTCTTCAGCATTTTGACTTTTCTGACAAAGACATCAAGCAGAAGGTAGATGGACTGGCAAGCCTTTTCTATGATTTTTCCAATGCTGTCTGGAAATCAGTTTATTGACCACTTCTTTCAAGTCATTTGTCTATACTTCCTGGGTCATGATTCCCATCATCATCTTCTGGATTTGGCAGACCTGCTGATGCTGGGCATAAGAAATCTTACATATCTGATTGTTGCCTTTTTTTTTTTTTTTTGAGAGGTTTTTGCTATGGGCCATGTGCACTCACCAGAAAGACAGAAAGCGAGAAATCACACACACACACACGCACACACACACCTAGGGAGGATGGCCACGCCACAATCCCTTCTCTTTCACTTTCCTCTCGGTATCTTGGGCACGCATGCACATGCGCCTGGCATGAGTTTAAGCTGCCAGGTCCAGGACTTGAACAGCAGTAGACTACATGGGAGTCCAGCAACGTAGCCATGACGCCAACTGCTGGTCCCATGTTGCGTTTTCTAGTAAACCTAACACAGAAGAGATGAAGCAAATAACTATCAGTAGTCTTCACACTGAAATAAGCTTCAATCATGGTCTGCCGTCTTTTGACCATGGAACACATTTTGCCACGGGTGAGATCCATGCCATGGAAGTTAGGCGGTTATTGCCCTGAACATCCTCAGTTATTAGCTTGAATTTCCTAAATGCGACTTGTTATTCTGCAGATCTGTAAGGCTCACTTAAAACACACAGCCTTTAAGGCCGGCAGATACAATTTTGGTCCCTTGAATTCTGGTAACTAGTATTTTCCCAACATTTCTTATGTTGAACATAGCAAGTGCTTTCACATCATACCAATCTTTTTAAGAAAATGGATCAACCACTTTCTTCTTGGTTCCCTTTTGCCACCTTTTGTAAGGCACTTATTCTTGCCAACCGCCATGGTGCTACTCAGAGAGCCAAAAAGAGAGGATCAGGAATTTCGAGAGTATGGGCTTAGCCATGGGGACACGTCAGCAACACAATGCTCTCAAGAAGTCCTGTATAGGACAGGCATGTGCATGTGCCTGTGATCCTGAAAAGCTGGTAAATAAGGAGAAAAGAATTATAGCATTAGACCCTACTGAGAGTGCTTATCTTTCTCTCTCTCATGAAAGAAAGAAATAAACTTGAAAAAGAAAAGAATGTAGCTAAGTATGCAGCATTTTTCTTTGCTATATAATTAACATATTATATTTACATATTATGTTAACTATAATTAAATTATTAACAATTTAATCTAAGGCTTATCTTTTCTTCCAAGTATATAGCTTACGTCTCCTTATATACAAACTTAGGACAACTTAGCACTTTCCCTGAAATACTATTATTACTTTTCATAACGTTGATTCACTTGGCATTTGTCACTTTACATTTACCATTAACTTTATTTATTAGATCTTATATACATCTTTAGCACTAGTATATAGCTATGGTTTTACAAATGATAGTAGGTATACAGTAAGTATTGGTTTTTGCTATAGAGTGTGTGCACTTGCTAGGGAATGGGAATGAAAAACCCCTCCTATGGAGGGATGGTCACACCACAATCTCTTCTTCACTGTCCTCTCAAGATTTGTGGTATACATGCACATGCACCCGGCATGTTTTCAAGCTGTTGAGTCTGAGACTTCAACTGTGCAGTTAGTCATCTGGGATGTAGCTCTTTTAACCTCCACATCACATCTGCTGGCCCCTATAACAAATATCTGATCATAATAAAGAGGATGGCCCCTACAATAAATATCTGATCATAATAAAGAGGATGAATCCTATTCTAGACTTTCAAATCTTAAAATGATTCCAGAATGTGCTAACCTTGATCTAGGGAGTTCTGGCAATCTGAGTTCTTGTGAACTTCCAACATAAGAGGCTTTAGTTCTCCAAAAATATTTGGTTGTTGGAAAAGTCATGACACAGTTTTGTATAGAAAAACACAGGAAAATATGTCATGACTTTCCGACGACCCAATAGTTAGGCAAAGGCTTAGAGAGGTTCCCTTTCCCCAATTCTGTTTCTCACATTTTATTATTTGCAGATAATGCAATTGTTTACTAACATGCCTATAGTCTATAGTAATGAAAACATTTCTGGATGAAATAAAATGATATCCTGTATCTGCTTAAATATACTCTGGAGGATAAAGACTGAAAATTGTTCAACCTAACTGATGGGTGGGTGGTTTATTATTCTATGAATGAGTGACGTACATCTAAGAATAGCCCTTCAAAAACAAGAAAATTTGACAAAAATATAAGAAACAACCATATTCAAACATCAGACAGATTGCAGTACATGACTGTTATCACTAGTGCAGGGAGTCAAGCAAGGTTTTCTGGCAGAAGCCACTATCTTGACTACCTCATAGAATAGGAGAATCCAAGCAGAGAACTGCACGCTTGCTAAGTAAGAAAAAAAAAGATTCAAATTCAGGGAAGCAGAATCAGTTATTTGTGGAGCACAGTAACAGAGAGGTAGAAGTTATTCAAAGAACATACTCTAGAAACGTACAGGGGTTCCCCTGCTTTTTACTGAATACTAAGCTATGGAGACAGCATGCAAGTCCAGGCAAAGAATAATTACTAGGGTTTCTGGCTACCCAAATCACACAGGCTGGCAGACATTACAGTTCTGACTAGCCAGAATGGAGATATCATGTTAAAGAACCAGGATATTCAGTAGAGACCTCAAAAGTATTAAGCTAGTCTAAAGTAAAGGTTAAATCTAGCTTTAAAAAGCATACAAATAAGGCTCAAAAGCATCAAAAAGATCTCCAAGTAACTTCACCACCACCCAAAACGGACTTTAACACTTTTTAAAGAAAAAAAATAGAATCAAGCAATCAGTAATTTAATACACTGTCTACCATCTAATCTAAAATTACTAGACATGTGATATGACCCAGGAATTCTACTCCTGAGTATTTATTTACCCAAGAGATACAGGACAATTGGAGAGTAAAACAGGATTAGAATCTGCACAAGTAGACAAGGTTCACATTTTTACTTTTTATTTTTATTTACCTCTATTTACTTATTTATATATTTTTAATGCTAGAGGGTATCTGTATACACTTGAGAGAGGGATGGAGAGGAGGAGGCAGGAAAAGAGTATACACACCACCACTCTCTTAATGGGGATTGGTCACACCATAACCCTTTTTTCCCCTCAATTCTCCATTTAATCAGGACTCTGGGCATGTCTGTTTTTCAAGCCACCAGGGCCAGGACTTGAACCTTGGTCAGCAATACAAGATCTGGCTTCCTCTGTGCAGTGCTTAACCGCTACACTACAGAGTTACCCCATTACTGTTAAAAGAATAAGAATAATAATAAGATGGTACTCACAGATCACCAATGTAATTTTTTTTTAATATTATAGGAGTACACATGAAGGAGGACAGGAAAGTTGTGGACAGAAGCTTTACAGAATATAACAGATACTTGATTTGAGCTTGAAAAGCTCAAGTAGCTTTCTTACATTAAAATAACAAAGAAAGAGAGGGGGGAGGAAGGGACGGAAGGAGGATGAGAAGAGAGAACGGGTAATTAAAAAATGAATATATTGGGACCAGCAGTTAGCGTATATGTCACTGGACTCCCACGTAGTTGACGGCGGTTCAAGTCCTGGATCCAGTGGCTTAAACTCACGCTGGGCACGTGTGCATGCGTGCCTAAGATCCTAAGAGGAGAATGGAGTGATAAGGGATTGCGGCGTGGTCATCCCCCCCCCCGGGGGGGTGATTTCTCACTTTCTGTCTCTCTGTCTCTCTCTGGCGAGCGCACACGCCCTATAGCAAAAAAAAAATATATATATATATATGTATATATATATGTGTATATATATATACATATATATATATATACACATACATAATATATATGTATATATAATATACATTTATACACACATACACATGTGGACGCGTACACACACACACACACAATGGCAGGGGTATATATGAAAGAGCTCCCAAAGGCCAAAGGACG
>NW_006159849.1:299332-303357 GCF_000334495.1 Tupaia belangeri chinensis
TATATATATTATGAAGAAACTCTGGGATCAGTGTGCTTGAGGTATGGGAAAAGAGGATTTTAAGTGCATGGTCAGAGAGCTTGGACTTTATTCTGTATGGGTTTAAAGCAACTAAAGTTTATGAGACAATCAAATAATTAAGCCTCTTTTAAAAAACAAATCTGTTATCAATGCAAAGGGTAGATTTTAATATATGGAAGAACAGCTAAAGGAGAGAAATGAGTCAGTAAATAAGTTTCTTCAGTAGGTAAAAAGGAAGCCTTGAAGGCCCCAAAAAGAGCAATAAGAGTAAAATAGATGAATCCTACAGACATTAGGGAACTATAATCAACCAATGTAACTTGACTGTTAAATGAACATGACATGAAGAGACTAAGAAAGTATCCAAGGTTTTCTACTTCATGCAACTGTATAAAATATGATGGTAACAGCAATAAATTTAGTAAAGCAATAGTATTTAGACCTGGTAAAGGACTAATAAATGAGTTTTAAACATGATGAATTTGAGGCCACCAAAAGGCCATTTAAATGCTGGAAAGGTGGGCCTTCAGAAGTTCTAGAAAGAGGTATTAAAGAGTTAGATCTAGGGCCAGTACAAGGCATGGTGGTTAGGGTGACTGGATTCCTCATACCTGACTATGAGTCCCAGACCTAGTAGCCTGAGAAACACACTACTTGGGCATCTATTTATATGTGCCCCAAAAAATGACAGAAGAGAGAGAGGAGGAAAACGGATTGTGGCATGACTATGTCCCATGGAGGATGCTTTCTTATTTTCCCTCTGTCTCTCTCCAGCAAGCACACATGCCCTTTGGCAAATTAAAAACAAACAATAAGAATCAGATCTATATACTTTATCCACATATTCTGAATAGTTAAAGCCAGAAATAACATGTAGAAATAGAACTCAGAACCACCTTTGGAAACACTAAAGCATTATTTAAGGTACTATATAGTCATTTTAAGGTGCTTATTTAAATTCAGTGACAACTTTATAAAGTAGATGGTATTAATTTATCACATGAGCAAAAAGAATCTACAAAAAAGAAAGCAACATGAGCAAAAAGAATCTACAAAAAAGAAAGCAACACAACTAATCCTGAAAGTCACTGAAATGTTCTATGTAGAGAAATGGCAAGTAAATTTTATGTCTGAAAAAACATAATTTAAGGGCACACTGTAAAACATGGATTAAGAAGATATTATAATAACTTTTAAAAATCACAATAATCTATGAAAAAAGTGAAAAAGACTAAAGATATGCATTGTTTCAATAATTATTTTTTAAAGAATTATTAACTTTCTCTCTTTATATATATATATTTTTATATATATATTTATATATATATATATAAAGAGAGAAAGACAGAATTGCTGGGGGTGGGGGGAGGGAATGAGAAACCAAGCCACCAGGTCTGGGACTTGAACTCTGCTCGACCATGTGGGAGTCTATCACTCTTAACCACCACGCCACCTGCTGGCCCCAGTTAAAGCAGTTTTATCAGGCATTAGGAGAAAAAACCCATGATGACTACACACAAGGTAGAACATGCAGGACTTGGGAACCAGCAGTTAGCGTAATGACTATGTCGCTGGACTCCCACATAGTCAACCACGGTTCGCGTCCCAGACCCGGTGGCTTAAAACTCATGCCGTGTGCGTGCGTGCCCAAGATCCTGAGAGGAGAACAAAGGAGCAGGGATTGCAGCGTGACCATCCCCCCTGGGGGGTGATTTCTCGCTTTCTGTCTCTATGTCTCTCTGGCAAGCGCACGCGCCCTATAGCAAAAACCTCTAAAAAAAAAAAAAAGAACATGTAGACTTGATAAGACTGACTACTGATATTAACTAACGAGCACAAAGAATGAATTAGCTCTCAAGTAACATGTGGGTGCCATTTATAGAAAAAGAGAATTAGCTGTAGGGTTTCCCAGGACTAATTTATTTTTAAATAAAAATGCAATTTTTAAATTTTATGGTTTATAAAAAATTCTTTCCTTCCTTCTAACTGTAAGTTATTAGCTAGGACCTAAAATTTATTCATGATATTGTCTTATCAACTTTTTTTTAAGCGAGATTTTTGCTATAGGGTGTGTGTGCTTGCTGGAGAGACAGAGAGAGAGATAGAGAGTGGGAAAGCACCACCCCCAGGGGGAGATGGCCATGCTGCAATCCCTTCTCCATTTTCCTCTCAGGATTTTGGGCATGCATACATGCACAAGCATCTGGTATGAGTTTTAAGCTGCTGAGTCTGGGGCTCAAACCACAATCAACTATGCGACAGACCAGGGACATAATAACCATTATGCCATCTGCTAGCCCCTTGTCTTATCGACTTTCTTACTTGCTAAATCTTACTAGCTTGATCTCTTTCTTGACTGCTAAATGCTCTTCTGCTGGGTACACTATACTTTTTCATCCTTTTGGAGATTACTGTAAATATCATCTACTCAGTAAATGACATCCACCTAGTTCACTCTACTTCAAGTCGTGTCCCCACTCCCTATTCCCTTTTCCTGCTTTATTTTTCTACATAAAACTTATTATCTAACTTGTAATGAATTTTCCAGTAACCTATCACCCTATACTAGAATATAAGCTCTAGAAGTAGGGCGGTTTATTTTTGCCTATAACAGTGCAAAAGAGCCTAAGAAAATCCATATTTTTAATTTTTCAAGGTTTCTGCTATAGGGCACATGTGTTCACCAGAGAGAGACAGACAGAGAGAGGTAACATGAGAAACCACCCCACATGGGGGAATGTCTGTGTCACAATCCCTTCTCCTCCATTCTCCTCCTGAGATTCTGGGCATGCATGCACATGTGTCTGGTGCAATTTTCAAGCTTCCAGTCCAGGACTCAAACTATGGTCAGCCATGTGGGAGTCCAGAGCAATAACAACCATGTTACCTACTGGCCGTGATACTTTTTAAAAGAACAGATAGGTGGATGAAAATGATTTTTGGAAGTTTCTTTTGAAAGAGGTACTCTTATCACCAGACCTTTTATAAAACAACCCAAATTGCTTCAAACTGCTTTCCACTTACATTATCACACATTTAGACAGCCTAAATTCTAATAAGAACAAATGTACGGTTCTCTAAATTGGGCAGATCTTTTAATAATTCTATCATTCTTTGGATTCAGGTGTCATCCTTCGAAGTATGGCCAATAGGGAAGTAGTTTTCACTGTCAGAACTTATTTAGGAACATCACTGTCAATCCTATTAATAAGTGCTTATGTCTCTTAAGCACTATACAAAATGGCAGGTGAAAAAGCTGCAAAGCAGGATACTAAGGAGAAGAAACCTGAAGCCAAGAAGGCTGATGCCAGTGGCAAGGTTAAAAAGGGTAACCCCAAGCCTAAAAAGCCCAAGAAGGGGAAGTCTCATTGCAGCTGAAACCCCATCCTAGTCTGGGGCATCGGCAGATACTCCACGTCTGCCAAGTATTCCAGGAAGGCCATGTACAAGAGGAAATACTTGGCCACTAAATCCAGGATGGAAAAGAAAAAGAAGGTTCTTGCAACTGTCACTAAACCAATTGGTAGAGACAAGAATGGCGGTACCCGGGTGGTTAAACTGTGCAAAATGCCTAGGTATTATCTTACTGAAGACGTGCCTCGAAAGCTGTTGAGCCACGGCAAAATACCCTTCAGTCAGCATGTGAGAAAGCTGCAAGCTAGCATCACTCCTGGGACCATTCTGATCATCCTCACTGGACGCCACAGAGGCAAGAGAGTGGTTTTCCTGAAGCAGCTGAGCCGTAGCTTACTACTTATAACTGGACCACTGATTCTCAATCGAGTTCCACTTCGTAGAACACACCAGAAATTTGTCATTGCCACCTCCGCAAAAATTGGTATTAGGAAAGTAAAAATCCCAAAGCACTTTACAGATGCTTACTTCAAGAAAAAGAAACTGGGTCCCCCCCCCCCGGGGCCCTGCTAAGCCGGCGGCGGCAGGAGGCGGGCAGGCGCCAAGGCTGCGTCCGACTGCAGGATGTCGCGGGCCCTTCCGGGCTCTGC
>NW_006159849.1:303803-307103 GCF_000334495.1 Tupaia belangeri chinensis
TTCCTGCTAACCACAAGATGGCTGCTGTGCCGCATCAACTGATGGTCAACTCTGCTTGCCAGAATCGCCTTCCTGAAACTGTATTCCATGGAGACTCACCTACAGTTGCGGAACTGCACGAGACCCACACTTGATCCAACCTTGAATGGAATCTATTTTCCCTATTGTTAAAAACTTTGGACTCGTGACCCCTCTCCCTCTACTCGCAGGTATCGCATTTTCAATGACCCCTCTGGAGGATAGCTGTCTATAGCAGAGATAGAGTAATTGGGAGAGGGGGAAAGGGCTGAGGGTCAAACATAGGATAAAAAACATATTTATATGTATGAAAGTAGAAATGGAACAGTATTGGTGACGACATGCTTGATTAAGACACTATGTAGTTTATCCTAGATGGGAAACTACACTTGGTGTGTTGTGATGATACTCAGGGAATGAGTGTTAGGCAATATAATTTAATATAAAAAAAGTAATAAGCAGGAGGAAAAAAAAATGCACATTTGATGACTGAAGAGAGTTGTATGGACACAACTGGGGTCTACTTTATAATATGTTCATTCTACTCCCTGGGGTTTATGCCTAGGATCAGATTTGGATACATGTGTAAGGATATGTCAGCTGTGCTAGCTAGTGGATATACTTAGACTAATTGAGTTCATTGGTAGAACAATTGAATGGGGGGGGGCGGAAGCCATTGAGGGCAATCATGAATGTCAGGGACAATGGAGGAGGAAGATGGGACATGGCAGAGGGTGGGGATGGGGAACCTAGGATGGCAAAACAAAAGGCAAGGTATGCAGGACACGGGAATTGGGAAATCATCTGCCGAGAACATGTATGTTGATGTGCTTGATTGAGCCAATGCACAGTGTATTTTGGATGGAAAATTCATATGTGTGTTGTGATGAGAAAATAAAATTTATAATAAAAAACAAAGTATAAAAAAAAAAAAAGGAGAGAGAAGAGGATAAAGACAGCAGTGAACAATCGAGAGGCAGGATGTTAATGAGAAATAGATATGGTTTATTACCTGTTGATGATGACATGTATAGTATTCTCAACTGAACCGGTCTGGGAAGTATTTCATGATGGGTGAAGTCTTTTTAATAAGCAAAACGAGAAATAGTGATTGACTGTCTAAAAAAATTATAATAATAATTATTGGGAAAAGCATGGAAAAGATATTGAATGATAAAGCGGGGAGATTGATATCTCTGTATTGACTGACATGCATGGCATTCCCTTTTGAAAAAGCAATGGAAGTCAATGTAAAGTTATATGTAATCTAGTGTAATAGAAAGAAGATTATGATGATAATAAAATAAAAAAAAAAAAAAAAAAAAAAATTTTTCTTTTTCTTCTTTTTTTTTTTGTTTTTGTTATAGGATGTGCACACTCACCACAGTGAAACAGAGAGGGAGAGAAAGAAAAAAAGAAAGTGAGACACATGGGATAATGGTCATGCTGCAACCCTTTCTCCTCCATTCTGCTCTTGGGATGATTGGACATGCAGGCACTCCTTTACAAATGGAGTTTATCCTCACGAATTGGTGCTCTAAATTTTTTACCAAGAACCTAATTAAATATCTAATCATGTAAGGAAAAAAAGTGCTTATGCAATTACCATGTAATCTAATGAATGCATAAAAAAGTTCAATAACTAAAGTTTACACACACACATTTACAAAACATATACGTACTAAAATCAAACTGGGGCACCAGCAGGTGCTGTGGTGGTTGGGATGCTGAACGGCCACATGGCCAACCGTGGTTCAAGTCTCAGACCTGGCAGCTTGCTCTCTCACTTTCCATCTCTCTCTCTTTCTCTCCCTTTCTCTGGTCAAACTGAAGAATACAATAAATAAATTAAAGAAATAATTCTTTTTAAAAAATCAAATTGGACATGTGGTCTTTTGAGAGGCTTAGTGGGAATTAAAAAATGTTAATATCAAGGCCAACCCATGGTGAAGTAGTTAAGACAGCTATACTCTACATGGTAGACTACATGGTTTGAGTTCCGAACTCTGTGACTTGAGAAACATCAGACATGTGTGCATACATGTTCAAAATTCCGAAACCAAGGCGAAATAGAGGAGACTGTGGCATGACCATTCCCCAAGCAGGATGTTACTGCTGCTTTCCTTCTTTCTCTGTCTCTCTGGCAAGAGCACACATCCTTTGGCAAAAATTTATTTTGAATGTTAATGTCACTGGGGCCAGCAGATAATGTAGCAGTTATGTTGCTGGACTTCCACATGGCCGATCATGGTTTGAGTCTCAGGCATGGTGGCTTGAAACTCACACCAAGCATGTGTGTGCACGTGCATGCCAAGATCCTGGGAAGAGAATGGAGAAGGGACTGAAGCATGGCCATTTCCCCTGGAGGATGATTTCTCCCTTTCCCTTCTCACTGTCTCTGTCTCTCCAGCAAGCTCGTGTGTCCTAAAGTAAAAACCTCTCTCTCAAAAAACAAGTTAAATGTCACTAATACACTTTTAGCAAGCTCACAAAGCGAACACCGAATAAAGGCATGCTACTGGAAATAAGGGGGAAAATGTCGTAAAAGTTCATTTTCTAGAAAACACTGAGTACTTAAGGGAAAAAAATCCTCTGCTGAAAACTTTCACATCTATAATTAAGTCAGAGCTTCTTTTCTCCTCTAAATTTGATGTGATTTAGTAGATAATTAAACTGATACAGGTTTCTCTTGCAAGGAAGCTGGATTGATAATTGATTGATTGATTGACTGACTGAAAGAAAGAGAATGAGGGGGAAAGGAGGAGATAGGCAGAGAGACAAGTGCCCTCAGTGGGATCTCACACTACAATACCCTAGCATTTCTAGTCAGTCAGGATCATGGGCATGTTTGCCTTGGGCATACAGGTTGACCAGGGAACTGAATCAGCGATATTCCACATGGACACAACATCATTCAAGCAGCACATTACTACTGTCCCAGGAGCTGGCCCTAGAAGCTGGACTATAAAAAGGGTAAGTTGTGTATAAGTTAGAAACTGTTCATCTCAGTTACTCCCTTCTTCCTTTTAAACTAGCACTAGTTCATTAACAGCAAACTGTTATGTTTCACAATCTGGTGAAATACACTGGTGAACAGAGGTATGAGTTTGTTTGGTTTTGAGTTTTTTGCTACAGGGCACGTGTGCTCACCAGTGACAGAGAGAGACAGAGAGACAGAAAGCAAGAGATCACCCCCCCCACCCCCCGGAGGGATGGCCACATCGCAATCCCATCTCCTCCATTCTCCTCTCAGGATCTTGGGCATGCACACACACACGCCCG
>NW_006159849.1:307171-310789 GCF_000334495.1 Tupaia belangeri chinensis
CGTGCGCTCACCAGACAGACAGAGAGAGAGAGACAGAAAGCAAGAAATCACCCCCTAGGGGAGACGGCATTGCCGCAATCCCTTCTCCTCCATTCTCCTCTCGGGATCTTGGGCACGCACGCACATGCGCCCGCCCTGAGTTTAAGCCACCGGGTCCAGGACTCGAACCGCAGTCGGCTACATGGGAGTCCAGCGACATAGCCATTACACTAACTGCTGGTCCCCCGAGGTATGTGTGTGTGTTTTTTTTCCACTATAGGGCGCGTGTGCTTGCCAGACAGAGAGAGAGAGACAGAGAGACAGAAAGCGAGAAATCACCTCCCAGCGGGGATGGTCACGCCGCAATCTCTTCTCCTCCATTCTCCTCTTGGGATCTTGGGCATGCACACACATGCACCCCGCGTGAGTTTTAAGCCACCGGGTCCAGGACGCGAACTGCAGTCGACTACATGGGAGTCCAGTGACATAGCCATTACACTAACTTCTGGTTCCCCCAAGGTATGTGTTTTGATAGCTGTTTTGGAGTTATTTTTTTTTTTGATTGAAAGAAAATGGCATCTACAGTTTTACTATCTGCTAATTAAATTCATTAGGCTTTAGTATAGTAACATATTTTGTTGAGAACCTCAGTCGTACCAAAGCTGCTTTCTAACAAAAATGGAGGTTTCATCCATGTACAGTGGCAAAGCTAAGGGTGGTAGTGTGCAGTCACTGGGTGCACACGGGAGGCCTGAATTTGTTTTCTGGCTCATTCATAGCAGGCCAGGAACAGTGGCATGTGTTGGCTAACTGGGAGGCTGAGGCGGGAGGATCATAATGTGCAGAGACCCTACCAAAAATACTTCTCTCTCTCATAAGAAGGTTAAGAGTGTGGGAAAATAGAAATAAGGGAGAAGAAAATCTCTGCTCTCAACAAAGCTATATATTACGATGGCATTTTTGTTGAAATAATTTTCAATATGATGAAATCAAATATGATTTGTAATGTCAAGATTGATTAAACTCAAACTTAAACATAAGCACAAAAACACATTCTAAAGCAAAACAAATTATTTCTCATTCATTCCTGGAGGAATTTCCTTCATTAATTTCTCTGCAAGTTCAAAGACATAAAATAAAAAGTCAAGATGACCCTAAACACATCTGTTCAATGGTGCTATATGAAGAGATATGTTAATAGAGAATGGAATCTAAAGATACAAATGATAAAAAAGTGGAAAATTCATTTATCAAAGAATAAGCAGCCTTTGAGGTATAAAGAGTTATAGAATAAGACTGCTGCTATTGTTGAAGACAGATACCCAACATCTACAGGAAGGATGCTAGAAACAACAATAGATGAAAACTATGACAGATCATAGGGGTAGCTCATTTGACCTGTGTTCTCGGATGTAACATAATAGAAAACGATACGCTGTCTGAGGTTAAAATGCTGTCACATAATACTGGGAAGTTGAGATAATCTAGAAAAAGTCACAAGAAGAGAAACAAGAGACAACAGTATTTCTATCATTGAAAAGAGGACAATTAACTACTGGCTTCAATTATACTGCCACTATTCTGATAATTAAATTCATTAGGCTTTAGTACAGTAACATCTTTTTTTGGAACCTCAGTCATACCAAAGTTGCTTTCTAACAAAAAAGGTTTCATCCATGTACAGTGGCACACGCTAAGGGTGGTAGTGTGCAGTCACTGGGTGCACACGGGAGGCCTAAATTTGGTTTAAAATTATAAAACCACACCTTTTTCCATTCCTTACTCCCAAAATAATTCCCAAGCAGTAGATGCTGTACAGGGCATAAGTAGGGCTAAGGAATTACAGCTTTAGTGGTTAAGAACACAGCCTCCGGAGCTACAACAGTTAGAACAGAATCCTTGTGTGCCCCTTACTAGTGTCTGATTATGGGTTAGTTCTCTAGCCTTACGTAAATCGTTAAATGCCACTAAGTTCATATGTTGTCAGGACTACTTAGTTAAATGGTACCCCTTCCAGTTTTAGAATCAGAGGTAAGAAACTGTTAAATCTTCTGCGGATCACAAAAAGTAGGTCTCAAAATACTATCCTAAAACATTGTAAGCATAGATAAATCATATTAGTGAGTTGAAATAAATTACTATAAATATGCATATTATCCTGTTCAAGCTATTATTTTTAGATGATTTTTGTTTTGATTTATATAGCTGTGGTCATATTATATATAGGATTGTGTGTAACTTGTTTCTTCATTTAGCTTCATAAGATGATCAAGTTCTCAGGCTTATTAAATTTTTCTGAGACAGTTAATTTGCAACATTTAATGATGGCATATCACTTAAGGAGAATGATACACAACAGCTAACTTGATAACCACTGGTCTATTATAACACCTTTCTGTAAAGCTCCTATCAAAAGTGCATAAGAATTTAAATTTTACCACTGTAAATTTTCTATCACCCCTTTATATAAAAATAATAAGCCCTGGCTCTATTTACTACAAACATTTTTCTCAAGTTTGTTAATCGCTTTTTTGTTGTTGTTTAAAGGTTTTTGCCAAAGAGCATGTGCACTCACCAGAAAGAGAAAGAAAGACAGTAGAGGCAAAGAAAGAAATCACTTTGCAGGGGTCTGGCTTGCACTGCGATCCTTTCTCCTTCATACTCCTCCTGGGATTTTGGTATGTACACCATGTGGGATTTTGGACACTATATCACCTGCTCGCTCTGTTAACTGCTTTTTCCATTTTCTTTTTCTGTTTATTTTTTTCAAAATTTTTACTTTTCATATAATGTAATCTATTTTCCCTTTAGTTTCTTATATGTAAACATATGTAAGATGATTTTGCTTGACTTATACCATCTAGAAATGTTTTAAATGCTCTTTTATATTTTTATGCAGCTTTACAGCTTGATCATTAAAACAAAACAAAACAAAAAAGTCATGGAACCAAGATAGCATGGTGATTAGTTAAGGTGCTGGACTTCCACATGGTCAACCATGGTTTAAGTCCCAGACCTGGTGGCTTGAAAATCATGTTGAACACAAAATCCTAGAAGAGAATGGAGAAGAGATTGCAGCATTTCTCACTTTCTCTTTCACTGTCTCTTTCTGGGGAGTGCATACACCCTAAGGCAAAATCCTTAATAAATAAATAAATAAGTCATGCTTTAAAATTATACATTGTGGGGACCAGTAGTTGGCATAATGGCTATGTTGCTGGACTCCCATGTTGTTGACCATGGTTCGAGTCCCAGACCTGGTGGTTTAAAGTCATGCCGGGTTATGTGCGTGCGTTCCCAAGATCCTGAGAGGAGAATGGAGGAAAAGGTATGGCCATCCCATCCCCCTAGGGGGGATGATTTCTTGCTTTCTGTCTCTCTGTTTCTCTTTGTCTTTCTGGTGAGCACATGCAGCCTATAGCAAAAACCTCGCCAAAAAAAAAAAAAAAAAGAAAGAAATTACATGTTGCTTTACTCCAAAAAACCCATGTTACAAAGGAAAAAAAGTATAAAATCTAAATAACTACATAGTTTAAAAGAACAAGACTACATACTCCCTCAAAGTTAAATCATGAGTATGCTATATCTATTTATTTTATTTTTTCTATGCATATATAAAACTATAAGCATATGTTCATG
>NW_006159849.1:310811-311390 GCF_000334495.1 Tupaia belangeri chinensis
TCTTTCCCTTGTGACCTCTTAGCTCCTCTCTGATAAGGACTGGAAAATGACATATCTGGAGTATATCAATAGCAATTGTAAACATCTAAGAGAAGCTATGTATAGTCATCAAGGTAGGCAGACTCATTTCATTACAGAACTCTTTATTCAAAAATGGTATTTCAAAGCCCTGGTAATTTTTGAAACATTATTTTGGATAATGCTGACTTTATTTTAGTCACCCAGACAATCCAAATGTTTTTGATATAAAATAAGCAAATCAAATATAAAAAGAATAAAGGCAACAAACTTACTTGGGATACACTGGCTCATAAATATACTTGTCTCCTCTTGTAGATGTAATATGAAAAAACAAGATGTAGCCATTTGCTGTCTGAAAGAGAAATTTTATTATCATGAATTACAGGGTGGTTATGAGTACAATTCTGAATCTTAATAGTATATATTCTTATTTGAAAATATTTCACTTTTAAGAACACTTCTTTGAATAATAAGTCTAGTTATGCAAATAAAAATATAATTTTGTTTTAATATAACGCATCTTGAGGGACCAGCAGTTGGCATAATGGCTATGTTGCT
>NW_006159849.1:311416-313198 GCF_000334495.1 Tupaia belangeri chinensis
CGTGTGTGTGTGTGTGTGTGTGTGTACACACGCACATGCGCACGCACCCAGGGTCCCAAGAGAAGAAGGGAGGAGAAGGGATTATGGTGTGTCTGTTCCCTTGGGGAGGGTGATTTCTCACTTATCTTCTCTCTGTCTCTCTCTGCCTGGCTGGCGCACATGCCCTATAGCAAAAAAAACTCTCTTCTTTAAAAAAAAAAAAAAGAACACATCTTGAAGACTTGGCGTAGATTTGAAAATATTCATAAATATATAATTAGACATGGATATTCTGCAATAGTTTTATTATTCTATAATAGATTAATGGTTGTTTTACAAAATATACACAATTTTAAACTCTACATTAATAAGGCAAATAATCAAGTTAAAAAAATACTACTGAATGGTAACAGTAGAAGATAAAATGCTTGGCTCTACTCAAAGTTTATACAATATTAACTTTAGAGTAGTACAGTTCTCTATTTCAAAATCAATCTTTTTTTTCTCTTTTTTTAATTTTTATTATCATCATAATCTTCTTTATCTTACATTGGATTACATATAACTTTACAGTGTATTACATTGCTTTTTCAAAAGGGAGGGCATTTATCCAAGGTAGAACCAAAGAAATTACCCAAGATTTCACATTTTTTTCCAGTACCGGCTTCCTGTTTTTTACTTAAAAGAATGACAAAGGAAACACTCACTACATTTCTTAAGAAAAGCCAGGTTGTTTGGTCTTTTTAAAGTACAAACTTTACTATTTTATAACATATTCAAAAATTGTAGTTCAACATGTTAGGATACTAAGAAAAAAGGCAAAGATTCTAGGGATAAGATTATCTTTCTAATTCTTCATGTACAACACAGTTAACAAGGAAGCAAAAGGAAAATGACATCAAATCAAATTATAACAAATGTTTCATAAATATCATCACTTATGCAAAACAATGACTCTCTAAAAATTTTAAATGTTACTGTTACCTTGGATAAGCTAGAAAAGGGAAACAATACGGTCTACTACTTAAGACTGATAATATTAACATACACATGTTCCCAAATATATACAAGGTCAAATATTCAAGATTTTAGAATAGCAAATGCTAATAATAGTTTCAGAATTTTAGTTAGTATTTACAAAACTACACCAATCAGAGAGAATACAGCATCACTTCACACCAGTATTTAGAAATTTATTTGTACATACTAGATGAAATTACTAATAATGGCTTGAGAATTGCTATTTTGGTAGTCTGTGCCAACCGCCTTTACTAAATATGTAGGCTTTGCTTATATACTGAATTCTAAATATCAGTGACATTTATCATTAACATTTCATAAAGAGTCCTCTCTTTGAACAATGTTGGAAATTTTGGCAGTAACGATTATCCTTTAAAAAATACAACAGCATCTCAATGTTACATTCTAAGTCTGTTGTTATGTAGTGTTATAATGGCTCTTCTGCAAAATAATGCAAATGAAACAAATAATTATTCCCTTAATCAACAGGTAACAATCCCAGTGCTTAAGAATCTAGGAGCTCTTTTCCCTGTTATTTCATATTTTAAGTTTTCCTTTTTTTAAATTTTATTTATTATTTTTCAGTTTAATCAAAGAGAGAGAGAGAGAGAAAGTGAGAAAGCAAGCCACCAGTCCGGGATTTGAACCGTTATCAGCCATGTGGTAGTCCAGTGCCTTTAACCACCATGCCACCTGCTGGCCCGAAGTATATTTTTCTTTCTCCAAGGTATACTACTACTGGACTATGTGGCTTTATAATAGCAGAGGCTCAATAATTCCTGC
>NW_006159849.1:313229-321265 GCF_000334495.1 Tupaia belangeri chinensis
GACCTAAATGACAAGTCTTTCTAAAGAAAGAAGTCAGAATTACCAAGCTTTGTTGAGGCTCCACCATGGTGATATAGGCAGGAGGATGCAAGAATGATACTAGAACAATATGGATGGCCCTGTTTTTGGTTCTGGATTAACCTGAACACACTGAGCATGCCTGTGGGTGTGACCATGATCTTGGCTGACTGGAATCCTGGGAAGAGGGCATCATGGCATGACAAGATCCTATGTGTGTTCCAGGAGGAGTCCGTGTGTGTGTGTCATGATTTACTTCATTTCTCTCTTGAAGTACATTAATAAAACAACAAAAACTTTTGAGTTCTTTAGGTGAAAGAATAGGTACTTTAGAACCAGGCAGAATGAAAGGTCTGCTTTGCAATACTCTAAGCCACCTACCCAAAATCTAGGATTTCAGTTATCTAGGGTAAACGTAAAAAGGAGAATTTTGTGGCTCCCCTTGTAAAGGGCTGAACACTGTTCTTTGAAGTGGATATTGGCAAGGCTTTCCATATACCTCTACTGACTTCTGCAGGCTTAGGGTAGAGGATTCACTGGTGAAATGAACTACTCCCAGAATTTCTGAGGAAGCCTTCAACTTAAAATCCTTCCACTCAGACAACACAAGAGAGGAGACTTGCCCCAAGCCTAAGGACAACAGTATATAAACTTGTCTTTCTCTGCCAATTGCCATTTTATTCAAAATCTGGTTAAAACTACTTGGTCAGAGTATGTATGTACTGACTATATTAACTATAACAAGCACTGTCTAATTGTTTACCAGAAAAATTGTATCATTTCCCAATATCACTCTAATTGTCCTTAGGATTCCTGTTTTCCTACATTTATCCCTACAATAGGATAGAGTAATGGAAAAGGGGTTGCAGCATGACCACATACCATTTGGGGATACTTTCTCCCTCTTTCTGTCTCCTGCTGCCAAGTACGCATGCCCTCTGGTTTATTAAAAAAAGAAAAAAGATAAAAGCCAGCCCAGCCTGGTGGTTACATGAGCCAGATCTCACACAGCCAAAGGTGCCATTCAAGTACTGGACCCAGCAGCTTGAGAAACATACCAGACATGTGTGCATGTATGCCCAAAATCCCAAAAAGGAAGTAATAACTTAAAAGGGTTTGTGGAGTGATCATTCCCGGATGAGGGATGAGTTCTCTTTTTTCCTCTCTTTGTATACTCCTCTCTACCTCTCTCCACATACTCTCTGGAAAATTTTTAAAAATAGAGAAAAATCAGGGCCAGCAGGTGGCATGGTGGTTAAGGCGCTGGACTCCCACATGACTGACTGTGGTTCGAGTCCCAGACCTGGTGGCTTGCTTTTTCATTCTCCCTCTATCTCTCTCTCTTTCTCTGGTGAGCTCATGTACCCTACAGCAAATTTAAGAAAAATAATAATAAATAAATAATTCTTAAAAATAATAGAGAAAAATGAACTCCAAATGAATTAAAGACACAAATATAAAACCTGAAACTATGACGTTACAACAAGAAAATCTAGAGGGAGCACTTCAGGACACTAGTACAGGTAATGAGTTCATGAATAAAACCTTAAAAACGCAAGCAACAAAGCAAAAACAGAAAAATGGAACTGCATCAAACTAGAAAGCAAACAATCAAAAGAGTGAAAAGATAACCTGCAGAATGGTAGAAAATATTTGTGTAACAACCATCTGATAAGTATTAATAACCAAAATATTTGAGATTCTACTCAATGGCAAGAAAACAAACAACACAATTAATAAATGGGCAAATGACCTAAATAAACAGTTCTCAAAAGAAGATATAAAATGGCCAATAAACATGAAAAAATGTTCAACATCACTAATAATTACAGAGATGCAGATTAAAACTACAATGACATTATCATCTCATCCCAGTTAGGGGAAAAAAGTATGTGAGGATGTAGAAAAGGGTCAGTCATTTAAACTTTTGGTGAGAATGTAAATTAGTAGTCATGGAAAACAGTATGAAGGTTCCTTGAAAAACTATGAACAGAACTTCTGTATGACCCAATAATCCTACTAGTAATGTGTGTGTGTGTGTGTATACATATGTGTGCATTATGTTAAATGAAATAAGCCTCATTATAAAGTAAAGTAAATCAGTATGTTACAAAGATATCTGCACCCAAATGTTGACTGCAGCACTACTCACAATAGCCAAGATATGGTAGCAATCTAAGTGTTCAACTGACAAAATGATAAAGAAAATGTAGTCTACATATACAATGGAAAACTAGCTATTAAAAAGAATGAAATGCTGTCTTTTGATGTTCAGTGGGAAGCCTGGAAGACATCATTATGTTAAATGAAATAAGCCAGAAACTGAAAGAAAACACCACGTATTCTACCTCATACGAGGAAATTAAAACATAAACTTAAACAAAACAAAACAAAGGCCTCATAGAGCAAGAGGGATGAAGAATAGAGGCTGGGAAAGACGGGATAGGGATGAAAACAGGGATATTGATTAATGAAAAAAGAATTGCTTAAAGAGAGAGGGAACAGTTTCTAGTGTTATAAAATACATAAGGAATGTATTAATAGATGGCAACAACTTTCTATGTATCTGTATTATTAGATAGGACAACTTACTGTGAATCTCCAAGTAACTAAGAGATGATTTTGTTTTTTTGGAGAAGTTTTTGCTATAGGGCGCGTGCGCTCGCCAGACAGACAGAGAGAGACATAGAGACAGAAAGCGAGAAATCACCCCCCAGGGGGGATGGTCACGCCACAATCCCTTCTCCTCTCAGGATCTTGGGCACGTATGCACACGTGCCCAGTGTGAGTTTTAAGCCACCAGGTCCGGGACACGAACCACGGTTGACTACGCTAACTGCTGGTTCCCCCACTAAGAGATGATTTTGAATGATCCCAACACACATGACAAATGGCTGATAATGGATATGCTAATCATCCTGAATGAATCAATACACACTGTATTCTACTCTTTTCTACTCCATTTTAATTTGCCAGAGGGCACATGTGCTCACCAGATATGGACAGAGAAAATGGGAAAGTGAAAAAACACCCCCTCATGGGGCATGGTGACACCATAATCTCTTCATTTCTCCCTCCTTTCTCGGGATTTTGGGCACACACATACCTGCTATATTTTGCAAGCTGAGCCTGAAATGAAAACTCTCACTTTGGGCCTAAGACTCAAACTGTGTGGTCAGTCATATGAGATCCAGTTGCCTTAAACACAGGGCCATTCTGGCCCCACACTATATTCTCATAGTGTAAAATCACGTTATACCTCCCATAAATAAATGATATAATACTAAAAATACTTCTTAAAAGTTAGGTTTAAATAATCATTAAAATAATCTTTTGCTGAGCCATGGTGGAGGTATTACCTTGCTCCCTTCATCTAGCTCTTTTTAGCAGGTGCAATGCAAATTTTCAGATTATTCTTTATTTATTGGCTAGTGAGAGTTTTAGAAGGGGAAATTTGTAAACATAAAATGGCCTATTTGGCTGACTCCATAGTCCAGTAGTTAAATCCTGTACAGTAAGAACTGGATCCCACATGGTTTGAGCTCAGACCTGGTAGCTTGAAAACATACCAAGTTTGTTTGTGTACATGCCCCAAATCCTGACAGGATGGAAAGACTGAGAAAAAAAGATTGCGATATGATCCTCCTACATGGAAAAGTGCTTTTTTTTTTCTCCCTCTCTGTCTCCCTATGGGTACTTTCTCTGGCAAGTGAACAACATGTCCTTTGGGGGGAAAAAAGGAAAAAAAGAAAAAGAGAAAACCTATAAAGACGGAGTCATCAGATTTAAAAACTAGCTACTAATCTTTTTACTAAGTTCTTCCTGTATGAGAAAGAGACATAGTTTTAACTGCATACTGAATATAAAAAGCATCTTTTTTGTGCAAAAATATGCAATTTTATTTATTTTTTCTCTATCCAAACAATGTATGAGAAGTCCTCAAAATGTTCATGGAAAATGAGCCCCAAAATTTGAAGAGCGCATGCGCGCGTTAGCTCTTTCCTTTTGCTTCGTTACCCCACTGAAAGCAGGATGGGTCATCAGCAGCTCTACTGGAGCCACCCACGAAAATTCGGCCAGGGCTCTCGCTCTTGCCGCGTGTGCTCGAACCGGCATGATCTGATCCGGAAATACGGCCTCAACATGTGCCGTCAGTGTTTCCGTCAGTACGCGAAGGACATAGGCTTCATCAAGTTGGACTAAATGATCTTCCTTGAATGGATTGTCCAAGATATAAACCCAGTGAAAGAAATCATGCTGGCTATTTGTATATAAAATAAAATAAAATAAAACCCCCAAGAAAAAAAAATGTTCATGGAAAATGAGTATGAGGACTGACAGACAAAAGAACACATGAAAAAGTATAACAGGTTACAGAACACTGTACTACAGCAGAGAAAACAGTTACTGACAATATGTATTGGGTTGTTATAAAAAGCATTATACTTATAATCTATGTGTACCAATTTGCAGTCAATGATAAGTTATTGATCTTAAATCACCTACACAGAGGTTAAACAATTTTTATTGTAAAATGCTTTTTAATAAATATATTTTATCTCATTCCTTCTTTAGAACTGCTTAGAATTTTGTACAAAAAAATAAAACTGGACTCAAAAATTATAAAAGAAGTATTAACACAATTTCATATTACATGGTTAAGAATTCTATTTCTCGGGACCAGCAGTTAGCGTAATGGCTGTGTCGCTGGACTCCCACATAGTTGACCGCGGTTCGTGTCCAGGACCTAGTGGCTTAAAACTCACGGCGGGCGCGTGTGCGTGCGTGCCCAAAATCCCGAGAGGAGAATGGAGGAAAAGGGATTGTGGCGTGGCCATCCTCCCTGGGGGGTGATTTCTCGCTGTCTCACTGTCTCTCTCTGTCTGTCTGGCAAGTGCACACACCCTATAGCACAAACCTCTCCAAAGGAAAAAAGAAAGAAGCAAGCAAACAAAACTCACACCGGGCGTGTGTGCGTGTGTGCGTGTGTGCCCAAGATCCCGAGAGGAAGATAGAGGAGAAGGGACTGCAGCGTGGCCATCCCCCTTGGGGGGTAATTTCTTGCTTTCTATCTCTCTGTCTAGCGAGCACACGCGCCCTATAGCAAAAACCTATCCACAAAAAAAATAAAATAAAATAAAATAAAAAAGAATTCTATTTCTCAATAGTGTACAGACTAAGTCATGGCAGACTACCTAGCCCATCAGTGAGAAAAGGCTGGACAACTTAAAAAATCAGAGAGATATTTTTGCTATAGAGCATGTGCACTTGCCAGAGAGAGAATGCAGGATATCACTCCCCCAGGGAGAATGGTCACACCACAATCACTACTTAATTCTCCTCTCGGGATTTTGGGCACGCATGCGAACGTGCCCAGTGTGAGTTTCAAGATGTCAGGTCTGGAACTTGAACGGCAGTGAGTCATGTGGGAGTCCAGTGAAATAACCATTACACCATTTTTTGGTCCCCCAAAAATCATATTTTTAAAGGTATCAGAGAGCTATGGAATCAATGAAGCCTACCTTGATTAAAATTTCATAGTAAAATTGTTCAGAGGTGAGCTTAATGTTTTTTCCCCCTGAACACAATTACCAATTCTGGGCAAGGAATAAGAAAGTAGTCTTAGTTCAATTCAAGCAGAAGCCTGTGGAGTTAAGAAGTATCGGTAAAGCTCTTAGCAGTCACACAGGACTGAAGCAAAAATCAGAGATGTGAAATATTTCAACTGCAAGGCCAATTTTCCCCCATGAGATAATTTGCTGCACCTAAGAGGGTCAAAGGCTAGGACACAAACTTTAGAAAGACAAAGTCAAATTTCCTTCAGTCAGTGATATGCATAGGAAGATGATCCTTCTAGAAATAAAACTGGTCTAAAATGAATGGTAAAGTACTCTGAGAATTCTAGCTATAACCAGAAATTGAGAATCAGGCTTGCTCCATGACAAAAGGCTGTTGCTAGTGGACAGGAAAACTAAAGGAATTCTGGTATTAATACTCAGTGGAGTCTGAATGTGCCTCAAACACAGCCTAGTGACAAAGTTTTTTGCATGACCAAACTTTTTTTTTTTAATAATTATTTTTATTTAATTTCACTTATTTATTTTCTTTTAATTTGACCAGAGAGGGAGAGGGAGGGAGGGAGAGAGAAAGAGAGAGAAAGAAAGACCTGGCGGTGTGGGACTCGGGAGTCCAGCTCTCCCAACCAACCATGCCACCTGCAAGGCCTGCATGACCAAACTTTATTCAGGCTCCTAAACCCCTCTCCTAGATCTCTCTGTACATTTCCTTATAAAATCCAGATTTAGTTAACAAACAAACAGAAAACCCTACTATGCAATTTTAGTCAAAATCCTCCCATCGTTGATATATGCTATCTAATTCATAACCACTCCCAAGTTACGTCTGATCACCCTGGACAGTCTTCAGCAAGAATCCTGTTAGGTCGGTTTAGTCATACTCATCCTTACTCCTCATGTTAACTCAGTAAATTTTTATCCACTCACTCCCACCCTAGCCCCTTGGTTGTAAATCTCCATTTTCCCATGCCATATTCAGCAATGAACTCAAACTTTCTCCTACTACAAAATTCCACGGCTGTGTTCTCTATCATAACACAGTGCCCTTGAATAAAGTACTCCTTACTGTGTTTAAACAAGTATCACTGAATAGCATTTCCTTTAACACAACTTTTATGCTCAAGACATTGGGCAAATTTTTTAGTTTTTATTTTTTGCCATAGGGAGCACATGCTTCCCAGAGACAGAGAGAGGGAAAAATGGGAAATCACTACCTCCTCTCCCAGATGACCACACCACAATCTCTTCTCCTCCATTCTCTTCTTGGGATTTTGGGAATTCATGCACACGTGCCCAGCATAATCTTCAACCACCAGATCTGAGGCTTGAACCATGCAGCCAGCCATGTGGGATCCTGCACCTTAACCTCCATGCCACCTGTTGGCCCAACATCTGCTAAATTTTGATGTCACATGGGCATGACTAGGCCTAATATTAGCAGAATTGAATCTTTGAGGGTGAACCAGAGCTAGACTGAGTCTTACTGAACCTTGAAATCAATTCCATCCCAACTCAACCCAAGACAAAACTGAATTCACCAACCTATAATCCCAATAATAAATAGGAATATCTAAAGATAGCTACCAAAATTTTATCCAATGCGTGTATCTGCAATAAAATTTTTTAACTGCCAAACATGTGGAAATATAAGATCAGAAGTCAAATAACAAAAGAAAAAGTTAGCAGACAATGAAGATAATGGATTTAGGTAGCAACTTTAAAATATCCATGACTACTATGTTCAAGAAAAATTAAAAACAAAACAAAACAAAAATACCCAAAGATGAGAGGCCTGAAAATTTTCACCAGATATTTGGACTACATAATAATCAAATGGATATCCTAAATTAAAGCACACAGAACTTCAACTTACTATCTCAGTGGAATTCAGATTGATATAGTAGCTCAGAGGGATTAGTAACTTGACAGACATGATAGAAAATAGCTAAAATATAAATGCTGATTTGGGATATTATTACTTATCTAACTATAAACTTTCATTTAAAAGAGATCCTATTCCTCCATTGTAACTCAGTCCTATATTTCTTTAGTTGAACCTTCAAGGTAACAGTTTTATAAGGCTGCAAAGTAAACTCTGAAGAAAAATTATTCTAAAAAAAAATTATTTTGATCTTATTTCCAAATAAAGTATATCATTCTTCACAGAGCCATTGTCCTTACAATCCGCCCCTTTTCATTACATACATATGAAATATATGTACATGCACATGACCTAACAATGTATCAACTGTGCCAAAAGGGAGTACTACATTTAAAGTTATTAATAACCTAAACCTTAAGACAGTTTAGTTTCAGGATGCTCCCCATTTTGGAATGAAATTGCATGTGCAGCTAGAATTTTATATCTAAAATTGGTGATCACAACTTTTTTTTTCTTTTTTTTGGAGAGGTTCCCCCCCCCCCCCGCAAACACGCAACGGG